>NW_006921636.1:7655045-7691731 GCF_000298275.1 Orycteropus afer afer
AAAGAAACATAAGCTTGATGAATCCATCTCCCCAGATAAGTTACAAGCTTGGTGAATGAGACCAGAGGCTGTGAGGTGGTGGCTGGTGGATACACCTGGCCTACAGGTATGCGTTGCTTAGCCTATGCATTGCTTTTTAAAACTTTTCAATTAGTTGCCTACATTTAAAAAGATTTCTCCTAAGAATCCAGATTACTGGCATAACTGAAAAAATAAAACCAAGTGCCTACCAACACTGGGCTGTAAGTGGCTAGAAGTAGGCACTGTTGTCCCTTCTAGCCAGGGTTTGACAGGCTCTGCAGAAGCTTCACTGCTCACCACTCTCAGTTGTCTTCCCTCCACTGATATCAAGTGCCAGGCACCTTCACACTTCTACCAGTGTTACTATGGTTCCAGACCCAGAAAACCAAACCCATTGACATCAAATTGATTCCGATTCATAGCGACCCTGTAGCACAGAGTAGAACTGCCCTACAGGGTTTCCAAGGCTGAAAATCTTTATAGAAGCAAACTGTCTCCTCTTTCCCTCCTGGAGCAGCTGGTGGGCTCGAACCACCTGATCTTTTGGTTAACAGTCCAACCCTTTCATCACTATACCACCTGAGCTTCTTACTAGGGTACGATGAATAGGAAATTAAGATGCCATTGTCAAGAGTGGGAGAAACGGGAGACTAAAAGGACTAGGTATATTAACAAACACTGGGGTCCACGTGGGAAATTTCCCAACTAACCACAGAAAGCAGAGTCAGTTAGTTAAAGCACTCATTGTCTTTCATTCCTAAGGAGGGAAAAAAAAATTCCATTTCAACAAAGATTTCCCTTTTCCTCACTGCAGTTTTTCCATTTAACAACAGTGTGATCACCATTTTTCAGAGGAATGAAAGCGTCTAATTCATTTTCTCTGACAGACGGGAAGGATCTGTGCAAAATCAAAAATTCTCAGGCCAGTAAAGGGTAGGGAGAGTCAGGAAGCCCTAATACTGGCAGAAGGCTCCTGAGGGGGAGAAAGGGGAGAAGGGGGAGGTGGAGTCAGAACGGCAAACGCCAACACGTGGTGACGATGCAGTGTGGTCTGTTCGTTTCCTAGATACTAGCCCAGGCTGTGGCTGTGTCCAAGCACTTAGTAATATTGAAAAATCCTAGGGGCAAAAACCAGGTAGAGCAAAGCTTTCTGCCATCCTATTCCAGCCACACATCAATATGGTTCCTTGACAGTAAAACAACAGTTCACTGAGAAGAAATACACTAGGCAGCGTATTATCCCAAAGTGCATGTCCATTATGCAACTAGTAAGCATTCTGTGAACGAATGAGCTGAAGAAGCCAATGGGGTTTATTCCCTGCAAGGCAGATGTGCCAAAAACAAGGCAGGAAAGAGGAGACCTAGGAGTGGATTTTGTTCATTTTATAAAGTAAAGAAGCTTCTTTTTTCTTTGTCAACAAAAAATAATAAAATTCCTAAAGCAGAAGCTCATACTACTAACATGGAAAGCAGGCAGACTTACTCGATCCTACCACACAGCCCTCACCTCCTTCACTCTGATGACCACATGAAGTGTCTGCTATTTTTCTTCAAGCTACTTATAACCTGAAATTTATTAAATGATATTAACAGTAATAGTAAAGCTGGATGGGAGGGAGGGGAGGGAACGCTGCAAAAGTTAAAATAAGTAAGTAACAGCAGTCACAGCGAACACTTCTATAGCCCACGTGCCACATGCTACTCTCATTTCATTCTCACAGTCCTGTAAGGTGCTGAGGGAGGCCCAGTGAGGCAGTTGTTAAGAGCTCGGCTGCTAACCAAAAGGTTGGCAGTCCAACAGCTATTCCACAGGAAAAGATATGGTGGTCTGTTTCCATAAAGATTACAGCCCTGGAACTCCCAGAGGGCAGCTCTACTCTATTACACGTGGTCACTGTGAGACAAAACGTTTGCCAATGAGTTGTTCAGCGCACCCAGCACAGGGACTGCCCAACTGGGGTAGCAATTGTGAGGGGGTTCAGTAGAGCACAGAATCAGCAGGAGAGCCTGACATGTCCCTCTATCACAGAGGTGCTGGAGCAAGGCCTCTCGATGGGCCTGGACTCCATTCCAGGGCACCATGTCCCTGGGTGGGGACCTGCCCCACCTGCCTCCTAGGCTGCCTTTCATGCTGCTCAGCCCCGTCTTCTGAAGGACCCCTGCTTTCTTAGAGCCTCATCTTGAGAAGCGGAAGCCATTTGCTTTTTAAGGTGATGGTCCACCTCTGTTTTGATTCACTCTCTGCAGGCCAGTCTAATTTTAAGTTCCTGGGAGATGCCTCCTGTCTGTCAAGTCTAGGTAACAAAACCTACAATATAGTAACTGCAAATCATTAGAGCAGCCCTTCAAGTTACAGTGCTTCTTTAAAATTGTATTGTGTAAATCATGTTTTTTCCTCGTTATTTAAAAAGCATATTTACTCAGTGACTGCTTGTGTGTACCAGCTCTCACTCTAGGTGTTTGCAAGGAATGCAGTGGTCAACAGGCAGGGCAGCCAAGGTCCCAGAGCAGGAACTAGCAAACAAAAACACTCAAGTAACTTCAGGTAGTGAGATGTCCTGAGAAGAAAATAAAAGCAATGGGACAGAAGTGACAAGCTGTTTCAGGAAGTGTGCTCAGGGAAGCCTCTCTAAGGAGGTAACATGTGAACAGAGACCTGAGTGAGGATAGAAGAGGGAGGACAGTAAGGACAAATGCACTGAGGGAGGGACAAGCATCACACGGGCAACACAGAAACACTGTGCACAGAGGAATAAACAAAGGGAGGAGTGTAAGAGGAGAGGGGGCAGGGGCCAGGCCACAGAGGGCCCTGAAAGCCAGGGGAGCGGGGGAGGGACCACGAAGTTTACTCCGAATCAGACAGGATGAGAAATTACCCAATGTGCTCAAATAGGGTGGGGTGCTGATGCAATTCATGCTTTCAGGAGATGACTTCGGCTGCTGCATAGAAGAAGGACGGCAGCACAAGCACTTTCATGCAGCTCAGAGAGACCTGTTTCTGTATCTGTACAAGCAAGCTTACTATAGTGTACTTAAATATTAATATTCACCGACTGACTACAGTTTGATAAGGGTCACAGTGAAAACCTGGTCCTTGCCCTGGAGAGGTAAGAAGGCAAGGATGACAACAGATAAAGAAGGTGGGCTGAGAGTTTCTGAGAACCTTTCTTGAGACATATGACAGAAGGAATGAGCAGATAGCAACTCTGCTCCCCCAAGACACATGCAGTTTTCATGATGTTTCTTTTTTGTCTTTTCTTTGAGTAAATGGACACAGAACAACATCCTAGAACAATCTGGTCCTAATACATGCCAAATACTCTGGTAAATTATATAGAAACAAGAGCTTCTCGAGCTATGTGCATGCTAGTGGGGACATACTACCAACACAAATCATTACCACCAACGTGACAGAAGAAAGGAGACCATTTCTGAAGACGGGTCAGATTACTTTGTGGAGACAACCAGCCAGAGTGAAGAATTATTTGACAGAGTCATTTGGGAAAGGTAAATTCATGAAAAAATAAGGATTCTGGATCTGGTTCTTAACAATTGTCCAGGAAGAGATATAAATGTTCACATATAATTTTATGACAGCCCAATCTAAGTTTTTAGGCCTAGTATTTCATTTACTTTAAAACTATAATAAGGTTTAGAATATTCTTTCATTTACAAAAAGCAAACAAAAGCAAGTGATGTACTGGTCACGAGAAGAGGAAAAGAAAGCTATCTGCCCATCTACCCAGACATCCATCCACCCATTTCCTTGCTCCTCTCACAGGTGTTTGAGGAGTTACTAATGGCCAGGCGCTGGAAAAGGACTGGAGACCCAGTGGATACATGACACAGTACATGACGGGGGGTCCCTGTCCTCTTCCAGGTGATCAGACAGACATTAAATAACTAATCACCCATATAACCAACTACAGGGAGATAAGTGCCCCCAAACTGAGCCCACTGCACTGAAGCTGACATCACATAGAAGTAACAAGAGATGTGCCAGGAACGATTTAGAGGAAACAGCACAGCTGACGGCAGGGCATTCGATTAGACACCACAGCTCCTTGGCTGTGTTTGCTGAGAGGAAAGCAAACAGGGAGGATGTCGAGGGCAAAGCCCAGAAACCGACAAGCTGCTATCAGGTTTCCTGCAGATGTTACCAGACAACCCCACCTGCCCCTCAGACACAGGCTGATTCCCTCTCACAGTTGGAAAGGGACAGCATGCTGGGCCGTACCTGACAGCGACGGGCCTCTTTCTCTGAGTGCGTCTCCATTTTCTGAGCCCACTTTACCAGAACTCCTCCTAGCATGATCACCATTGGTTAAGTTTGTTTTTTCAGGAGTTGTTGGTTTACTCTGTGCCTGGCTCTGCTTCAAATGACTGCATTTTGGGGATACTGCCACGGCTTGGATCACGGGGGACTGGGGTTTCGACTGGACCGGTTTTTCCAATTCTCTGGTCTCCTGCAACTAAAAGGCAACCAAAGAGGGATTCAATCAAAACGGTGCTAGCACTGGGATAAGGAACAAAAAAACATGGCAGCTTAAAATATTTCTAACCAGAAGGATAAAATTTTAAAAAGGAAATAAATGCCTTTAACAAACTCAAAGCAAAGTCTGAATGCAAACTCTATATAACCCATCCTAGATTTATACTCTGGTTTTTACAGCAAGAACAAAAGCACAGTACAGAGAATTCATAAGAAAGGTATATAACGTGAGGAACAAACTTTAAAACACCAGTGGGTCTCCCCAAGGTGCCGAGGCCACACATTAAACAATTCACAGCAGTGGATGACAGCCCCACTCACCACTTGGTTTTCCATGCGGGTGAAAATGACGTTCAGCATCTGAGTCAGGGTGGCCTTGGCAGTGGTCTGATTGATGAGGTTTTTGCTGGCCAAGTAGATGTTGTAACATGTCCTAACTGTCTGTAGAATAGTGCCTTCATGAATTTCAATGTGTGGGGAAGTCACTGCGGTCAGAAGAGCCTAAAACAGAAAAATACAACCTTCATGTTCATTAATACTCACTTCCCTCACCCTCCCACAGTTAAACTTTTCAAAAGGATTTCGCTTTTTTGTTTTTGTTTTTGTCTTAAATAAATTTTAAGATGACTCTGCAAACTAACTTCCTATTGCTCGAGTTCAAAAACAATGATAAATCCACATATGCAAATTATTCGAGATAATTGAATTGTGTTGCAATGGGCTTTCTACAGGCTGCCTTTAAAAAAGGCTAAACTTCCATATGTTAATAATATTGACTGAAAATCTAGAATGCAAAATACAGCTACTTCTCTCAAGAAGGACAAGAGCTCCAATGATCTCACCTCTATTAATCACAGAATGTACGTGTTGGCTGGGCAGTTTCCTGGCTCCCTCTTGGGTTGTGGAGAGAGCTGTTACGAGTGCAGCTAATGTGAAGCCCTCCCTCAGAAATGTAATAAATGCAGGACCAGGGTTTTGGAACCGTGGCTACACCCATCCTGATAAGCAGATGGTATTATCCCATGCTAAACCATTCCTGGCAGCAGAAATGGGGTAGGGAAGTGGAATGGAGGCTCAAGAAAACAGGGGACAAGTTGGTAATATGAGTATCAATAAGGACCTGCTGGGAAACGTCAGGTTGGGGATCCAGAACTTCCAGGTGAGACCAGGGGATTTCATGCAGGTTGAATTCACAAGGCAATTTAAATAGTTATTAGCAGAACTGTTTACTTGGAAAACACACTTCCACTCTTCTTGTCTCTGTCTATGCTACAAAAATTCTGACACTTGACAAAGTATCTAAGTGATGCTTAAAATTGTGTGTTACAGGTCAGCATCACCTAAGACAACTAACACATGGAAAATTAAAAATCCAAATTTCCAAATGGGAGTAGTGTCCCATTTAATAATCTGATCAGACAAACAAGGAGAAATACCTTAATGATTTGTAACTGAACCCCTTCATCAGTCTGAGGGCCCTGGAAACAATTGCAAATGGTTTCCACAATCCTGTCAATCAGCCGCTTCCCCGGGGCTCCACTGTCGGGGGCGTTGCCCGTGATGTGCCCATATGCGATGAGTTTCTAAACAGGGAAAGAACAGAGATTTGAAATTTTTGCCTGCTTGAGACTGAGGCCACCTACAACAGCAAAAAACAGGCAGTGAGCATAGCCTTTAACTTCCAGTTCTGACATCTTGTCATGCTCCCCAGGAGCACTGGCAGGCACACCACCTAAGTGCAGCCAAGGCTCCTCCTCCTGGCTTGAGGGGAAGGGGGAGGGGAAAGAGAGGATGAGGAGGGAGAAGGGAGGGAGATAACCCCATCAGAAGGAGGAGACAGGGCTCCACGAGAAAGGCAGGACAGAACAGTTTCCAGTGTGCAACCCAGTTATGCAGAAAGCTGCAGGTCCCAGGGGACAGATGGTCGATTAGTGATTGCCTAGAGCAGGTGAAGTAGCTCTGGTGGCATACTGGATAAGGAATTTGGCTGCTACCTAGAAGGTCAACAGTTCAAACACACCAGCTGTTCCACAGAAGGAAGATGGGCCAATCTACTTCCATAAAGATTTATAGCCTCGGAAACCCAATGGGGGTCGCTATGAGTTGGATTTGACTCAATGGCAGTTGAGTTTGGGTTTGCTATTGTTGTTGTTAAAGCAGGTGAGATTGGGGGAAATCAGGAGTGACTGCTCATGGGTATGGGTTTCTTTTTTAACTTTTTATTGTGATTTGGATGAAAGTTTACAGAGAAAACTCGTTTTCCATTCAACAATTCACACACACTGATTGTAATCCCCACAAATTACCGGTTCTCTTCCCACTTTCTCCCTGTGGTTACTTTTCCCTGTGTCCTTTTTTTTCTGATGCATTCCTGCCCTCTGAGCCATCTCCCTATGCAAATGCTGCCCTTTTGATCAGTTCTAAGGAGTGTACTGCCCTGGTGTAAACTGGTCAGCTTACAAGCCAGTCCATTGTTTGGCTGGAAGTTAAGCCACAGGAGTGACTGCTAATGGGTATCGGTTTCTTTTTGGGGTGACAAAAAATGTTGTAAAATGAGATCTTGGTGACAGTTGTACAACTCTGTCAATATTTTAAAAACCACTCAATTGTACACTTGAAAGAATATGTTAAGTGTATTTCAACACAGCTATTAATAAGCCCATGAATATGTACTTTTTACCTGGATGGATTCATTTAGGAGCTAATGATACCATGGTTTGCTTGATGGCAGGAAAGCCAAGTGGCTGCAGGCAGGGCTAAGACCATGACAGTTTATAGTACACACTCTTCCATTTGTTTGACTGCTGAATCATGTGACCAAGGAGACAAGTGACTGCTAAGGCATTACCCTGCTGTCATACTGCAAATGCGTGTGCACAGGGTCCCCTTCACGGCCACTGCCTGTACCATCTCACTCACAATGATAAGAGAATCTGAGCGCTGTGAGGGACCGTAACAGTCAGAGGACGATGATTTCCAAACTGGGCTGTGATTCAGAATCACCTGGGGGAGCTCATTTAGAAGTACAGATTCCTGGCCCTCAGCTCAGATCTGTGGCCCAGAATTCCATGGTGGGGCCTGGGAATCAGTGTTTTCCTCCAAGTTACCTGTTTTGGTTGCTCAGATGAAGGAGCCACTCATTAGGCACAACCCTCCAGGATTCATGGCTCTAAGGAATTTGTGGCTTCTGTGACTGGATAAGCTCTCAAGAACATTCATCATCTTTCTGGCTTGTCACATGCTTGCCCTACTGCACAACATGGACACAGCTCCTAAGGTTATCTACAGTATAGCAGCCCCCGCCACAGGAAGACTGGCCACTCTGCGGCCTGTGACAGCTCCTCAAACAGCTTATCTTGCCAGACCCTCCAAAAGCACTGCCGCTGTTCAATAAGCAGGAAGAAGACAGGGGAGAGAGCAGCTGCCAGAAGACACATGATACTGCTGGACTGAGCGACTGAACGCGCAGGCGAGCTGGCTGCACAGAGTTCACTGCTCAAGTCCAACCTCCAGTCTCTAGCCGTGTGGGCAGGAAGCACATTTCTGAAGAACCAGCCAAGAAGCCCTGTCCCTCATCTCCTCTCATTGCTGCTGCAGATGCAGGCTTCCAGGAGGGCCAGGCTGGCCACCTGGTACCTGTTACTATTGTTAGGTGACTCACAGCGACCACTGTGACAGAACAGAACTGCCCCAACCGCCCCATAAGGTTTTCTAGGCTGTAACCTTTACAGAAGCAGCCCTGGTGGTGCAGTGGTTAAGTGTTCACCGGCTAACCAAACCAGTTAGCTGCCATGCACTTGTAACTGTTGTACGCCAGGCCTCCTTACATAGTACATGAGCACTGGATTTTCACACTGCTCACTCCTCACTCCTAACTGCTAACTCTGAGCCCATATTGATCACCAGGCTGTGAGTGGGATAATCTATGAACTCCTAAAATATGAATGTTAAGAGCAGGCTCCACATAACCAAACACAAATGCTGTAAAGATAGAGATAAATTACTAAATATTTAATGAAAGTACAGAAAAGGAGTCAAAGTATCTTCCCTGATAGTTATACTTCCTAAAAGGCCACATTACTCTCCAGATTGAAAAGGATTTTAAGTAGGACTTCACTTCCTTTTCTGCACAGTGAGGTAGGGCCCAAAAAAAGCAGAGTTCCTTGGTCCTGTGGGTCTTTCTGGTTCTCCTTTTCTAAGCAAGATGCATTCTGGGCACTAGGGATACAATGGTGAGGAAGACAGAGGAGGCCCTTTTTCTCATGGAATCCATGTTCTCCAGGGGAGGCAGACCAAAGCCAAAAGTCCTGATGGATCTACAGGGTTTATTGGTTTGCACACTATTCTCCCTGTTTAATTTGTAAACCACTCCCCTACTTTCCTCCCACTCCCCTTCAGGTCATTCTGCTCCACACCCTTGACCTTCTCCCTGCTGGACACATCAGAGACACCTCCTCCACAGGGCCTTTGCATCTGCCTGGAAAACTCTGTCCCTACACGTCCACATGGCTCATCCCTGACTGCCTTCAACTCTACTAAAAATCACCTTTTATTGACATCTTCTGGAATCATCCTACCTGAAACTCCAACCCCACCCTCCATGCATCTTTATGTTTCAATGTAACAGTTAATTACATTCTACCACCACCAGCTGGAATGAGAGCTCCATAAGGATGGAGACCTTGTTTGTTGTATTTACCGTTGGGTCCCTGGATCCTACAACTGTGTGGTATAGAGAAGACAACCGAGAAAAATCTGCTGTTGGAGTGAAGAACTGAATGTAAAGATGTCCACAATACACTGTTAAATGCAACCTGGCTGTTCCCAGCTACAGTGATGATGTGCAACACTGTCCCATTTTTGGAGAAAAGAAAAACTGCATGTGTGTGTTTTTATAAATACAAAGAAGCTTGGAAACACATCAAACTTCCACTGGCATGAGCATGCCTAGCAAATTCAGTGAAGGAAAGTGTTTCGCCCAGTGCATAAGCAGAAAGCTACTGACATGTTTAAGTGAAGGATTACCATGATGTGACCTGTTTTTGAAGGTCCTTCCTGGCTCCTGGGGCAGGAGTGGAACCAGGCGGACCAGTGAAGAGGCTGTCTCAGCTGTCCAGGAGGGAGACAGACTAGTGGCTTGGACTACGGGGGAGGGGGGAATGGTGGTGACAGAGATGGAGAGAAGCTCCTGCCTTATTTCTTGCCAGTGCAATGAGGGATGTGAAAAGCAGCAGAGGTGGGAGGCCTGTGGGTAGCTGGCCCACCGATGCCATGTCCAAGGAGGCTTACACAGGGGTATGCTGGCACGGAGCAGAAGATGAGAAGAGAATGCACACCAGGCCCTCACAGTACCAACCACACAAGCAGAAACACCATGGGATTAGTTTCTTGGTGTAAAATAGGACGTATCTAGTAACAAACAAAGGAACCCTGATGGTGCGGTGGTGAAGCGCTCAGCTGCTAACTGAAAGGTCGGCAGATCGAACCCATCAGCTGTGGGAGAAAGATGTGGCAGTCTGCTTCTGTGAAGAGTACAGCCTTGGAAACCCTATAGGGCAGTTCTACTCTGTCCTATAGGGTTACTACAAGTTGGAATCAACTCAACAGCAGTGGAGGAGGAACAGACAGAAGCTGGAATCAGTAAGCTCCATTTCAAGCTATCCTACCCACATGAAGAATATGTCTGGTATAAATTAATCTTCAACCTCTTTTGCCCAAGTGGTTAGAATCCAAAGAGTCACCTATGACCAGGAAACTTACACTGTAACCTTATTTTAAAAGTCCCAAATTAGGAAAAAAACCTAAATACTCCCCTATAAGGAAAGGGATAAATAAAATGTGGAATGCACTAGATCTGTATGTGGCAATATAGATAGATCTTAAAAAATTGTTATACATGGAAGGAAACTTTCTTTGTTGGTTACCAGGGCTGGGAGGGGAGGGGTGGGGAGGGAACACTGCAAAAATTAAAAAAAAAAAAAAAAACCTAGAGAAAAATCTGTTTTAAGATGGTAACAAGAAAGGGAGGGAAGGAGGATCTTGCACATCTAAACAGGTAACCGGGTTTGGGGGCTGATGGCCAAGGATTTCAGCTTTATCTGTAAACTTCTCAAAAGCTTTTTTTTTAACAGAGAATATAGTCATGATATAACTTACATAATTACAAACTGATTTTAAAATGTGCATTAAAAAACCAAAGTTTTCTAGAAATAAGAACTAAAGAATAATGTTTCTGATAGGAGGGCAGCTCAGCCCAGTGGGGTGCCAGACACTACTCACTGGGATGCAAGAAGAAAGCATTAGCACGCCATCCCTGTTTATTTTTTATCTTATCATTTTTAGTTATATTTTGGTATGTTTTATAACGTACATAGGGAATCCTGTGGTGCAGAAGGAGCCCTGGTGGTGCAGTGGTTGAGCACTCAGCTACTAACCAAAAGGTCTGTGGTTGGAGTTCACCAGCCACTCTGTGGGAGAAAAAAACCTGGCAATCTGCTCTCAGAAAGATTACGGCCTAGAAGACCCTATGGAGCAGTTCTCCTCTGTTGCACAGGGCTGCTGCGAGTCTAAACAGAACCAGTGGTGCACACCAACCACCAATTACACATGTATATACAGGAGGAGCCCTGTGGCACAGTGGTTAAGCACTCAGCTGCTAACCAAAGGGTTGGTGGTTCAAACCTACCAGCTGTTCTGTGGGAGAAAGATATAGCAGCCTGTGAAGATTTACAGCCTTGGAAATCCTATGGGGCAGTTCTACTCTGTCCTATGGGGTGCTATGAGTTGGAATCAACTTGACAGCAATGGGTTTTTTGTTTGCTTTGTATAATGTATATAATATAATTTACTAATAGTATTACATGTATATAGTTTTGTAATAGAAGAAATATGAATATATTGGGAGGATATTCTCAAAGCATTTGTTATTATTGATTTATGATGAGAAAACTTGGAGACCACTCACTAACTCAGATGAGATTGAACCCTCAAGAGGGAACACTGTAAAAATAATAACAATACTAATAATAAATATATTAATAATAATAACAGTAATAAGCAGATTGAACCCTTACCCTCTATACCCTGAGCCCTGGCCTGGAGAAAGTGTGTAGCAGAACAAGCACTGAAGGATTTCCAAGGCTGTAAATCTTCACAGGCTGCTATATATAAGGAATATAAACTCTTGATAGACATGAGCAGCAGGGAAGTCTCCAGGCTTCTCCCAGTGGGGAGAGGGGCCTCTTAGCTAACTGTGCTCACATCAAACCAAACTCAGCAGCACCTTCTACCCATCACCTTGCCAAGCTCAATGAATGATGCCTTTAAATGCTCAGGGAACAGCGTGGGTATGTCTGCAGCTAGCTTCAATCCTGCCAAAACCACACTTCACCCACAGACATTGGCCTTCCTTTCCAAGAGTTCCTACACCTGCACTGGGAAAAGGCAATCAAACAGGCTTTGCAAACATGACACTAAGGGGAATCACAATTATTCAGTATTCCAGGGAGCACCAGCCACCTCTTAATATCTAAAAGGTTATATACTAACTGAAGAAATCCTAGTGTAACTGTTAAACTACAGAGAACTATCATTCTAAAAAGAGAGATAAGCATAAGCCATAAGCCTCAAGACAGGTACTACAATGCTAAATTTACAACTTAGGGCTGAAGACGGACAGTAGGCTGAAGTACAGTGGAAGTCATGTTTCCATTAGAAATCAAACAGACATAATAAAGGGTTCCAGAAATAGATGATTTCTAGGAAAACAGCATATTTTTAATTAAAGAGACTAGAACTGCAGGTTAATAATTAAGACCAAGGGTTAGCAAACTTTTTCTGTAAAGGATGTAATACTAAATTGTTTAGGCTTTATGGGTCACAGTCTCTGTCAAAACCACTCAACTCTATCACAGTAGCAGGACAGCAGCCATAGATAAACACATAAGCAAATGGGCATGATCATGTTCTAATAAAACTTTATTTACAAAAGCAGACGGTGGGCCAGACTTGGTCCACGGGCCGTAGTTTAGTGACCCCTAGTTAAAATCATCAGGAGCTCTGGTAGCATCTAGGAGCTCTAGTAGCATAGTGCCTAAGGCACTTGATTGCTAACCAGAAGGCTGGAAGTTCAAACCCACCAGCCACTCCTTGGAAGGAAGGTTGGGCAATCCTACTTCTGTAGTGACACTGCCTCGGAAACCCAAGGAGGGGTCGCTGCGAGTCGGGTCCGACTCGATGGCACATAACAACAACAACAGTTAAAATCATCAATGTAGGGTCAAGAAGTCCTGGGTATTCACCCAATTCTATCACTTTCCTAGCCAGGGCACCCTGGACTGGGCTGGTCACTTTATTTTCTAAGCCTCAGTTCTAAAATGAGACAAGAGTTAAGTACCTCAGAGGTTGTTGTGAAGATTAATCAAGGCAATGTGCAGAAAGCACTTAGTACAGGGTCCAGCACACGCTAAGTGTCCCATTCATGTTAGCCACTGTGCTTGGTACATCGATACTAACTTACGAGCCCCAGCTCCAAAACAAAATCTTAACATGGGGGAAAAATAAAACCTGTAATTAAGCTTATGCCAAATTTCCTCAGAAAATGTTCACAGCAAAAATATTTTGGGATAGAAGTAGGACTTAAGCCTGCCATTTAAGAATTCTTGGCTCATTATATGTTTCACGTAGGACAATCTGTACAGAATTATGCTGAATGAGAAAATGGCTCTTCATTTGGAAGAATTGCTGCTATGAAGAAATACTATCCATTCCCAAGTACATATATCAAGAAGAGAGGTTAACAGAGTAAATATTAGACCAGAGATGCCAAAAATATGGTATAAACCAAACCAAAAACCAAATGCACTGCCATCAAGTCGGATCTGACTCATAATGACCCCTCCATGGGTTGCAGTTCCTTGCCTAGGATGGCATAACACATCAATCATAGCACTGTTTCTCAAGAAACCCAGATGAGGCTTCAGAAACCTTCTCAACACCTCTCTTTAAACCACCATAATATAGACTCTGTTTACCATCCCTGTTTCAGAAAGTACTGCTAAACTGTGGGTCTCTTTCGTATGTTTTTTTAAATACATCTAACTTTTTCCATTGATGAGTTACCCACTGATGTAAAGGATAAATGTTGTCTGAAATCACCAGAATCTTCAAGAGGACTGTATTTTCCACATCTTATGTGCCCACATAAATGACATGCACATGCACCTGCACAGTGCTCAGGAAACTAACCTGAGGGGGTCGCACAGTTTGCAACAGCGTAGATGTATGCATTATTTGCATAAAAATACGGTAAGTATTGAGAAAAAGTACATAAGAAAAGCTGGACTAGGAATAAAGAAACCCTATTTGCAGTCCTGTTTCAGCCTCTCACTGTCTGTACGCTGTTGGCTAAGTTACCCTAACTTCTCAACTCCTGCTTCTTCCTCAGTAAAAGATGATTTATATGAAAATTATTTACAGCTCTAATTACCTACTTCCCTACTTGATGTTACGAATTTTAGTGCCATCAAGAAAGAGGTTACATAAAATAGCCTTATGTGCTCATGTATACCAGATATTCCAATTAATGTTAAAGATTTCTTTTAGAAATATATAAGGGAATGCCAAGAATCAAGTTATTTCTAGGGCAAGAAATTCTTGTTTTAACTAAAGAGCTCAGGCCCCTCCTTCCCTGGCCTTCCTCACTCCCTCTCCCATCAGACCCCAGGAAAGATAAACTGGATTGCTCCTATCTCCATCACTGCTGGGAGCATCCTAGTACCAAGGTGGTGACTGGCACAGCTCCTGTACAAACACCATCTATGGCTTGGAGAGAACCCCCTGCACAAAATCAAACTGAAACATGGTACCTGCAAGCAGTCAAGAGATGTGCTCACCACCCGTGGGGACTTGGACTGGCAAGCTAGCTCGAATGGAAGGAAATACTTGTCAGCTTCAATGAAGTTTGCCTTTGGTGGTG
Organism: Orycteropus afer afer; assembly: GCF_000298275.1. Classification (NCBI taxonomy): domain Eukaryota; kingdom Metazoa; phylum Chordata; class Mammalia; order Tubulidentata; family Orycteropodidae; genus Orycteropus; species Orycteropus afer. The sequence continues at coordinate 7,669,535 of NW_006921636.1, forward strand.
CGGCAGCGCCAAGCCTAGGGGAAAAGGTAGGATGGGGTAGAGACAGAAGATGGGGGCAAAAAAAGCTTGCTTTTCTTACGGATCACTCTAACTTCCCGTTCCACTTGTAATCATTTAATGAAAAGTGGCTGAAAGATGGCATCAATGGGACTAGAGAATTAAAAGGTTAAATACATGCATTAGAAAATCAACAAAGTGCCATATGCTGAGAGCAAGGTCCTGGGCTGAGTCCTGGCATCAGCATTCCTACTGTGACTAACTGGCATCATTACTATGAGATCAGGAGTAGCCACATATGGGGCAAGCTGTTCCCCCGCCCAAGGAAGCATGACATACAAAGAGACAAGGGCTTTGCCTCTTCTCTCAGGAAAAGGTTCAAGAGCATGAACCTGATCTTCCTGCCCCTTCCAGACAGGCAATTATTGAGCCAGCAACGATTAACCTACCATTGGTTCCAACACATATGTAGTAAGTCCTACTGTGTGCCCAGCGCTGTGCTGGGAGAATGGATGCTGCCCGAGGACTAGAATTATGAGAGAGCATGCAGGGAAAGAGATCACCATGACCCCTACTTATTTCCTTAATAATGTATTTGAGCAGGAAAAAAACACTGCAGCTTACCTTTGCTTTTCTATTTCTGTTTTAATTTCATCTGGTGGGGAAGAAAGAAAGACATGTCAGAAGCATGCAGCATTTACATAAAAGAAACTTAAGATACCATGAAATCCTTAAAAATAATGGTCATGACGTACGAAGTGGCAAAAAGTAATTATAATCAGAGTTTTAAACCAGTTCATTCCAGTTCAGCCCCCTGCTGAGAATTTGCATTTCCACCCCAGATTATTTATACAGTAAAAATATGCACAAACTCAAACCCAACCACACTCACTACCATCGAGTCGATTCTGACTCATAGCGACCCCCACTGGGTGTCCGAGGTGGTAAATCTTTACAGAAGTAGATTGTCCCATCTTCCTTCTGTGGAGCAGCTGGTGGGTTTGAACCACCAACCTTTTGGTTAGCAGGCAAATACCTTAGGCACTGCACCAGCAGAGCTCATTAAAAATATGCTTAAGCGACTGGAAACAAATATGACAAGATATTGAAACAAATATAAGAAAATATTGAGAGTTATCTAAGTAGTGGGATGATGATTTATTTCTTTCTCCTATTTTTTATGACAAAAATCTGCAACTTCTATGAATTAATTTAGAAATTTTTACCAAGGAGTTACAACTACACAGTCAAGGATACAGGGATAAAGTGTCACTCTTCAGAAATCACAATCTGGAAGAAAGAGTCTTATATCCAGGAGAGAGAACAAAGTTTCACATTACTGAAACAGCAGCACCCTGAGTTCCCACAATCCCCCCAGCAACTACTCAGCCCCGCGTTTCCACACATCAATCTCAGCTATTACAACAGCGAGGCAAGTAGCCTGGCGTGGGTGCTCTGTGCTCTATCACCTCCAAAGGCAAGGCTTCTTCCCACAGCCTCCTGAGACCCAGCGGTTTGGACCCGGCATTAGTTATCCCAGCAACCCAGGACACAGCTCTGGGGGCTACACATGTCCTTTTCTTGGACAATTCTATTCTAGACTGAACTTCAGGACATGAGAGCTGAATATCTGAACAGAATTCTAATCTTCAAGGTCTTTAAGTGTTTTCTGAGGGACAATTAAACTACACACATAAGACAACAGGAGAGAAACACCCCGATGACTAGCATCAAGCATTCTGCTCATGGATTATTGGGCCTGTGACACATGGGCTCTGGGCCACAGAGCCCACCATTCAGGGACAAGATTCCACTAAGGAAGCAGCTCTGCTTTCCCTAGCTGGGACTCATAAAGCTGTGAGTGTGGCCATGCAGCCCAAGAGGCTGGTGGTCATGCTTTTGGCTTTGAAGGCACCAACTGCCATAATGTCAAGGCTCTCTGCTTGAGTGATAAGGTCATCTGCCGTGTGTGACATTCCACAGGCGCCCTGTGGCCCAAATTCAAATGCAACCTGAATTCCTTCCAATCATAGTTACCCAGTTAAAGGTCAAATGTAGCTGAAGCAATGAGGCTTTTGCCATTGTCCACGGCAGGCTCTGAGCTCTACCATAATCTTTGCTTTGGAATGTCGCAGGTACCAATCCAGTGGCATTCCAAATGACTCAATGACAAAGACTACTACTCATTCAATGAGGGGACAAAATCAAGTGGAGAGTTTACAAACTCCAAGGCCTGTGGAGGCCAGACGAGGAAGCTCAAAGAGAGAAATGAGTGGCTATGAGACAACAGGGGCAGGACAGTTCCTTCCCACTCAACCAGCCACGGGGCAGCAGCTCTTCAGCCCCGCAGGACTAGTGTGCCACCAAAGATCCTGAGCCCTGGGGATTAGTCTTGATTTTTTCAGAGGTCAAAATTCAGATCTTCCAAGAAGCTGCAATTGCAATCCAAAGTAACTCAGCTATTTTTAAGAACATGCCTCAAGTAAAACTGATATGCAGGCTTCCCTAGCCTGCAGCCACCAGTTTGCAATTTTTGCTTTAGGGGAAAGCTAAGAACCAAGGAGAAAGTGCGTCACTGGTTGCAGAGAAGTAACTTAATGGGATAAAAGTGACTTTAACGACTATGATCAGCACTATGAGGGCAAAACATTCAAGTCTGGTATAAGCCAAATGCTCCTCAGTCAGTGAGCAATGACAAAGGAGCCAGAGGCCAGGGTTCAAGGCCAAAATCCACTGGATTTTACAGATGAAGAAACAAGACCGATTCTCAAATTGTTAGCTAATAAGTCAGCCCCTGACTCACGGCAACCCCATGCACAAATGAATAAAATGCTGCTCAGCCCTGCACCCACCCCGATTGGCTCCGGATTAGATCACTGTAATCCAGAGGGTTTTCACTGGCTAATTTTCAGAAGTAGATAGTTGGGTCTTTTTTCCTAGCCCATCTTAGTCTGGAAGCTTGGCTAAAACCTGTCCAGCATCCTAGCAACAAGTAAGTGTCCACTGACAGAAAGCTGGTGCCATGCATGAGGTTCGACTGAACCTAGATCTCTCGCACTGTTGTTGTTGTTATATGCCGTTGAGTTGGACCTGACTCATAGCGACCCCTCCTTGGGTTTCCGAGGCAATATCACTACAGAAGTAGATCGTCCCATCTTCCTTCTGAGGAGTGGCTGGTGGGTTTGAACCGCCAGCCTTCTGGTTAGGCACGTATGGAAGGCAGAAATTCCACCACTGAGCCACCAATGCCTCCATGACTCTCATATAAGCACTTAGAATTAAATTATAAACGCAGAACAGTACAAATGTATGCTTATCAATAACACAAACCTGGAGCCAAATCCAGTCTTAGAAAGGCTGGTTTACAACCTGGGCTCTGGAGTCCCGCAATGCCTTTTCCCGGCCTGCAGGAGCATGAGCTCAGCCTTGAAGGTTTTCAAATGAGACCAAGCAAGGACTGGTGTAAGCTGCCACAGCAGCGCATGCACAGTACAGGGAACAGTGACTAAGAAGAGTGGCCCTCCACTGTGAGCACGCCTACGGAGGAACAGCTGCAGAAGTTCAAGAGCAGTGGTCACCAATCCTATGTTCACAGTTTAACTTTCTTGTTTACACTCAGCACCCCCATAAGAAGTAGGAACTGTTGCCCTTCTAAACTACTCCATGAGGAAGGGGACCAAAAAAAAAAAAAAAACCAACTTAAACAATTCTCTCTACTAGACATAACAGAAAGAACCCTGGTGGTGCAGTGGTTAAAGAGCTTAGCTACTAACCAAAACGTTGGTAGTTTGAGCTGCTCTGCAGGAGAAAGATATGTCAGTCTGCTTCTGTAAAGATTTATAGTCCTGGGAAGGAACCCTACGAGGCAGTTTTACTCTGTCCTATAGGGTTGCTGGGACTTGGAAGCTGATCTGACAGCACTGGGTACGCAAAACAGAGGTCCCACTGACACAGAATCTCTGTAAGGACTCCACTTTTGATTTTCCTTCTCAACGGAAGGGGAAGTCCCTGGAGGGGCAAAGGAGGAGGCAGCATGATTTGACCTATATTTCTGACAGATTACTCTTGACAGGGAAGTGATGGTGTGGCTTGGATCAGCCTGTGGAGGTGGTCAGAGCATCAGTGTGAACCACATGAAGGTGCCATTTTTGCAGGTCAGAAACAAGCAATTGGTAGTAGTTTCTTATGGTATAACTTAAGAGGTGGGTTCTGGGTGTATTCAGATATTACTTTTTTTCTATTGAGAAGCGGAGAAGAAAAAGCACAGGAAAGAACTATGTGTGGTAGAAGCCTCACAGATAGCATGACATAGTCTGTTGTGGTGGAAAGGAGGAGGTTTGAGATTCAGACAGAACTGGGTTCAATTCTGGTATGATCTCCATTAGTTGCATGATACCAGGTGGGTAATTAAACCTCCATGAATCTTGTTTCCTACTCTAAAAAATGAGGATGGTGAAAAGAAGCCCTATAGATCTTAAAAGTTTGCAAGCAACCATCCAGATGCAACAATTGGTCTCTCCTTGTCCAGAGCAAAGAAGAATGAAAAAAACCAAAGACACATAGAAACAATTAGTCCAAGGGACTAGAGGACCATGTGAACCTCAGCCTATATGACCACGAGACCAGAAGAAATAGATGGTGCCTAGCTACCTGCTAAAAAGGCAGGGAGGCCACATGTTATGACCTCCTCTAACCCCGTGAGAGGAAGACAGAATCACCATCAGTAGCCCAAGGCCTATTACTGCAAGGCCAGACATGCTACCTCCCTCCAGCCCTTTCACCAACTATTCCTTCCAAAGCACCCACCACCTCTCTCCTGGGTTCGATAATTCACTGCAGTGGCCACACAGAACTCATAGATTATGGGATTTATTAGGGAAGCACCAGGCTATAATTCAAGTTCAGGAAAAATGCTCAGTCTCTCTCCCAGCCTACAGTCTCTCTCCTAACAGTCTCTCTCCCAACAGTGAGTGTTCCTCAGTGTCTCACTCAGCAATGCATGTCTCTTTCAGGAGCGCGTATCTCTTTCAGCAGCACGTCTTCATCAACCAGCAGTCAGAGAGAGACTTCTTCTGCCTCTGGGAGGCCTCCTTTTGAGCCTGGCAGAGTGGTCACACTAACCAATCATAACATCAGAATTCTAAGCACCTGAGAGAGAGAGCAGGAACCTCCTAGAACATGGCTTTGTGTTGCGCATAACAGAAATACCCCAGGTGGATTAACTTTGGCAATCAGAAGCTCCTCAGTTTCTCACAGCAAATTCCACCATAGAGTTTACAAAGACTTATGGCTTCAAAAGCCACACCAAGTAATTTACTATACTGCACTACCACTGTCAACCACTTGGAAATGGATCAGTACAGGAGATCCTGTATAGAGTGGGATAACAATGTGGAACAAAACTCAAATTTATAAGGAAAAACAACAAAAAAAGACCAGGCTTACCAGTCTGATAGAACTCCCAAGACTACAGCCCCTAGTTACCCTTCAGACCTGGAATAGAACTCATGCTTGTGGCTTCCAGCCAAACCACAGACAGGATTATAGGGTAAACATCTATATCAGGTAGACGTACTCCTTAGAACAATCAATCATAGGACAACAGAAGGGCAGTGTTTGCACAGGGAGATAGCTAGGGGTGGCGGGGGTGGTGGTGGCAGGAATACACAGGAAAGAAAGACAAAGGGAAGAGGTACTACAGGGAGAAAGTGGGAAGAGAGCTGTTACACTGTGGGGACAGCAGTCACTGCCATGAAACAAAATGTGTATGAACTGCTGGATGGAAAATGAATTTGCTAAAGATGGAAATAACCTACGTGACCATCAACAGAAGAATGGATAACCAAACTACGGTACATACACCCAATGGAATACTATGCAACATTAAAGAATAATGTAGAATCTGCAAAACACCACATAATGTGGATGAACTTGGAGGACATTATGCTGAGTGAAATAAGTCAATCACAGAAGGACAAATATTGTATTAGTTCATTATTGTAAAAAGTCAAGGGAAGGTTTATATATGGAAGGAAACTTTCTTTGTTGGTTACCAGGGGTGGCAAGGGAGGGAGGGAACATTGCAAAAATTTAAAAAATAATAATAGTGAATTAAAAAAAGAAAATGAATTTGCTTTGAAAATGAACTTTCACCCCAATCCCAATTAAATAATAATAACAATAATAACAACAAACGAGCAGCCCCTCATGCTCCAGAGACTGTACCCAGGCATTTAAGTGAACTAGCTGCTGTTGAGCAGACTCCAACTCATGGCGAGAAGGTGATTGTCTGGTTAGCCCATGAGAAGTACTGTCTGAATAGGACTAAGGCAGTGTCTGGCACAGAGCAGATGGTCAATAAATGAGAGTTCTCTTGTTCTTACCTTACAACAGGTGTCAGCAACACTGAAAAATCTTCAGTGCTTGGAGGGGCCAAACAAAGCAAAAGGAAAGAAGAAAAGGAGTGGAACACAAATCACTGATAGCTCCAGCTATGTTCACCAACTCAACTCGCTAGGGGCAGGCACTCAGTCCTCACCAAAACCCTGGAAGGCAGGACATTCTCTTCTTCTTATTATTTTTTAAGGCATTTTACTGAAATATAATTTATGTACGGTGAAATACACAAAACTAAAGTGACATGGGTCAAAGCATTTTTTTTTTTTTTTAGTGTTCTCTCCCTCCCCTCCCACCCCTGGCAACCAACAAAGAAAGTATATATAAACTGTTCCTTGACCCTCCACAACAATGAACTGATATTATATTTGTCCTTCTGTGATTGACTTATTTCACTCAGCATAATGTCCTCCAAGAGGAAGATTCTTATTCCTGTTACACAGGTGAGGAATCTGAGAACAGATGAAGTTAAGCCACCTGCCCACAGTTACAGCCAGGAAGTGCTACAGGCAGAGTCAGGGTCCACACCCAGGCTGTCAGATCCAGAGCCTGCTGCTCAATGATTACACACAGAAGAAAGATGGGTGTGGAGGAGGGGCATATGGTGGGGCACACCCACACTCATTCACCACTCAGCATCTTAAAAGGCACTGCTTTCCCAACTGCCATCTGGCAATTAGCAGCAATAAATGAGCAGGCTCAAAGGAGGAAGACCTAAGCTGTGTGAGGAGGTTCAGATGAAAGGTTATACACCTTCCCAGGAAGTCCTACCTGGGTGCTGCTGTCACCTATGAGCCTCTCAGGTCACATTCCCTAATTCATCAACAACTTTGGTACCAGCTCCCACTTTCCCCTCCACTCCCAAGGTTGAGTCCAATAATGCCCATTACCAACCTCAAAACCCAACACTGCCCAAGGATCCCATCACTGGTCTGCACAACCTTCAACTCTCCTTAAACATCTTATCTGCCACACCCCTCTCTGCTCTGCAAACCACTGTGACCCTGCAGGACAGAGTAGAACTGCCCCAGAGGGTTTCCAAGGCTGTAATCTTTACAGAAGCAGACTGGCACATCTTTCTCCCATGGAGTGTCTGGTGGGTTCAAACTGCTACCTAAGCCCTTTAACCACTGAACCACTTGGGGTCCTATGCAAACCAACTTCAAGTTTTACTCTCACAAATGACCTCCTCTACCCCTCTAAGAGGGAGCTCTGGTGGTGTAGTGCCTAAGGCACTTGACTGCTAACCAGAAGGCTGACGGTTCAAACCCACCAGCCACTCCTCAGAAGGAAGGTTGGACAATCTACTTCCATAGTGATACTGCCTCGGAAACCCAAGGAAGGGTCGCTATGAGTTGCATCCCACTCCATGGCAACGGGTTTGGTTTTTTTTGGTTTTAGCCTCCAAGCCAGCCTGGTGTGTCTGATCACACTCTGCACTTTGTCCCCACCTGGAACAGCAGCACTTCTGGTTCCTTCCTGTTCTCTGCTCACAACCCCCTTTCCTTCCAGCTGATCTGGTCAAAGACCAGTAGATCCTTTCTTGACCTGTCAGAACCTCCAGTTCATGGACTGGATTGGTTGTCAGTCAACATGTCAGTGCACTCCTTTCTTCATTATCCAGTTGGATCCCATTGGCAGGATTGTTATCAGACTGAGAGACAATAACCTTGATAACCTTGACTCTTGGCAAAATACCAAACTTAAATTATATTACCATTCTCTTTTGACCTGCCTCCACCTAACCAGACCTCTGACAACAGCGCAAACTGGTAGGTCTATAAAGTCATAGCATTTGACTGCTAATCAGAAGGCTGGTGGTTCAAACCCATCAGCCACTCCTCAGAAGGAAGGTTGGGCAATCTACTTCCATAGTGGTAACACACTGCTGTAGAGTTGGATGCGACTCACAGCAACCCCTCCTTGGGTCTCCGAGGCATAACACTACCGAAGTAGATTGCCCAACCTTCCTGAAGAGGAGTGGCTGGTAGGTCTGAACCACCAGCCTTCTGGTTAGCAGTCAAATGCCTTAGGCACTATGTTACCATAGCTCTTTCCATAGTAATACCACCTTGGAAACCCAAGGAGGGGTCGCTATGAGTCGAAATCAACTCAATGGCAGTGAGTTTGGTTGTTGTTTTTTTTATAAAGTCATAATCACCAACAGCAAATGGGATCCTAATACTGCCAGTTAATCCTATCTTCTTGAATTCTCCACAGTGACCAATGCACATCTCTCCACCCACTGCCATTGCAGTCAAGTTAAGTGTGACTCACAGCAACCCTACAGGACAGAGGGGAACTGCCCCATAGGGTTTCCAAGGCTGCAATCTTTCTGGAAGCATATTGCCACATCTTTCCCCTGCAGAGTGGTTGGTGGGTTCAAACTGCCAAACTTTTGGTTGGCAGACACGTGCACCTAACCACTGTGCCACCAGGGCTCCTTGTACGTTTCTCTATTCTACTTACATACTACATCTGTCTCCTAATCATCCCCATTCATTACCTTCCTCCTTATGCACAATCACTCAGAAATAAGAAACCACTTCAAGGAGGCTCCCTCTGCTTTCTGTTGGCAACCTACAAAATGACCTACTTCTTTACCCACCCTGTGTTCTCTCCTGTTAGAAGAGAGCTGGTGTCCAATCCTTCCACCTCTGTAGTCGCCTATCCCCAGCTGCTATCTCAGGAATGTCATGCTATTTGGTAGTATCTAAAATCTGATCACTTCTCATCTCTTCCACCACCACCACCACTACCACCCCAATCCAAATCACCAGGTAAAGGACTCCTAACTAGTCTCTCTGCTTCTGCTCTTACCCTCCTTCCCATCCCCTATCTTTCTCCACAGAGCAGCCAGGGGGATTTGCTTAAAATACAAATCATATTACATCACTTTTCCCCTCAAAATCAGTGCTTCCCATTTAACCCTGAGCAAAATCCAAAATCTTGACCTTGGCCTCCAAATCTCTATTATGATCTGACCCTTTGCTACCCCCCAGATCTCACCTTTTACAACCCTGCCCCACTGGCCTACTCGTCGTCCTCGAACGTGCCAAACAAGTTCCTGTTCTAGGACATTTGCACTTGCTATTCCTGCTGCCTGGAATGCACTCCTCCAGATATGGGCATGGCTCACTTCACTTCCTCCAGATCCTTGCTCAATGTCACCTCTTCAGAGAGGCCTTCCTCATCACCTCTCCATCCTACCCCTCCTTAGCACTCTCTATGCCTCGCTTTGTTTAGTTTTATTTTACTCTGGTTTGTTTTTCCTCACAGTATTTATCACCCTTGTCATATTATGTACAGTTCACTACCTGTCTTCCACAGTGGAATACAAGCTCCACGACAGCAGAGCTCTTCGACTGTTCTTTCCACCGTGAAATCCCTAGCACCTACCAAGTGCCTGGCACAGAGCAGGTGCTCAATAAGTATTTGGTGACTCAACAAATAACCTGCCCTTTCTCTTTCCTGCATTCCATCTTCCTTAACAGACTCCATTCCCAAGAACAATCAAACAAGTTCAAGCCTCTCCTATCTTTTAAAACAGCAAAAGCAAAACAAAACATAAAACTCTCATACATCACCTCTCTCTCCTCCCCTTCAATCATAGCCAAACTTCAGGAAAGAGGTGTCTGTGCTCACTGTCTATGTCCTCACCTCCCACTCATGCCTGAACCCACTGCAATCTGGCTTTCACCTTCATCACACCACTGAAACAGCTCATGCTAAGGTCGCCAAATGACCTGTAACTCTCTAACTCTCCTGGGCGTTTTGTCAGTTTTCATCTGACTTAACCCCCCTGCAGCATTTGACCTTACTAACCTCACTCTCTTTCATGAGGCCTTCTCTACTTCTGGCTTCATAACCACACATTCTTCTGTCTGACCTCTGCCTCCTGACCCACCATGTCTCCATCTCCTTTGCAGACACAGCCTCCTCTATCCAGCCAGAGAAGGCTGAGTTTCTCAGGCCCAGGCATAGCATCTCCACCCCTACCTCTCCCTCTCTGTGTACCCTCCCCCTAGCTCATCTTACCTACACCTTCAAAGCCCACCAACACTCTGACGACTATCTCCAACCCAGACCTCTCTCATGAACATCAAGCTCATATATCTACTTCCTACTCCTTGTGTCCAATTAAATGCTCAATAGCAGCTCAGACTCAACAAATCTAGCTTCCAATTCATTATCAATGCTCCCACCCAATGTTTATCTTCCCATATTCCCATCTTAAAGAACAGCACCACTGTCCATCCAGTTAGATGAGTTAAAAATCTAAGGGCCTTAACAATCCTCTTTCTCGTGCCCTCACACAACCTATCACATGGCTTTGTTAGGTTGACTACCTAAACAAGTCAGGAATCCAATCATGTTGCTCTATTTCTAATGTTACTACTCTATTCCAGGCCAACAGCATCTCTCATGTGGATAATGGTAATAGGTTCTTCATTCATCCCTCAGCAATCCCTCTGGTCTTCCTCCAACAGGATCTAAGATCCTTCCAAAATTCAAACCTGGTCCTATCACTGTCTTCCCCGCTTAAAACACCTCAGTGTCATTCCACTGCTTTTAGTCTAAAGATCAACCGCTCACCATGACCTCAGAGTTTCTGCATAATCAGCCCTGGCCAACCTCGCCCACCTCATCTCCAAACACTCTCTCCACTCATTCATCTTGCTTCAACCACACACTGACCTACTTCAGCTTCCTTAACAGCCATGCTCCTCTTTCCCAAAGGGCCTTTGCACACGTTCCTCCCACTGCTGTAAGGCATCCCACCCCAAACTATGTAACCAGGATTCAACATTTAGATGTCAAGAATCACATCCTTAGGATATCTTTCCTCACCCCTTTGTCAAACATCCTTGCAGGACCAGGCTTCTTTCCACAGGACTTCCCAGAGGGCACAACCATTTGAATGATGCCCATCTCTCACATTAAACTGCACACTCCATCAGAAGAGTCCTTGTTTGTTTTGTTCCCTTGCACCATGGCACTGGGTCTAATATCCAAATAAAGATCTACTGAGTTAACGTCAGCTGGTCTAGTCAACAGACAGAAAGACTATACACAGTACAGCAACTATGAACTGACCACTCCCAAGGACTAAGGGAAAATTTAAGAATTTTATGTCCTAGCATAAGAAGACTGTTCTCCCCACAAATTTATAAAACCTAAGAAAATACCTGACTTAAAAGACTTACTTATAACTAAGACAGTAAACCAAAACAAGCTTGCTATAGTAAGAAGCAAGGAATGAATTAGCAAAAGTAAAACTATTTTCTAAGATAACCTTGGGGAAAGAAAGTCAAGTCTTTTTCTGGCAGGGCCCCTATGCCTGGTAAAATGGTGAGAACTATATACTGTTCTAAGCTATTTATATAGGAAACTCCATGTACTTGCTGATTAAGTACACATTTTCACAAGTCTGCTCTTTTCCATAAAGAATGGCCTTACTGTTCTCCCCAGCACTGCTTTCAAAGTCTCTCCTGAGATTTACAAGTCCAGGACAGGGCTCTAAATTCCTCCAACCACATGCTTCACCAGTGTGGAGACAAATAAAAAGGTCCATAACCAACTATAAAAAGGTCCATAACCAACTAACAAGGGACCCAAAGAACAGCAAGCATCTACTCCCTTCTCCTTTAGATAACGCTGAAGGCAATGGCTCTGAATTTCAGCAGATCGTTAGTCAGGGGCTAGGTGCTGTGCCGCTGTTAAGTGCTTGGCTGCTAACTGAAAGGCTGGCAGTTCAAAACCACCATGTGATGAAAGTCTGCTTCTGTAAAGATAACAGCCTTGGAAACCCTATGTGGCAGCTCTATTCCATCCTACAGGGTCGTTGTGAGTTGAAATCGACTTGATGGCAACAAGTATAGGTATTGTGTCAGCTACTTTACGAGTTTGCTTAACCTGGACAGTAATCCCATGACATAGCTAGTATCACCTTTATCATCGCAGGAAACTGAGGCTCAAAAAAACTGTATTATTAACCCATGAACACATGACTATCAACAAGCAAAGTTTCAAGCTCAGTTCTCAATAAAATTTCCCCAATGCAAGAATTAAATGCATTTCAGTAATCCACAACAATCTGATGTTTAGATGCTGCTTCTAGACAGGTGATTCCTAAGGAATAATCAAAAGCTTTTCAACAAGAGTAATCTTCCAGGGTCTCAAACCCTGTTATTTCTCAGAGCTTTTATGATCTCTAGCACTCTAAAGAAATCACCTAACCAAAATACCAGAATTTGCTAAGATTAAAGGTTTTACTCTGTGTGACCAATGGTTAAGTGCTTGGCTGCTAACCGAAAGGCCTGAAGTTCAAACCCCCCCCCAGCAGCTCCATGAGAGAAAGACCTAGTAACCTGGTCCTGCAAAGACTACAGTCAAGAAAAGCCTAGGGGGCAGTTCTAGTCTGTCATCATATGAGGTCACTATGAGTCAGATTTGACTCAACAGCACCTAACAACACATGGATTTAGAAGTATCTTTGGTATTTTTCTAATTTCCCTCGGGTTCTTCCTAATGGTGAGAAGTTTTTTGAAAAAAAACAGAATTAGAAGAACAGCAGCAACAATATCATACAGTAGAAAAAGCAATTTACCATGTATCATGCAGACATGTAAACAGAGCACTTTATGCACATTAACATGCAACTGAGATTTATGACCACACTCCCTAAACTGGCTCTCTTCTCAATGACATTTAAACAAGTTCAGTGTCTCTTCTATGTTTGAGAAAAGAAAAACAAAATAAAAAACTCCCATGATTCATATCTCCTTCCTCCTCTTCACATCACAGTCAAACTTCGGGAAGGAGTTGTCTCTGCTTGCTGTCTATGTCCTCACCTCCCACTCATGCCTCAACCCACTGCAATCTGGCTTTCACCTTCATCGTGCCACCAAACAGCTCAAGCTAAGATCACCAATGACCCACATGTCTCTAAAACCCACAAATTAAACAGCTCAAGTAGCAGAGCTGAAGATGGATTTTATAACCCGTATGTCAGCATAGAGCATTTGTTGTAGCTGTGTTTCCTCACCCGGCTGGGTGGCTGGGGCAAGCTGCTCTCTGAGCCCTGATTTCCCACTGCCTGCTGAGCCCAAACACAGGCATCAATTAGGTGTGATAACTCCAGAATCACTAACAGAGACTCTACTGCTGATGAAGAGGGATCTCGTAAATCAGGAAAAAGTTGTAGCTCAAGTGAAATCAATTCTTCATCTTCATTTCCTCCTTCAGTCCCTGTTACCGCTGGCTGCCAATGAGTTGGCCACAATTCATGGCAACCCCACGCACAACGGAACGAAATGCTGCCAGTCCTGTGCTATCCTCATGACTGGCAGTGGGTAGGGCTGCTGTGATCCATAGGCTAACGTAAACCAACGGCACACGCAGTAAAAGCTGCTGAAAAAGCTGCCATCTTTTGATCAGAGGCTTTCAAATACATCTCAAAATTCTGCTAGAGAAAACAGTCTCCACTTCCTGAAATGTCATCACACAGAAACTTCACTGCAATATTAATGACTGTTTTAAAGACTCTACACCCACTGCTGTCCAGTCAATTCCAACTCGCAGCAACCCTGCAGGACAGAGAACTGCCCCACAGGGTTCTGAAGGCTGTAATCTTCATGGAAGCAGACTGCCACATCTTCTCCCACAAGCGGCTAATGAGTTTCAATTGCCAACCTTTTGGTTTTCAGCCAAGCGCTTACCCACTGCACCGCCAGGACTCCTTACATACGCGAGCTTTCATACAGAAAGGCAATAAAGTATGATAGTAAAGGTTAAGATATGGTGGGGTCATAATAACGGTTAAGATCTTGGGCTCTGGACCCAGACTGCCAGCATTCGCACCCTGGCTCTATCACTTCCTAGTTGGGTCCTGGTCAACTTATTTAACTTCTAAAGGTCTCAACGGAAGTAATAAGTGAGAATTACCTGCATGCAAAACATGTAGCATTGTACCCCTAAGGTAGAAATGCTTAAGGTATGTTTACTATTCTTGTTACATTGTTTTGGTAACAGCTAGGAATAGTGACAGCTTGCAATTACAGAGAGCCTTACCCTTACTTAGCACTTTGTGTATATTAAATCATTAAATGAGATACTGCATCTCTTATCACACGTATGAAAAGCATTGTTAGAACAACTCAATTAGAGCTTCCCAGGTTGCTGACAAATTATTCCACACCTAACTTAAAAACACTTAGATCACCTTGTCAAGTCTTCAAACTCTACATAGTTTAAGAGCAAAAAAATGATTTAAAGAGAGATCATGGAAGAAAAAGGTCCTTAAATAAAACTATTGTAAGAGGGAGGTTTTAAGTGTATATGTATATATATATATACACATACACACACACACACATATTCATACACACATGCATACGTATATACACACATATATATATACATACAAATTATGTTCCCCAAGGGGAGGGGAGGGAAACGTTTTGGTTTTGGATGGAGTGGGAGAAAAATGTGGCACAAAAGTCAAAATTACAAAAAAAAAAAAAACAGGCTTACGGGTCTGATAGAGACTGCTGAAACCCCTAAGACTACAGCCCCTAGTTGCCTTTTAGGCCTGGAATTGAACTCACTCCCATGGCTTCCAGCCAAACAATGGTCATGCCTACAAGGAGAACAATTACACCAAACAAAACAAAACAAAACAAAACAAAAAAACACACTAAACCCACTGCCATTGCGTCGGATCTGACTCATAGTGACCCCTCCTTGGGTTTCCGAGGCAGTATCACTATGGAAGTAGACACTGCCCAACCTTCCTTCTAGGGAGTGTCTGGTGGGTTTGAACCGCCAGCCTTCTGGTTAGTAGTCAAATGCCTTAGGCAGTACGACAGCAGAGCTCCTAACAATCACACCAGGTAGGTATACTTCTTAGAACAGGCAACTATGGGAGATCAAAAAGGCAGCATTTGCACAGGGAGATAGCTCAGAGGGCAGAAATGCATAGGAAAGAAGGACACAGGAGAACAGTAACCACAGGGAAGAAGCGGGGAGTGAGCTGTTACATTATGGAGATTGCAATCAATGCCATTAAACAAAATATGTATGAACTGTTGAATGGAAAATGAATTTGCTCTGTAAACTTTCACCCAAATCACACACACCAAGAAAGAATATAATTATGTTCCCTGGCAGAGGGCTGAAAGGTTCAAGATTAATATATCAGAGCTCCATTAACTAAGGAACTCTAGTGGCATAGCGCCTAAGGCATTTGACGGCTAACCAGAAGGTTGGCAGTTCAAACCCACCAGCCATTCCTCAGAAGGCAGACTGGGCAATCTACTCCCATAGAGATACTGCCTGAGAAACCAAAGGAGGGGTCGCTTCAAGTCCAGGTAAAGAGCAACAAAGCCCTGGGGTGATGACTCCTTGGGAGGCTCTCTGGCTTTCTCTAGATACAGGCTGGAAGGACACCATCTCTGAATGGGGCGGTCCTTACCTATGCAATTGGCATTTAATGCAGATGAGTCACTGCAAACCTGTTCCATCCTGATCAATGCTGCTTTTACAGCGGAGGAGCCCTGCCTTCATTGAGCTTATCAAGTTAACACTCCAATAAATACAACTTTTAATCGTGTAATTTCATTCCTATTTATTTACAGCATCTATAAACCAAATAGAGCAGTAAGTTATTCCTGAACGAGGAACCAAAAGAGGTTAAGAACACTGAACCAAAATAGCATTTCATTTCTGTGATTTGTCTCAACTTAAAGCAATATTATCATTAGAAGAAGAATAATAAGGCTTTACTGAGCACCTACTACATGCCAAGTGCTTTCAGTTCATGTCAAATAACTTAATCTTTACAATAACCCTATAAAGAAGGAATGAAATATAAGTAGAGAATATAGTATTTAAGTCCCTCCAGCCCAGACACCTTCCCCCCATATGCTACAATCGGTGGGATCATATAGAAGCCATTTCCTGTAAGTTCTCTCTATCAACCAAGCGTGGTTCACCTTTGAGCCATCAGTTACAGTTCCTCTTATCAAAATGAATAATCTACACATGGTAATCTCTAAAATGCTGGCCAACTGCAATGTTTCTTATACTTGTTTCAGCTATTTTTCCAATCTCCTCTACTTAAATGGGACTTATGGACACAAGACTGTGCCCTGAAAGGTGAAAGATTTCTAGGCACTTCACTGTGTTTTCTATGGTTTGCAAGTAAAAGAGGTCATGCTACTGAACAGTAATAATACACAATCTCTTTAAAAAGGCCAGTTTAAATCAACACTAGGGATAGGTTCCCTTATAGTAGTTCCCAATACTCATTTTAGGAGCTCTGGTGGTGTAGTGCCTAAGGCATATGACTGCTAACCAGAAGGCTGGCGGTTCAAACCCACCAGCCACTCCCCAGAAGGAAGGTTGGGCAATCTACTTCCGAAGTGATACCGCCTCGGACACCCAAGGAGGGGTCGCTATGAGTCGGATCTGACTCGATGGCAGTGTCCTGCATTGTGTTACATGGTGCTAAACAGTTTTCAGTGGAGCTTCAGTCTAAGATGAACTAGGAAGCAAGGCTTGGCAATCTACTTCCAAAAATCAGCCAATGAAAACCCTATGGATGACAATGGTCCTAGCCCAACTGATCATGGGGATGGCACAGCACCAGACAGCTTTTCGTTCCGTTGTGCGTGGGGCTGCTGTGAATTGGGATCCAATTTGATGGCAGCTAACAACAACAACAGGCCATTTCTTACAATTCACTACAAAGCACACTGAATGTGCTTTCCACAATTTTGGTTGGAAAGATATGAACTTCTGAACAGAGTTATTTCAATATAATAAACTCTCAACATCATGGCCCTTTATGACCCACATGACAATTTAAAAAAGAAGGTTCCAACAACGTGACATACAATTTGGTGGAGATTTTGTGTTAAGACGTTTTCTGAAGGGGCAATGAAAACTTTTCTGCCAAGTAACTATTTGAAACTTCAACAATACTCTTAAAGTAATAAATTTAGAGGACAGAACACAGGCAGATTTTAAAGTGCTTATAAATACGCGCCTTCTGCTTAACAAACAAACAAACTACCTTTTTAGTGTGTACCTTGTATTCTTATACAATATCCAAGTTAGCCTCAGTCGTCTAAATTAAAAAGCTTTAAAAATCTAGATCTCAGTAAATTCTGATCACCAATCCTGAATTTCACAGGGGATCCCTGTGAGTCAGAATCCAGTGGAGGACAACTATCAACACAGCTGTTTACAGATCATCTAGGCAACAACATTATCTTTATCAATCGTTCTTGACCCTTGAGGGAGTCTCAGATCCTTTTGAAAACCTGAAGAAAGTGATGGACTCTCTTCCCTAACAAGTGCAAATTTCACCAGCTCACTACTACATCCCAAGAGAAGGACCCCTGCTCTATACCTTGCACCAAATGAAGGGTGAAAGGTGATGGTAACCTCAAAACCTGTGACAAAAATCAAACCTTCCGTATGCTCAATTTGTTAAGAAAAACTGGTCCTTTAAAGATTCCAAACCAAAAGCACTGCAATGGTGAATCAGCTGGAAGTCAGCTCTGGACCCATGTACTGATCCCACCACCCTAAACTCTTTCCTCCTGACACTCCACGTGGTGGATACTTCTTGGCTTTCAGACTCAGCTCAAATGTCACCTGCTCCAAGAGGATTACTTTCCTGGCGGCCCAATCTAAAGCAAGGCTCAGGCATTCTTTATCACATCTTTTACTTTCACAATAGTATCTATAAGTATTAAAAAAAAATTCATTAGTTTTCTTATTTGTTTCCTTTATTAGAGTCAGGGGCCTTGTTTGTCTTGTTCCCCGGTGCCTACAACAGTGCCTGGTACACAGCAAGCATTTACTAAATATTTGTTCCATGAATGAAACTAGAAGAGAAGATGCTGACGTTGACATCAACCGCCAAGATTTTAATTGGCTAAGAATTAGGGTTCTCGCTCTCTTTCCACAATCTGCAGATGCATTCAATAAGCAAATATTTACTGGGCATATGCTCTGTGCCACACACTGTGTCAAATGCGTGTTGGGGGATACTTGCCGTAATTAACTCCACATTTTAGTGGGCCACCCAGAATTAGCAACCTACAATGCCTGAGACATACAGGGTAATTCTTCACATTCCTTCCTTGAGGTGAAAAGGTATGGAAAGTCATCAAAAGAAGTAAACATCCTTCGATCCGGCACTTACATAGCCTCAGGGATTCCCCCTAAACCAGTCGGGCAGCTCTTCCCAGCTACTCTGCTCACGTAGGGGATCCGAACCAGCAAAGCCCAGCTACAGGGAAAACTTTGACCAAAGGCTGCTCTCTCTAAAGACTTAGAAGTGGTAAGGGGAGGAACCAGGAAACGGTACGGCCAGAAGTCGTGGCAAAAGCCCTGGGACGGGAGGCGAGACAGCCAGCCGAGACAGCCAGCCGAGGCTGCCCCAACTTGCTAGGTGACCTTGGGCCAGTCCTCAGCTTCCCGGCCATTAGTTTTCCCTGGGAGTATAATGAGGCGGCGGCCCAGTGGGTAGGATTCGAGGTCCAGGGACGGGGAATACAGGAACAAGGAGGCCGGACTGAGGCCGGGTGGGGTAACGGCCGGCGTGGGGAAGCCGGGCAGGGGCGGGGCCGGGGTGGCTCACCCACCGAGCGCCACCTGGCAGGCCCTGCGCAGCTGGGAGTGCTGGGGCCGCTTCACCTCCTTGTCAGCCAAGATCTTCTCCAGGGCCCGGGACACGAACATGCTCTTGGTCTGGCTTTCCTGCATGGCCACGGCCCGGCGGGGGCTGACAGCCCCGCGGGCGGGCGGCGCAAGCGAACTGGCGAGTGAGGGTACGGGCCCGGCGTCCGGGCCGGTACCGGCCGCGTCCGTCCCCGCCGCCCCGTCAGGAAGCGTCGCCGCGGCCCCACGGCGCCGCCATGTTGGAGCGCGTCACGTGACCACGTGACTGGCAGAGCTGCTACGGCTGCCGGGCGTCCCTCGACCCCGTGACCCTGGCGGGGAGGGGCGTGAGACGGAGGCGGGGTCAGATGGACGAGGAGGGGAGGGGCAGAAGATGGAGGGAGGAAGGAGAAAAAGAGGTGAAGAAGTGAGTGGAAACGGGTGAAGGGAAGCGGGGACGTGAGAGAAATAGGAAGGAGGAGAGAGGTGGTGATTGGATGAGAAGTGAGGAAGGAAGCAATGAGAAGAGCTGAGGAAGAGTCATTGAGGAGGATGGGAGTGGAGGTGATGTGGTAAGAGATGAGGAAAGAGGAGGTGAAACGGAAAAGAGCAAGTGAAGAAGGAAAGAGACGCTTGGGGAAAAATTGGTGAGGGAGTGAGATAGATAATCAGGGGCAAAAGGAGGCGGGGCAGAGAAAGGAGGTGAGGGGGAAGAGTGGAAGAAAACATTTGGAAGAGTGAGGTGATAAGTGAGTAAGAGGAGGAGGTGAGGAGAAAAGAGGAAAAGAGGAAGTGAGGGCTGAAAAGAGGGAGAAGGGAGGCATGAAGGTAAGAGAAAGTGAGGTGAGAGGGAAGAGGGGGAGATGGGAGAGAGGAGGTGAAGGAGTAAGGGAAGGGCTGAGGAGCGAGGAGGTAGGGAGAGAAGAGTTCAGGAGAAGAGCAGAGAAGAGGCAAACAGAAGAGATGAGGAAGGAGAGAACGTTAATGGGAAAAGGGAGGAGGTTAGGAGAAGACGGGAAGAGGAATGAATGGAGAAAGATGGTGTGAGCAGGAAGAGGTGAGGGAGAATGGGAAAAAGCAGGCTGGGAGATGGGGAGAGAAAAAAGTGAAGGGAAGTAGGAGTTGAAAGGAGGGCAGACAGAGAGAGAGAGTGAGAAGGTGGATTTGTGGGCAGTTTCCACAAACAGAATTTCACCTTACACATGCACAAAACACGCATCGTCCACACAACCCTCCTGTGACTGCAGTAGAGCCACCTCCTTGTCATCCAGTTCATTTCTGTCTGTCGAGTGCCCAATGTCTGTCTGTGCCCATTGCTGCCAGGAAGGTCTCACCACCAGTCCACCTCCCTCTGGAGTTTATCTGGTCTGTTTTCAGAAACCTGTGGTTCCTCACAGTGCTGTGAACAGGCCAGGAGTGTTTCCTGCATTTGACAGAGGAAGAGATGGAGTGCCACACAGCCTGAAAATGGGGGCAAGAAGGCAGGTATCACCACAGATAACACAACAACCATTAGTGATGTCCCCTGGTCCCTTTCCTCCTACACCACCCATCTCCCCCAAAGGGAACTCCGGAACTGCTGGGAGTCATACAAGGATGAGGCCCCTTTTGCAAACCTCAGAAACCTGCCATGCAGGTGATCTCAGATGCTTAGGTCTCAGCTTAAACATCTCCTCAGGGAGGCCTTCCCTGACCACCCAGCTGAAAGTAGCCCACCTCTGGATGATTTTTATAGCATTTTTTTTTTTTTTTTTTTTACTGGACGATTTTTATAGCATTTTTTTTTATCTTGTTGACTTGTTTGTTGTTTACTAGATCACAGAAAGTATAACCCCTGAGTCAAGTAGAAAGTTTCCTGGCTGTAAATTCAATTGCTTTGCAATGTGACTTTATAGCTCCTTTCATCAGGAGGTACAGTCTATTTTTCCACCTCTTTGAACCTCGACTAGCCTTGTGACTTGCTGTGACCTGTAGAATGTTTCTGTTCACTCTCCATCTTGTCTTCCCCAGGTAGAAGATGAATCCCATAAGCTCACAGCTCTACACCCAGGGTACATACTAGGTACTCAATAACTAGTTATGGAATGAATGAATGGAGGGGCTTGGATTTTGGTCCACAGGATTTAATCTTCCAATCAGTACATTTTTTGGAGTGGGGGAGACACCTTCTATATTTCTGTGGATGGCACGATAATGACTTCCTAAATCTGTCCACATCCTAATCCCTAGAACCTGTTAACCTTAACATAGCAAAAGAAACTTTGCAGGTATGAGTAAGTGAAGGATCTTGGAATGGGGATATTATTCTAGATTACCCAGTGGGTCTAGTGTAAAAGTCCTTATAAGAGGGACACCCAAGGGTCAGAGTTGGAAGATGAGATGTGATGACTGAAGCAGAGGTCAGAGTGATATGGACCATGAGCCAAGGAATGTGGCTTCTAGAAAATGGAAAGGCATGGAAACAAATTCTCTTTTAGAGCTTCCAGAAGGAACACAGCCCTGTCAGCTCATTTTAAACTTTGGAACTTCAGAAATCATAAGATAATTTGTGCTGCATTAACCTATTGTTGTCAAGTTGATTTTGATTCATAGTGACCCTATAGGGTGAGAGAACTACCTAATAGGTTTCCAAGGTTGTGAATCTTTATAGACCCAAACAGCCATATATTTCTCCTGCAGAGTGGCTGGTAGAACCAAGCGCTTAAACACTGTGCCACCAGGATTCATTTATTTATTTATTAAATTTTCATTGTTATTTGGGTGAAAGTTTATAGAGCAAATTCGTTTTCCATACAGCAGTTCACATATACTTTGTCTCATGACATTGACTGCAATTTTCCCACAATCCAACAGCTTCCCTCCCACTTCCTCCCCATAGTTACTTCTTCCTTGTGTCCTTCCTTCCCTTGCACTCCTGCTCCCCACCAAGCTGTCTCCCTTTGTGTACACAGTCCTTCTATTGTCTCATGACTGATCTCTCCAAGGAGTGTTATCTACCTAATGTAAATGTTCAGCTCATATGCCTGTGATTTGTTTGGCTGGAAGCCACAGGAGTGGGTTCAATTCCAGACCTGAAGGGCAGCTAGGGGCCATAGTCTCAGGGGTTCCACCAGGCTCTATCAGACCAGG
>NW_006921636.1:7692331-7700572 GCF_000298275.1 Orycteropus afer afer
TCGGAAGGAAGGTTGGGCAATCCTACTTCCGTAGTGATACTGCCTCGGAAACCTAAGGAGGGGTCGCTATGAGTCGGGGCCGACTTGATGGCACACAACAACAACAACAACAAGCTTGTGGTAGTTTATTATAGCAACAAACTAATACAGTTTCCAAAACTGGGTCAGTATAATGAGATTTCACTTTAAAATCAGACAGGCAGACCCGAGGTCAAGCCTTAACCCTACCATTCAGTATGACGTTGGATGTGTGATTTTACCACCTTGAAACTCAATTTCCTGTTCTGTAAAGTGGATAATCAGTTGGTATTCCATCAATTCCTGGAGCCTTGTTTTTCTCCAGTGCCTTCAGTGCAGGTTGGATTTCTTCCTTCAGTACCATCGGTTCTTGATCATATGGTACCTTCTGAAATGGTTGAACATTGAGCATTTCTTTTTGGTACAGTGACTCTGTGTATTCCTTCCATCTTCTTTTGATGCTTCCTGCATCACTCAATATTTTGCCCATAGAATCCTTTTTAGTATTGCAACCCAAGGCTTGAATTTTTTCTTCAGTTCTTTCAGCTTGAGAAATGCCAAGCATGTTCTTCCCTTTCAGTTTTCCAACTTCATGTCTTTGCACATTTTATTATAACACCGTACTTTGTCTTCTAGAGCCACCCTATGAAATTTTCCGTTCAGCTCTTTTACTTTATCATTTATTCTGTTCCCTTTAGCTACTCTCCATTCAAGAGCAAGTTTCACAGTCTCTTCTGTCATCCGTTTTAGTCTTTTCTTTTTTTCCTGTCTTTTTAATGACCTTTTGCTTTCTTCGTGTATGATGACCTTGATGTCTTCCCACAACTCATCCGGTCTTTAGTCATTGCTGTTAAGTGCATAAAATCTATTATTCTTGTTCTCCATCTTCCTTTTCCACAAATGTAGTCAATTTAATTCCTATCTATTCCATCTGGTGAGGTCCACATGGATAGTCACCGTTTATGATGTTGAAAAAAGATATTTGCAATGAATAAGTTGTTGATCTTGCAAAATTCTGTCATATGCTCTCTGGCATTATTTCTGTCACCAAGCCTTATTTTCCAACTACCAGTGCTGTTTCTTTATTTCCAACTTTCACATTCCAATCATGAGTAATTACAGAGAAATTTGGAAGACAGCTACCTGGCCAGATGACTGGAAGTGATCTATGTTTGTAACTATTCAAAAAAAAAAAAAAAATTGAACAATCATTCCATGGAAAAAAATAAGAAGAAAGCATTAGCTAATTTAAATTTTATATGGCTGATGTAGCCAAAAAAAAGATGATCTAATAGAATAGGGAAATAATTGAACAGTATCATTAATATCACATGCCAGTAAAATTTTGCTGAAAAGAATTTTAAAAATGGTCACAGCAATACATTGACAAGGAAATGCCAGAAATTCAAGCCAGACACAGAAGGGGACATGGAATGAGGGATATCACTGCTGATGTCAGATGGATCTTGGCTGAAAGCAGAGAATACCAGAAAGATGTTTACCTGTATTTTATTGACTATGCAAAGGCATTTGACTGTGTGGATCATAGCAAATTATGGATAACACTGAGAATAACAGGAATACTAGAACACTTAATTATGCTTACGTGGAACCTAAACATAGACCAAGAAGCAATCATTCAAACAGAACAAAGGGATACCACCTGGTTTAAAATCAGGAAGGGTGTGCATTAAGGTGTATCCTTTCACAATACTTACTGATTCTGTGTGCTGAACAAATAATCTGAGAAGCTGGACTATATGGAGAAGAACATGGGATCAAGATTGGAGGAAGACTCATTAACAACTTGAGATATACAAATGATACAACCTTGCTTGCTGAAAGGGAAGAGGACTTCAAGCACTTAGTGGTGAAGATCTGCGGTGTAGTGAATTACATGACATGGCTTTTCTAGCCGTAGTCTTTGTAACTCCCACTTTGCCATGAGTAACTGAGTAGCTGCTTGTTCAAGTCATCTACCTGGGACAGCACAAGGCAATCTTCTGGGAAAGTTCACTTTCTCTCAAGTGTGTAGAACTCTGATGTTGTGATTTGTTGGTTTTGCCACTCTACCAAGCTCAAAACGAGCCCTCCTAGAGGCAGAAGGAATCTCTCTCACCTCTGGCTGCGAGAGACGTGCTGCTGAGAGAGACACTCAACTGAGAGAGGTGTACTGCTGACAGACCAAGAGATGACCGGCTGAGACTGAGCGTGTTCCTGAATTTGAATTGTATCCTGTTGCTTCCCTAATAAACCCCATAATCTGTGAGTTTTGTGTGGCCAATGCAGTGAATTATCTAACCTAGCAGAGAGGTGATGGGTGCCATGGGAGAGACGGTTGGTGTTAAGGTTTGTAAGAGAGCTGGAGAGTGATGGCATGTCTGGCCTCATAAAACAGGGCTTGGGTTGCTTGTGGTAATTCTGCCTTCCTCTTGTGTATTTAGAGGAGCTCAGGAGATGCTGCCACCTTGCCCATTTGCTAAGATCAAAGACTACAGATATCAGTATAGATTATACCTGAACAGAAAGAAAACAAAAATCCCTACAACAGGACCAATACGCAACATCATGATAAATGGAGAGAAGTTTGAAGTCAGAGATTTCATTTTACTTGGATCCACAATCAGTGCTCATGGAAACAGCATTCAAGAAATCAAATGATTTATTGCATTGGGAAAATCTGCTGCAAAAGATGTCTTTAAAGTCTTAAAGGGCAAAGATACCACTTTGAAGACTAAGGTGTACCTGACTCAAGCCATGGTATTTTCAATATCCTCATATCGTGAAAGTAGGACAATGAATAAGGAACACTGAAGGAAAAAATAATGCAATTAAATTACAGTGTTACTGAAGAATATTGAATATACCGTGGACTGCTAGAAGAATGAACAATTCTGCCTTGGAAGAAATGACGCAACCACGCAAAGCACTGCCGTCGAGTCGGATCCGACTCATAGCAACCCCTCCTTGGGTTTCTGAGGTGGTATCACTATGAAAGTAGATTGCCCAGACTTCCTTCCAGGGAGTGGCTGGTGGGTTTGAACCACCAGGCTTCGGGTTAGCAGTCAATGCTAACCAAAATGCTCCTTAGAAGTGAGGATGGCAAGACTTCATCTCTCGCTCTCGTACTTTGGTCATATTATCAGGATGGACCATTCCCTGGAGAAGGATATCATGCTTGCTAAAGTAGAGGGTCAGTGAAAAATAGAAAGACTTTCAACAAGATGGATAGACACAGTGGCTGCAACAATGGAATCAAGCAACACAACTGTGAGGATGGTGCAAGACCAGGCATTGTTTTGTGCTTTACTAGGGTTGCTGTAAGTCAAAACTGACTCATAGATGGCACCTAATATGCCATTATAGACTTGATGGCACCTAACAAGCAAAAACAAAGTGGGTAATCTTAATTGTAACTTGTGAAAATTAAGTGAAATATGATTCATGTAAATCATGTACTTGCATTACCAAATGTTCCAATCAGGGGCATAATCAATGACCCCAGATAGAATGGGAGGAAAAGGTAGAACAAAATTGAAATTCCTAAAAATGGCCAGACTTGCTGGATGAGTACAGAATAGAGGAGCCCCCAGGATATCATCCAGGATACCCTTTAAACTTAGAACCCAAACCAGTCTCAGAAAGTCATCTATAAGACAAAAAACAGAGAGTCATAAACTAAATAGTATCACCTATGAGTGCTATGCTCCTCTAAACAACTAAATGAGAGCTAACAGTCACCATTTCCCCCAGACCAAAGAAGAGAAGATAAGGGGGTGCAAGGGAGCTAAATTAATGGAAGTAGAACAACCAGAATGGAAATAAGAATGCAGACACATTGTGAAAAGCATGACAATGTCACTGAATAATACATAGAAAACAAAACCAAACCTACTGCCATCGAGTTGATCCTGATGCATGGCTACCCTCAATGGGTTTCCAAGGCTGTATATCTTTACAGAAGTAGATTGCCTCATCTTCTTCTCATGGAACAGCTGATGGGTTTGAACCACTGACTGGTTACCAGCCAAATGCCTTGCTCACGACACCACCAGAACTCCTTGAATAATATATACAGAAACCATTCAATGAGAACCAATCTGCTGTGTAAATTTTCTAAATTTTCTCCAAAAACTCAGATATATATATATAAACAAGCAAAGGAGCTCTGGTAGCATAGTGGCTAAAGCACTTGACTGCTAGCCAGAAGGCTGACGGTTCAAACCCATCAGCCACTCCTTGGAAGGAAGGTTGGGCAATCCTACTTCAGTAGTGATACTGCCTCGGAAACCCAAGGAGGGATCACTATGAGTCGGGGCTGACTCAACGGCACATAACAACAACAACAACATAAACAAGCAAAGGGTCCTGCCTACTCAGTGACTCGTGATTTTTCACTTAAGGCAAAGTTAGCCAGATCTGTCTTTCTTCCAGGATACCTGTGGATATACTCAAACTGCCACCCTTTTGATTAGCAGCTGAGTGCTTAACCATTGCATCACCAGGACTCCTTTTTCAATAAACCACACCTTGAAATTTATTTAATCATAAATAAACAGACTTTCCCATGATATTTGAAGTAAAGAGAATGGCATCTTCCCACTTTATAAAAAGAAATCTCAAAATATATTTCTATGTACATGTAAAAAATATTAAAACAGCAAGTGTTCTGTTATATACACTTATCACAATAATAAATAAAATGGATGAACAGGCAAGTAATAACACTGAAAAAATGTAATTCTGTCCTTGGTCAAACCAATATATTAAACATTTGTTATAAATAGCTGTTATTTTTAAGGAATGTTCTTGATTCTTTAATTTTTTTTTTTTAATTGTGATTTGGGTGAAAATTTACAGAGCAAATTCATTTTCGATACAGCAGTTCATACACTTGTCTGTCAGTTTGTTGTATGGTGGTGGCTTGTGTGTTGCTGTGAGGCTGGAAGCTATGCCACCAGTATTTCGAATACCAGCAGGGTCACCCATGGTGGACATGTGTCAGTGGAGCTTCCAGACTAAGACAGACTCGGAAGAAGGAAGGGGCCATCCACTTCTCAAAGAATTGACCAGTGAAAACCTTATGAATAACAGTGAAACACTGTCTGCTATATTACTAGAAACTTTATGAATAGCCCTGACACATTGTCTGATATAGTGCCAGAAAATGAGCCCCTCAGGTCAGAAAGCACTCAAAATACAACTGGGGAAGAGCTGCCTCTTCAGAGTAGAGTTGACCTTGATGTGGATGGAGTAAAGCTTTTAGGACCTCCATTTGCTGATGTGGCACAACTCAAAATGGGAAGAAACAGCTGCAAGCATCCATTAATAATTGGAACATGGAATGTATGAAGTATGAATCTAGGAAAATTGGAAGTTGTAAAAAATGAAATGGAACACATAAAGATGCTTATCCTAGGCGTTAGTGAGCTGAAATGGACTGGTTTGGGCAATTTTGAATCAGACAATCATATGACTATGCTGAGAATGACAAACTGAAGAGGAATGGCATGGCATTCATTGTCACAAAGAATGCTTCAAGATCTATCCTGAGGTACAAATCTGCCGGTAATAGGATAATATCCATACAGCTACAAGAAAGACCAATTAGTACTATTATTCAAATATACACACCAACCACCAAACCCAAAGACAAGGACATTGAAGATTTTTGCCAACTTCTGCAGTCTGAAATTCACCTGGCATACAATCAAGATGTGTTGATTATCACTGGTGATTGGAATGCAAAAGTTGGAAACAACAAAGAATCACTGGTAGTTGGAAAATAAGGTCTTTGTGAGAGAAATAACACTAGAGATCTCATGATAGAATTTTGCAAGACCAACGACTTATTCATTGCAAATACCTTTTTTCGACAATATAAATTGTGGTATACACATGGACTTTGCCAGATAAAGTACACAGGAATCAGATTGACTTTATCTGTGGAAAGAGACAATGGAGAAGCTCAATTATCTTCAACCAACACAAGGCCAGGAGCTGACTGTGGAACAGACCATCAACTGCTCATATGCAAATTCAAGTTGAAGCTGAGGATAATTAAAACACATCCACGAGTGCCAAAATACGACCTTGATTATATCCCTCCTGAATTTAGAGACCATCTAAAGAATAGATATGATGCATTGAACTCCAATGACTGAAACAGAGGAATTGTGGGATGACATCAAGAACATCATTCATGAAGAAAGCAAAAACAAAAGCATGAAAAAGACAGGAAGGGAAGAAAAGACTGAAATGGATGTCAGAAGAGACTCTGAAACTTGCTCTTGAACAGAGAGTATTATTGTTGTTGTTATGTGCCATCGAGTCGGCCCCTACTCATAGTGACCCCTCCTTGGGTTTCCGAGTCAGTATCACTATGGAAGTAGATTGCCCAACCTTCCTTACGAGAAGTAGCTGATGGGTTTGAACCGCCAGCCTTCTGGTTAGCAGTCAAGTGCCTTAGGCACTATGCTACCAGAGCTCCTAGAGTAGTGAAAGCAAATTGAAGAAATGAGAAGACAAAAGAGCTGAACAGAAGATTTCAAAGAGCAGCTCGAGAAGACAAAGCCAATTACTATAATGAAATGTGCAAAGACCTGGAGTTAGAAAACCAAAAGGGAAGAACATACTCGACATTTCTCAAGCTGAAAGAACTGAAGAAAAAATTCAAGCCTCGAGTTGCAATATGGAAAGATTCTATGGACAAGATATTGAATAATGCAGTAAATATCTAAAGAAGATGGAAAGAACACACAGTCACTGTACCAAAAAGAATTGATCGATGTTCATCCATATCAGGAGGTGGCATATGATCAAGAACTGATGGTATTGAAGGAAGAAGTTAAAGCACACTGAAGGAATTGGTGAAAAACAAGGCTCCAGGAATTGATGGAATACTCATTGAGATGTTTCAATAAATGGATGCCACACTGGAGGCACTCACTTGTTTATGCCAAGAAATTGGATGACAGCTACCTGGCCAACTGACTGGAAGAGATCCATATTTGTACCCATTCCAAATAAAGGTGATCCCACAGAATGTGGCGCTTGTCGAACAATATCATTAGTACCACATGCAAGTAAAATAATCTTGCTGAAGATAATTCAAAAACAGTTGCAGTAGTATATTGACAGGGAACTTCCAGAAATGCAAGCTGGAATCAGAAGGGGACGTGGAATGAGGGATATCATTGCTGATGTCACATGGATCTTGGCTGAAAGCAAAGAATACCAGAAAGATGTTTACTTGTGTCTTACCAACTATGCAGAAGCATTCGATTGTGTGGATCATAACAAATTATGGATAACATTGAGAAGAATGGGAATTCCAGAACACTTAATTGTGCTCTTGAGGAACTTGTGCATAGACCAGGAAGCTGTCATTCAAACAGAACAAGGGATAGTGCATGGTTTAAAATCAGGAAAGGGAGTGTGTCAGGGTTGTATCCTTTCACCATACCTACTCAATCTGTATGCTGAGCAAATAATCTGAGATGCTGGACTGTATGAAGAGTGAGGCATCAGGATTGGAGGAAGACTCATGAACAACCTGTGATATGCAGACAATACAACTTTGCTTGCGGAAAGTGAAGATGACTTGAAGCACTTACTGATGAAGATTAAAGACTACAGTCTGCAGTGTGGATTACATCTCAACATAAAGAAAATGAAAATCCTCACAACTAGACCAATAAGTAGCATTTTGATAAATGGAGAAAAGATTGAAGTTGTCAAAGGTTTCATATTACTTGGTTCCACAATCAACACCAATGGAAGCAGTACTCAGGGAATCAGGCATAGTACTGCACTGGGCAAATCTGCTGCCAAAGACTTCTTTGAATTGCTGAAGCGCCGAGGTTTCTCTTTGAAGACTAAGGTGTGCCTAACCCAAGCCATAGTATTTTCAATTGCCTCCTATGCATGTGAAACCTGGAATATGAATAAGGAAGACCAAAGTAGAGTGAATGGTTTTGAGTGTGGTATTGGTGAAGAATACTGAAAGTACAACAGACTGCAAGAAGAACTAACAAACCTGTCCTGGAAGAAATGCAGCCAGATTGTTTCTTGGAAGCAAGAATGGCCAGAGTGTAAAATGGTACAACCACTGTGGAAAGCAGTATGGCGATTCCTTAAAAAGTTGGAATTAGAAATACCATTTGACCCAGCCATTCCATTACTAGGTATATATCCTAATGAAGTGAGAACCATGACAAGAAC
>NW_006921636.1:7701142-7702286 GCF_000298275.1 Orycteropus afer afer
GGGAGGTACAGACAACAAAGATGAATCCTTTTGCACATACAGTACTGCATTGTCAGTGAAGGCAAACATGGGTATAGGGGTGGATAGATGGGTGGATAGGCTGAACTATTAGGTATGTCTACGAAGCGGGGCATGTACCCAAGACCATGTATAAGGTTGGCAGACAATGGTCCTATAAGTGTATATGTATGATCTGAATTCCCAGGTGTACAGTAGAGCTGACAAGGGACAAGGTTTTAGTCACTTCCTGGTCACAGCCAGCTACCTAGAGGGAGCGAGTAGTTGAACCTGTGGGCTCGGGACCATAGTTCACAGGGGACATCAAGTTCAATTGGCATAACATAATACTTGGAAGGAAGGTTGGGCAATCCTACTTCCGTAGTGATACTGCCTCGGAAACCCAAGGAGGGGTCACTATGAGTTGGGGCTGACTCGACGGCATACAACAACAACAACAACAATACACAAAACATTGTTCCACCTCCTACTTTGGTGAGTAGCAACTGAGATCTTAAAAGCTTGCAAGCAGCCATCTAGATGCAGCGATGGGTCTCTCCTTGTCCAGAGCAAAGAAGAACAAAGACAACCAAAGATTCATGGAAAGACTTAGTCCTAGCGACTGGTACACCATGCAATCCTCAGCCTATACGACTATGAGACCAGAAGAACTAGATGGTTCCCAGCTATCTCTGTCAACCACTCGGAGGGGGATCTATGTAGGAGATCCTGGATAGAGAGGGAGAACAATGTGGAACAAAACTCAAAATCATTTGGAAAAAAAAGGGGGGGGGTCCAGGTTTGCTGGTCTGATAGAGCCTGCTGGAACCACTGAGGCTATGGCCCCTAGCTGCCCTTCAGGTCTGGAATTGAACCCACACCTGTGGCTTGCAACCAAGCAAGACAGGCATAGGAGTTGAACGTTTACCTGAGGCAAATACACTCTTTAGAGAGAACAATCATGGGTGAAAGAAGGACTGTTTATGCAATGGGAGACAGCTCAGGGGGTAGGGGTGCATGGAGGGATGTACATAGGGAAGAGGTGACTGTCGGGAGGAAATGGGAGGGGAGCTGTTGTATTGTGAATTGTGGTCAATGTCATAAGACAAAGTGTATGTGAACTGCTGTATGAAAGTGAATTTGCTCT
>NW_006921636.1:7703223-7705141 GCF_000298275.1 Orycteropus afer afer
GGGTTTCCGAGGCAGTATCACTATGGAAGTAGATTGCCCCATCTTCCTTCCGAGGAGTGGCTGGTGGGTTTGAACTGCCAGCCTTCTGGTTAGCAGTCAATTGCTTTAGGCACTATGCTACCAGAGCTCCTAGACACATAGTAAGTGATTTATAATTATTGTTACCATTTTTATTATTTTATATTCATTACTACCTCAGTTAAGGAGCTCTGGTGGCACAATGGTTAAGCATGTAGCTGCTAACTGAATTCAGGTTGGGCAATCTACTTCCGTAGTGATAACTGCCTGGGAAGCCCAAGGAGGGGTCACTATGAGTCAGGTCCAACTCCGCGGCACATAACAACAACAACAACAGCAGCAAGCCACTCTGGGAGAAAAATGTGGTAGTCGGCTTCCATTCTACTCTACCCTATTGGGCCGCTGTGAGTTAGAATCCACTTGATGGCAACTGGTTTATTATTTTACCTCAATTCAGGGTCACATTATCCCTTACTCACCATAGGGTTGTTGAGAGGTTTGACTGTGATAAAAATTGTAAATGCTTGTTGATCCCAGAACTCTTTTGGTTTTTGGTCACTGATGCTTGTGGTAGTTGTTTGTGTGTCAACTTGGCTGGGCCTGGTTGAGTGGCTGGGCAGCTGGATGCAGTATTCCCTATGATGATGAGACTAGTAATCAACTCCATGATGGAATCTACTGTGAGCAGCTGAGTAGCTGCTTTAGGGCTGTAGTCTGTTTCCTGTATATAAGGAGAACTTTTGTGGAATGGTCTCTAGCTTATGGCATGCTTGAACCCCGCATGTAGTTGTGTCGTTGTTCAGCAGCCTGCCATGTTCTGCTGACCTTGGGATTTTCAATGGACTTGAATTAATGACCTGCTGTGTGGTTTGGTAACATCTGGACTGTGTCATTTTATTTGTCAACCTTGGGTTTGTTAGCCTCAGCAGCCAGTAGCTGCTTTAGTGAAGAGATGCCTCTAGCTTCAGTGGTCTGGGAACAAGAGGCAGAGCTGAAGCCCAAGGTTGAGGGGCTTTCACACAGCCACTAGAGCCTGGCACTTTGAACTCGGACTTAAAGCCTCCAAACTGTAAGAGAATAAACTCCTGTTTGTTCAAGCATCCCATTTGTAGTATATTCCTGTCAGAGCGACACTAAGTAACCAGAACAGTGTTCAGTGCATCAGCTTTATTCTTTAAATGGTCTCTAAATTCAGGAGGGATATAACCAAGGTCCACCATTTGTCTGTCAGTTTGTCATACTATGGTGGCTTGCATGTTGCTGTGAGGCTGGAGGCTATACCACCGGTATTTCAAATACCAACAGGGTCACCCATGGTGAACAGGTTTCAACAGAGCTTCTAGACTAAGAAGAAGGGCATAACAATCCTTTGGTCAAATATTACATTGGTAGATAAAGATCCTAGACCTGGGAGCCTCCAAAGTGAGAAGGAATTCACAGGGTGATCAAAAAGGTTTAAAGAAAAACAAACTCACTGCCATTGAGTCAATTCTGGCTCAGAAGGTTCTTGGTTGTTGTTAGGTGCCATTGAGTCGCTCTGACTCATAGTGACCCCATGCACAGAAGAACGAAACACTGCCCAATCCCGCGCCAGCTCCATGATCCCTACTATATTTGAGCCCATTGTCGCAGCCACCGTGTCAATCCATCCATCAAAGGCTTTCCACTCCTTCGTTGACCCTCCACCTTACCAAACATGACATCTTTCTCCAGGGAATGGTGCCCTCTGACAACATGACCAAAGTAGGTGAGACGAAGTCTGGCCATCCTCGCTTCCAAGGAGCATCTCGGTTGCACTTCCTCCAGGACAGATCTGTTAATTCTTTTGGCAGTCCATGGTACCTTCAGCATTCTTTGCCAGCACCACAACTCAAAAGCATCAACTCTTCTTAGGTCTTCC
>NW_006921636.1:7705540-7707097 GCF_000298275.1 Orycteropus afer afer
TCGTCTGCATATCTCAGGTTGTTAATTATTCTTTCTCTAATCCTGATGCCACGTTTTTCTACATATAGTCCAGTTTCTCGGATTATTTGCTCGGCGTATAGATTGAATAAGTGTGGGGAAAGGATACAACCCTGATGCACTCCCATTCCTGATTTTAAGCCATGCAGTGTCCCCTTGTTCTGTTCGAACAACAGCCTCCTCATCAAGGTACAGGTTCCTCACGAGTACAATCAAGTGTTCGGGAATTCCCATTCTTCTCAATGTTATCCATAATTTGTTATGATCCACACAATCAAATGCCTTTGCATAGTCAATAAAGCACAAATAAACATCTTTCTAGCATTCTTTGCCTTGAGCCAAGATCCATTTGACAGCAGCTATGATATCCCTTGTTCCACATCTAGGTGGCCAAAAATGTCACATGTTCACCA
The DNA here is from genome assembly GCF_000298275.1 of Orycteropus afer afer. Lineage (NCBI taxonomy): Eukaryota > Metazoa > Chordata > Mammalia > Tubulidentata > Orycteropodidae > Orycteropus > Orycteropus afer. The sequence continues at coordinate 7,705,972 of NW_006921636.1, forward strand.
CACTTACCTTTAGATAAGCCAGAAGGAAAAGGAAGGTCTTTCAGGTTAAAAAGAACAGAGTGAATAAAGACATATATTGGACAAAAAGGGGATTGAGACTAACTAGAGTGTCCTTCCTGGACAGAAAATGGAGGGAAAAGTGAGGGAGTCAAGGGTCAGTATTAAGCTCTGTAGCATCATCTCAGTAAGAAAGTGTGTTTAACACCCTGGAAAGCATGCAAAAAATTCTTTAGGGATGCGGTTTAAACACTGTTTAGTAATGTTAGTTGTATTCAGCTTTACACTCTGTGGGCATTCAACACCAACAGGAAAAAAGGAGTTTGATAAAAGAAATTAGAGAAAACTAAGAAGGCAACCAGTGGGTCAGTATGACCAGATATTGTCACAGTACCTTTCTCTCTTGTGGCCCCAGACTCCTAGCCTGACCTAGCTCTTCCATGCAAGGTTCTTGGTGGAACACAGCAGAAACAGACTCAGAGATTTCCAATGGTCATTCCTTCCTTAGTAACACTACCCTGATTATTAGCTGGTTAGTGAACTGCTCAACTAGGGACAACCCATCCCCACCTTCCTAAGCATGGTCTTGTGATTTAAGTTCCACCCATGACACATAAGCAGAGCCATTAACTGGGGCTTCTAGGAGGTCTCCGTAACAGGGAGGGGACATGTCCTTCTTCATCATCTTCTCCCCCTTTCTGCCCAAAATGTGGACACAGTGGCTGGAGCTAAAGCAGCCCCCATATACTACAAGGCAATGTGTTAAGTGTGGCCAAAGCACCAAGATACAATGATCTTCCTGAAGACTGTGAGTACCATACAAGCCCCAGACTGCTGACCATTGGTCTTCCTTTCCAAAAGAGAAAACAGACTACAGTTTCCTCATCAGTAAATGAGGGTAATAGAAGTACCTGCTTTATGGATTTTTTAATGAAGATAATATGAGTTTATATATATATATGTATATATATATATAGGAGCTCTGGTAGCATAGTGGCTAAGGCACTTGACTGTTAACGAGACGCAGACGGCTGGCGGTTCAAACCCACTAGCCACTCCTCGGAAGGAAGGTTGGGCAATCCTACTTCCGTAGTGATACTGCCTTGGAAACCCAAGGAGGGGTCGCTAT
>NW_006921636.1:7707197-7711386 GCF_000298275.1 Orycteropus afer afer
ATATATAAAGCACCTAGAATATTAGTTGGCACATTATAGGTGCTCTGTGTTTGTTCTCACTTGAAGGACCAGTTTATTACTTTATCAACAGGTATCCAGGTTGGAGCACTGTTTGATGTTCAGGAGAACATACAAAAGAGAAGGCAGAACCCGCAAGATCACAGAGTTATTATTTTTTTGAGAGGAACTAAAGGGTGGAAAGCAAGACACAGTTGAGAATGAAACAATACATGAAATAGAATACAAGGAATTTAGGAAAATATATAAAGTACATGTGATAGTTAAGGTCTGTCTGCTTGGCTGGACCATGACTCTGAGTGGTTTAAGCAACTGTAATGTGGTCGTTCCCATGTAGAGATCTGTTGTAAGGTATTTACCTCCATGGGGGGGGGGTATGCTCTGATCGGCCAATAAAGTTGAAATGGAGTCTTCTCAGGGGTGTAGCCTGCTTCCAGTATATATATATATATGGACATGCTGGGAAAATTCTGGGACTCTTTGTTAGATCCTACATCTAGCTTATCAATCATGGGTTTTTAGAGCTGAACCAGTGGCCTGCAGGTGTTGGAATTGTTGTCTTCACAAATTATGAGCCAACAATCCACCCTCTACCTGCTAATCTTGGATTGGTCGTCCACTGACGTCAGCAGCCTGCTGTACTGCCTGCTGATCTTGGGTTCTTCAGCCCCTGCAGCAGTGTGAGTCAGGAAAAGCCTCCAGCTTGATGTTTGACCCATGAACTTGGGACTTGCCCGCCTCAATACGTTTACGAACCATTTCCCTGAGATAAATACCTCTCTCTCTCTCCCCATCTCCACTCTTCATATATATATATACATATGTATGTATATGTATAAGCCTTTCTGGTTTTGCATCTTTAGAGAACCTAGCCCAAGACAATAGATTAGAAGTTGTCCAGTTCTCTTCCCGTTAGTGACTAATGATGTGGGTTTCTTTTGGGGTGATGAAATGTTTTAAAATTAGATTATGGTGATGGTCGCACAACTCTGTGAATATACTAAAAACCATTGCATCGAACACTTTCAATGGGTGCATTGTATGGTATATGAAGTATATCTCAACAAAAAGTTCTTTTAAAAGAGAAAATACAATGGATAAATAATTCTGCAGTGCAGAAATGGCAGTTAATAATGGCTACCACTTACATGGTGCTTCCTACAGGTTAGGGGCTATTTCAAGAGCTTTGCTTAGATGAACTCATTTAATTCTCAATAATCCCAAGAAGTAGGTACTACTGTTTTGCCCATTTTACAGAAGGAAAACTGAGGCTCAGCAAGGTTTCTTGTCCAGGGTCACACAGCTAGTTCCCATGAGACCTGGGATTTGAATCCAAGCTGCCTGGTTTTGGGGCTGAGCTGGTAATCACAACCCTACACTATATTTTAAGATGCCACAACTTAGTACAGGACTAAACTCTGAATTGAGTAGGCAAATCAACCGCAGGAGTTTAGAAAGCCACAGAGGAGGGATGTGAGCAGGATGTTGAAAGATGATGCTTTGCCCTACACTGACCAGAAATCAGAGGGGTGGGCATTTCCTTCTAAGCCATCAGTGTCTTACTTAGTGCTGTGCTAACAGAAATGCCACAGGTGGTTGGCTTTAAGAAACATAAATTTATTTTCTCCCAGTTCTGGAGGATAACAGTCCAAATCAGGTTGTGGCTGTGTCAATTGCTTCTGTGGGCCTCTTGCTAGTTTTTGTGTCTGCTGGTGGTCCTTAGTGTTTCTTTGCTCGTAGACAGTCCTCACATGTCCTCTGTCCTCCCACTGTGGGTATGTGCCTATTCTGGTCCTTTGATAACTCAGACATGATTAGGTTTAGGATCCACCCTACATTGGTAGGACTGGAACTGATAGATTCCATTATATGACATTATGGAGGGTGACTGCATCTCACTAGATATATGGTGATGGTTGTTGTTAGTTGCCATGGAGTTGGCTGTGACTCATGGCAACCTTATGTATAACAGAACAAAACATTGCCTGGTCCTGTGCCATTCTCCCAATCATTGCTGTGTTTGAGCCCATATGAGGTAATTGCATTAAATCATGGGAGGTAATCTGCCCTGTCCAAGGCTGACTGATGTAATCACATGTGAACAGCAGCTAGACTAGTGTTTGATTGAATCACTGGGAACCATAGTCTAGCCACATTGACACACTGAAAAATTAATCACCACAATCAGCATATAGTTCTTGAGCCCTATTCTAGGCACAGGGGACAGAAGTGAACGGAATGCCCAAATCCATGCCCTCATAGAGCTAAATGCTAGTGTGGGAAAACAGACAATAAACACATAAATGAACGTGGGGAGCAGTTAAAGCCTTATTTGCATCATACTTAATTTTTTTTTTTTTTTTAATCAGGAATTAGTTGGAATCAGTCCAATTGCCCTGAGTCTGCCATACTGGGAGGAAGCTCAAAGCAACTCATAGGGAGAGACTTAATGGAGAGAGGAGATGCCCAGCGCCCCGCCCCCCACCAACTGCTCCAGACCCCGCTGTTTCAGTGCCAATCACCGTCCCACTCAAACCACGTGAGAAATCTCAAGCCGGAAAGGCCAGGTAAGCCCTTTTAAATTCCTGACCCCTGGAAACTGGGAGAGGTAATGATTATTGTTGTTTTAAGTCACTAAATTTGGGGCTGATTTGTTATGCAGCAACGGTATTTAGAACAGCTGTTTGACTGAAAATAACCTGAAGATAAAAGGAAATATCACCCAGGTAGAAGGGGTCTAAGAAACATCTTAAAATAGGGTGACCCCTCAGGAAGCGTCAGGAATTTTCTAGCTGGAAGGAAACAGCGATTTGGACCAGGACTGTGAAGTGGTGGGATGGAATCAGATTCAACACAAATTTAGAAGGTTAAACCAAAAGTTCTTTGAATGGTTGAATGTGAGGATAAGGAAGAGCAGGGTCTAGGATGACCACAAGGGTGGTGGTGGTACCATTTACTAAGAAACTCAGGAAATGCTGCTTTCAGAGGGAGAAATACACCATAGTCACCACTCCAAGACCATGCAGTCCAGTGGATGTTCTTCTCTAAAACTTCTTAGCGTATCTAACCTTTTGTTTTTCATAAAAGGGAAAGAAAAACATCGCCCTCTCCACCCGAGTTCCTTCCTCAATGCTAATGCGATTAATATTTCAGCCACCAGAGGGTGCCAGTGTTCAGGCAGTGCAGACAGCCTCACCACCTGGTTCTGTTTCACTCTTCTTTAAAGAAAAATAAAAAAAGAAAAGGGAAAAAAAGTTTTGGCTTAATCAGCTTGCCTCAGATTCCTTCTCATGAGCTGCCCTGGCACCAGAATAAAATCTGATTTGTTGTGTGTGAGAAGGGGTTTGGTACTGGCTTATCTACTTGTTTTATCCCTTAGCGCCAATGAGAAAAAAAATGTCCTTCACCACAATTTTCCATGCAGCCTGTAGCCTTTGCACAAAGTCTGGGGGAACCTGCTCCTTATTTATTTTGCATTGCCACCTGTAAGCCAAAATTAGCAACGTTGGACTCTGATACACTTTCACTTATTTTTCCTACCTCCTCCCCACCCCACCTTCCCACCCAAATGACCCTCTGTCTTCTCTCATTTCTGTTCTTTTGGCAGTGACAACTTGTTCATCCAGCTATCAGACTGGAAAACACAGAAGAGCATTCTTTCTCATAATGATTTCAGCCTCAACGGCTACCCCTCAATCCTTCTCTCCCTGACAGCATTTTCCAAGGGTTTAGGAGCTGGATGTGGGGTGAGGGGAGAGGCAGGGTCTCAGAGCCTCACAGACCCCGGCCCTCTGGTGTCTGCTACTCCAGGTGCATCTTCTTTTCCTTTCTTCATGAGGACTCCATGACCCCATAAGTTCCAGTCTTTCTGAGAGCTGCTGCTTTGCTCCCAAACCTGCTCCAATGGCCAATTCCCAGCTGGATCTCATCAAAGGTTCTAGGAGCCCCTGGGGCCCAGGAGGGGAGGGGACCCAACCTTCCCACTGTTTTCATTAGTGTCCCAACTGGAAGAGATTATTTGGCGATCGGCTCTTGCTGTCCCTGAAGGCACTGAGGCTTAAGGAACTGCAGGTTCTCTCTGGTCTGGTCAACATGATCTCCTCAACCTGCGGGCATACAACACCATCGTAGCTGCTCTGCTCTCTGCTCCCCACCTGGTTTCCCAGGTTCC
>NW_006921636.1:7712026-7720355 GCF_000298275.1 Orycteropus afer afer
TGCAGATCAGATGGTGTACCAGTCACTAGGACTAATTGTTTCCATGAATTTTGGTTTTCTTCATTCTTCTTTGCTCTGGACAAGGAGAGACCCATCGTTGCATCTAGATGGCACCTTGCTAGCTTTTAAGATCCCAGTTGCTACTTGCCAATGTAGGAGGTGAAACAATGTTTTGTATAGCAGGTTATGCCAATTGAACTTGATGTGCCCTGCGACTATGGTCCCAAGCCTGCAGGTTCAACTACTCGGTCCCTCTGGGTAGCTGGCTGTGACCAAGCCGTGACCACATCCTTGCCTCTTGTCAGCTCTACTATACACCTGGGAATTCTGATCATTCACATAAACTTTATAGGACCATTGTCTGCCAACCTATACATGTTCTTGGATACACTCCCCATTTCATAGACAGATATACCTAATAGTTCAGCTAATTTATAGTTAAACTAATTTCTGTCTCCAGATTCTCATGTCACTGGTGCCTCGATGATAGCAGCTGTCCTGGGTTTTTATTCTTGTCCTAGCCTGAAATGCCTTAGGGCAGGAACCACTTTCTATGCATCCCAGAATTCCCTTGCACTGGGGTGCCTAAACTCCCCCAACACACACATACATTAGGCCTTGGTGAGACTATGAGGAGGAGCTTTTTAAAAACACCAGTGTCTTCATTACCTGGTAATGAAATACCACAAGTGGATGCTTTAATAAAGAAAAAATTTATTTTTCTGAATTCAGGCTTCCAGCTCTAGGGGAAGGCTTTTTCTCTCTGTCGGTTCTGGAGGAAGATCCTTGTCTCTCTGAGCTTCTGCTCCTGGGAGATCCTCACGTGGCTTGGCATTTCTTCCCTGTCTCTGCTTTGCTCACTTGTTTAAGCACTTTCATGTCTCAAAAGAGATTGACTGAATACACCAAACCCATCAAACCCACTGCCGTTGAGTAGATTCCGACTCGTTGAGACCCTGTAGAACAGTGCAGAACGGCCCCATAGCGTTTCCAAGGCTGTAAATCTTTATGGAAGCACAGAGCGGCTAGTGGGTTAGAAGTGCTGACCTTTTAGCTAGAAGCCAAGTGCTTTAACCACTGTGCCACCAGGACAACTACTCAGTATTTGTTGTTGTTAGATGCCATTGAGTCAGCTCCAACTCATAGTGACCCTGTGTACAACAGAATGAAACACTGCCCAGTCTTGCGCCAGCCTTACGGTCCCTGCTATGTGGACACAAACTATGCTCCATTATTAATATAAACAAGAACCCACTCCCAAATGGGATTATAACCACAGCATTGAGATTAGGATTTACAACACATATTTTGGGAGGATCCAATCCAATACATAGCAATCATTTAATGGTACTTTGGGGAAAACAGCAATGAAGTAAACCTTTCATAAAATTAAATTTAAATAATTGCTCTCTATTTTATTTTAAGTCTTCTCCCCCCCCCTTTTTTTTTTGAAGGGATGGAGGATAGTGTGGTAGTGGTTTAAATGTTCTTTCTTTGAAGTAAAGTTGAAAATACTTGTTTAATTTTCATTTATCGTTAAGTTCTTACACAGCAGTATGAAAGTAGATCATCACAAATTGTTTATAAGAATTTTTACTGCCTGAGAAATCCAGAGGGACAGTCACTATTGTCCCTAAAGTAGAGCAACAAGACACCCTGTCCTCCTGGAGCTAATATCCTAGTAGGGCGGTGGTTTTCAACTGGGGTGATTTTGCCCACCAGGCGACATTTGGCAAAGTCTGGAGACAAGTGTGGTTGTCCTGATGGGGAAAGGAGCAATGTGCTTCTAGTAGGTGACGGCCACGGATGCTGCTAACCATCGTACAATGCACAGGGCAGCCCCTACCACAAAGAATGTCAATAGTGCCAAGGGTGAGAAGTTCTACAGGAGAATAAGCACTCAGTGACTAGTTGAACTGAAGCGGCCTTGGGCAAAATTTTGAAAAGGCTGTTTGCCTTAGGCATATGTACCTTTAGGGAGCCCTGACGGCACTGTGGTTAAGTGCTTGGCTGCTAATCGAAAGGTCAGCAGTTCAAACCCACCAGTTGCTCCACTGGAGGAAGATGAGGCCATTAGCTTTGGTAATGATTTACAGCCTTGGAAACCCTGTGTACTATGTTCTGCTCTGTCCTGAAGGGTTGCTATGAGTCAGAATAGCTTCAAGAGCAACGAGATGTCTGTCTTTGTCTTCAACTCCTTTTTCCCTCTTCTCTGAGGATGGTGTAGATGGTGCCAAGGACTTGAATTTATTGTCCAAAAGCTTCTCACAGCCTTCTTTCCCCTAGCCTTTTTCTGTTTAGTGGCAGGGAAGCTAAAACTCACCTTCCCAGAGGCCCTTGAGCCTAGGATTGACTATGTGATCCCATCTGGCCAATGAACTAGAGGTAAAGTTGCTGAGTGGAACTTCCAGGAAAGCCATTAGATGGTTCACACTCAGTTGGCTTCCCCCTTGCCTTTTAACCTTTCAGAGTTTTGCATTCTGTGACCACAGTATTTGGTAATGGATGTATGACTCAAGATAGTCTAATGAGACTTAAACCCAGTAAGAAAGAAGTCTTTTTATTGTGCTTGGAGAATTAGTGTAGAGCCCCTAGGGACTAGAAAGTGGGGCCTGCCTATGAGTGAAGTTAATCCTAGAAAAGCAGAGTCAAAAGATGGAGTCTTGATAATATTAGTTGATCTCTTGGATCCAGCCATGCCTGAAGCTATCCTAACCTCAGACTTTTTCAGTTCTGTTAGCCAACAAAATCCCTTATGGCTTAAACCATTTTGGATGGAGAATTCTGGCTGTAATCCAGTCAATAGAAATGTGTCAGGTGGTACTGTTTCTGCTGCTGGGGCCATAGCAGTGAGCACATCCCATCTCTTCCTTATCAGGCAGACAGAGAATAAACAAGACAACAAGTAAAGTCCATAGCATGTTTAATGGTGAGAAGTGCTATAGTGAAAAATTAAGCAAGAAATGGAATAGGAAGTGTTGAGAATAATCTCTCAAGTAATTTGTTATTTCTTATTTTATAATTGTTGAGAATACACATAGGAGAACACACACCAATCCAACAGTTTCTGCGTGTACGGTTCAGTGACATCGATGACATTCTTCAAGCCGTGCCACCGTTCTCACCTCCTTTACACCCTGCCCCAAAGTGTTCCTCCCTCACTAGTATCAGGTCGCTGCCTCCTGAGCTTCCTATCTAACTTCCTTCTTGCTGTCATCAGTTTGATCCCACGCAGTGCTCTTGGCAGAGACAGTCTTTCCTAATTAAGCTAAATGATTGTTTGGTTTAAAAACTTAAGGAGATATTTTTGGTTTAAGGTTTAAAGACTGTTATAGCAACAGTTTAGGGGGTTCATCCAACCTCAATGGCTCCAGAAAGTCTTGGATTCCATGGGAATTTGAAATTCTGCTCTGCATTTTGGGGGAGTAACAGCTTTAAGCAAGATGGCAAGGAAAGCCTCAAGAGAAGTGACACTGAAGAAAAAATTGAAGAAGATGAAGAAGTGAATGGGGGAAGAGCATTCCCAGCAGGGGAAGCAGCAAGTCTAAGGGCCCTAAGGCGAGACTGTGATGGTTTTTGGAAAAACAGCCAGGTGATCAATGTGGCTGAAGCAGAGGGAGGAGGGAGAGAATGAGAAGAGATGGTGTCACAGAGGTGAAGAGGCACATCCTGCAGGGCCTTGTGGGCCATTGTGAGACTTTGGCATTTCTCTGGATGAGGTGGGAGCCATGGAAGGTTCAGAGCAGAGGAGGGACATGGTATTACTTAGGTTCTGATGGCCAGTGGATAATAGACTTTGGGGGTAGAGGGAGGCAGAGAGATCAGGGGCAAGTGAGTCCAACAGTCCAGGTGGGACATGATAGAGGCCAAAGGATGAGGAGGGGCTGGATCTTGGGTACATTTTGAAGGAATACTCAACAGGATTTTCTGATGGATTTGATGCGGCATGTAAGGAAAAGAGGGTGAATCCAAGATAATCCCAAGGTTTTCAGCTGGCACAAGGAGAAGAACAAAGCTACCGTTTAATGAGATGGGGGAGGGTGGATCTTGTGGAAGGAACAGCTGGCAGGTGTCCCCAGGCTCAGTTTAGGACAGGTGAAGCCCCCCATTGGACATTCAAGGGGACATGTCAAGTGGGCTATCAGGCTGAGATATAAATGTGGAGTCACCAGCGTAGAAAAGTTTTAAAAATCATGAGACTGGATGAGAGGAGTGGGTGTGGATAGAGCAGGAAACTATGGACTGAGAACCCCTGGGGACACTTCACATCTGGCAGTTGGGGAAATGAGGAGGAACCGGGATTGGAAGCTGAGAAAATGTGCCCAGTGGGATGGGAGAACATCAGCATTGTGTGATGTCCTGGGAGCCCACCAAGAAAATAGTTTTGGGAAGGAGGGAGTTATGTTTTCACATGACTTACCAATTCCACTCCTCGATATCTCCACAAAGAGAATGAAAACAGGTGTCCACACAAAGATTATACGTGAATGTTTGCTGGAGCCAAATGTTTGCAAAATAGCCAAAAGGTAGAAAACACTTGGGATTGGGTTTTCTGTTACTTGCAATCCAAAGAGCCTCACTAATACATCTTTCAAACACATTCATTTTCACATTCAGGATATATGCTCCACGTATTGCCAGTAATTTTGATATCTACAAACAAAAAACAAACTCACTGCCATCAAGTCAATTCTGACTCATAGTGACGCTCATTGTATTTCCGAGGTGGTAAATCTTTATAGAAGTAGATTGCTCCCATCTTCTTTCCATGGAGCAGCTGGTAGGTTTGGACCACCAACCTTCTGGTTAGCAGTCAGATGCCTTAGGTGCCACCAGAGCTCCTTATTTTGATGTCTAAGACCCAGTAAACCAAACCCAGTGTGTAGCAGTCAGAATCCCATCACAGAAGCAGACACCCATAGAGGTATATCAAACAGGAAGAATCTAATACAGGGAATTGGTCACATAGGTGATGAATGGGAAGCCAAGCAGGGCATGTTAGGCACCTGGGGGATTAACCATAGTGAAGACTATACCACTGTGTGTGTGTGTGCATGTGTGTGTGTTCACTCAAGAGAGGAAAGAGAGGAGGAGAGGTAACGGAAGGGTTGGTATTTACCATGCCCTGGAGTGCGGGCCACCTTCTGGTAGAAGCCAGAACCAGGACGGGCCTGCCCTGGTAGAGTGAGGAACAGAGATGGAGGGACAGGGACTGTGTGATGGGAGCCATAGAGGAGACGCAGCAGCTGCTGAAGATGCCTGCACAGGCAAAGGGAGAGGAGGGAAAATGCCCTGGATTCTCCCTTCCTCCTTCTCCAGTGTCTTGCTGTTGTGTCATTGTCAGGGGCCATCGAGTCAGCTCTGAGTAACAGCTACCCTGGGTACAACATGGTGTACCCCTTCATGTGCCCCTTCACCTCTGTGACCTCATCTCTTCTCATTCTCTCCCTCCTCCTCTGCTTCAGCCACATTGATCTCCTGGCTGTTTTTCCAAAAACTGTGCCTGGTCCTGCATCATCCTCACAATCACTGCTATACCTGAGCCCATCATTGCAGCCACTGTCAATCCATCTTGTTGAGGACTCCACATCAGAAGCATGATATCCTTCTCTAGGAAATGGTCCCTGCTGACAACATGACCATAGTAGGTGAGACGAAGTCTGGCCATCCTCGCCTCTAAAGAACATTCCGGCTGCACCTTGTCCAGGACAGATTTGTACTTTCTTCTGGCAGTCCATGGTATTTTCAATATTCTTCACCAACCCCACAATCCAAAGGCATCAACTCTTCTTCGTCTTCCTTATTCATTGTCCAGCTCTCATATGCATAAGAGGCGATTGCAAATACCATTGCTTGGGTTAGGCACATCTTAGTCTTCAAAGAGACATCTTTGCTTCTTAACACTTTAAAGAGGTCTTTTGCAGCAGATTTACCCAGTGCAATACTACATCTGATGTCTTGACTGCTGCTTCCAAGGGTGTTGATTGTGGATCGAAGTCAAATGGAATAAACTTCAGTCTTATCTCCATTTATTGTGATGCGGCTTATTGGTCCAGTTGTAAGGATTTTTGTTTTGTTTATATTGAGATGTAATCCATACTGCAGACTGTCTTTGATCTTCAGTAAGTGCTTCGAGTCATCTTCACTTTCCTCTAGCAAGGTTGTATCATCTGTATACTACAGGTTGTTAATGAATCTTCCTCCAATCCTGATGCCACATTCTTCTTCATATAATCCATCTTCTCAGATTATTTGCTTGGCATACAGACTGAATAAGTATGGTGGAAGGATACAACCCTGACACACTCCCTTCCTGGTTTTAAACCCAAGGGCAGTATCCCTTTGTTCTGTTCAAATGACAGCCTCTTGGTCTATGTACAGGTTCCTCAAAGCAGAATTAAGTGTTCTGGAATTCCCATTCCTCGCAATGTTATCCACAATTTGTTATGATCCATGGAGTCAAATGCCTTTGCATAGTCAATAAAACACGGGTAAACATCTTTCTGGTATTCTTTGCTTTGAGCCAAGATCCATCTGACATCAGCAATGATATTCCTCTTCTAAGTCCAGCTTAACTTTCTGGCAGTTCTCTGTCAATACCCAGTTGCAACCATTTTTTAATTACCTTCAGCAAAATTTTGCTTACATGTTATATTAATGATATTGTTTGATAATTTCCACATTCTGTTGAATGGGCACAAATATTGATCTCATCTAGTCAGTTGGCCAGGTAGCTGTCTTCCAAATTTCTAGGCATAAACAAACAAGTACCTCCAGTGCTGCATCTATTTGTTGAAACATCTTAATGGGTATTCTGCCAATTCCTGGAGACTTGTTTTTTGCCAATTCTTTCAGGGCAATTTGGACTTATTCCTTCCACACCATTGGTTCTTGATCATATGCTACCTCCTGAAATAGTTGAACATCAACCAGTTCTTTTTTGGTACAATGACTATGTGCATTCCTTCTATCCTATTTTGATACTTCCTGCATTGTTCAATATTTTGCCCATAGAATCCTTTAGTATTGCAATTCGAGACTTGAATTTTTTCTTCTGTCCTTTCAGCTTGAGAAATGCTGAATGTGTTCTTCCCTTTTGGTTTTCTAACTCCAGGTCTTTGCATATTTCATTATAATACTTTAGTTTGTTTTCTTTAGCCACCCTATAAAATCTTCTGTTTGGCTCTTTTCTTTCATCATTTCTTCCATTTGGTTTAGCTACTCTACATTCAAGAGCAAGTTTCAGAGTCTCTTGTGACACCTATTTTGGTTTCTTCTTCCTTTCCTGATTTCTTAATGATCTTTTGCTCTCTTCATGTATGATGTTCTTGATGTCATCCCACAATTCATCTCATCTTCAGTCATTGGCATTCAATGTGTCAAATCTCTTCTTCAGATGATCTCTAAACTCAGGGGGGATATAATCAAGGTCATATTTTGGCTCTCGTGGACTTGTTTTAATTTTCTTCAGCTTAAACTTGAGCTTGTATATGAGCAATTGATGGTCTGCTCCACAGTCAGCTCCTGGCTTTATTTTGACTGATAATATTGAGCTTCTCCATTGCCTCTTTCCACAGATGTAGTCAATTTTATTCCTGTGTATTCCATCTGGCAAGGTCTACATGTATAGCCACTATATATGTGGTTGAACCAAAGTATTTGCAATGAATAGTCATTGGTCTTGCAAAATTGAATCATGCCATCTCTGACACCATTTCTGTCACCAAATCCATATTTTGTAACTACTGATGCTTTTTTGTTTCCAACTTTCATATTCCATTCATCGTAATAATTAATACATCTTGACTGCATGTTTGGTCAATTTCCAACTACAGAAGTTGGTAAACGTCTTCAATTTCTTCATCTTTGGCTTTAGTGGTTGGTACATAAATTTGAATAATAGTAGTATTAACTGCTCTTCCTTGTAGGTGTATGGATATTTTCAAATCACTGACAGCTTTGTACTTCAGGATAGAGCTTGAAATGTTCTTTTTTGATGATGAATGCTATACCATTCCTCTTCAATTTGTCATTTCTGGCATAGTAGACCATATATTTGTCTGATTCAAAATAGCCAATACCAGTCCATTTCAGCTCCCTAATCCTTTAGTAATGCAACTCGAGGCTAAGAGATTGACCTTTACACATTCCATTTCATTTTTGACAACTTCCAGTTTTCCTAAATTGTGGTGATTATGTTTGTGTGTCAAGTTGGCTGGGCAGCTGGTGGTAGTTACTCCCCATGATGAGACTGGCAATCAACTCCATGGTGGGATCTACCACAAGCAGCTGAGTAGCTGCCTTTGGGATGTGGTCTACTCCCTGTATA
>NW_006921636.1:7720570-7732502 GCF_000298275.1 Orycteropus afer afer
CAGAGCTAGACCCCAAGGTTGAGGGGCTATCACCCAGCCCCTAGAGCCTGGCACTTTGAACTTGGACTTAAAGCCTCCAAATTGTAAGAATAAATTCCTGTTTGTTTAAGCCATCCCATTTGTGGTATATTCTTGTCAGAGCGGTACTAGGTAACCAGAACATAAATTCATACTTCATACATTCCATGTTCTGATAATTAATGGATGTTTGCAGCTGTTTCTTCCCATTTTGAATTGTGCCCCATCAGCAAATGAAGGTCCCAAAAGCTTTACTCCATCCACATCGTTAAGGTCAACTCTAGTTTGAGGAGGCAGTTCTTCACCAGATGTATTTTGAATGTCTTCCAACCTGAGGGGCTTATCTTCCAGCACTATTGGACAACATTTCATGGGTGTTCATAAAGTTTTCCGATAATACATCAGATCGCGTTTCACTGCTACTCATAAGGTTTTTAGTGGCCAATTTTTCCAGAAGTGGATGGTCCCATCCTTCTTCCTAGTCTGTCTTAGTCTGGAAGCTCTGCTGAAACCTTTCTACCTTGGATGACCCTGTTGGTATTTGAAATACCGGTGGCATAGAGCCCATGCTGACGACAACATGCAAGCTACCCCAGTGTAACAAACTGACAAGAGGAGTGGTAGAGCCTCATACTAATGCCTCCCATTAGTCAAATCCACCCAGAAACCCGTGAGGCTACATAAGAACAATACCCAGCCAAACTGGAGCATAGCAGGATCTCTGGAGGTGTTGATTGAATTGGAATTTGAAGAAAAGGGAGCTGCTTACAGTTTTTGCATCTGTAAAGTAGGGTAAGGATGAAAAACAAAAAAACCACACTCATTGCCATCAAGCTGCTTCCAACTCATAGCGATCCCCTTTGGGTTTCTAAGGCTATAAATCTTTACAGACGTAGATTGCCCTATCTTCCTTCCACAGAGCAGCTGGTGGGTTTGAACTGCTGACCTTCTGGTTAGCAGCCAGATGCTTTATCCACTGCACCACCAGAGCTCCTTAGGGTAAGGATAAAAATAAATAAATAAATAAATCCACTGCCATTGAGTCAATTCAACTCATAGCAACTCCTCCTTGAGTTTCCAAGGTGGTATCTCTACGGAAGTAGATTGCCCAATCTTCCTTCTGAGGAGTGGCTGGTGGGTTTTAATTGCCAGCCTTCTGGTTAGCAGTCAAATGCCTTAGGCACTATGCCACCAGAGCTCCCAGGAAATACCTGGAATGAGCAAATGTATAGAGACCCAAGTTTATTAGTCACCAGGGGTGAGAAACAAAAATCTAAACTCACTGCCACTGAGTTGGTTCCAACTCATAGCAATCCCCTTTGTGTTTCCAAGGCAGTAAATCTTTACAGAAGTAGATTGCCCAATCTTCCTTCCGAGGAGTGGCTGGTGGGTTTGAACTGCCAGCCTTCTGGTTAGTAGTCAAATGCCTTAGGCACTACACTACCAGAGCTCCTTTAGAGTAAAGATGGTATTAGTGCCTTATAGTACTTTCCTGACAACTAGGTAGATGATGCCTACAAAATGCTCAATAAATGCACTATAACAAATAAAGCCATTGTCATTGAGTCAATTCTAACTCATAGTGACCCTGTAGAACAGAAGATAGAGGGTCAAAAGAGAGCAATCCCATAGGGTCTCCAAAGTCTTCTTTACAGAAGCAGGCTACCACATGTTCTGCAGAGTAGCTGGTGGGTTCAAATTTCTGACCTTTCAGTTAGTGGCTGAGTGCTTAACCACAGTGCCACTAAGGCTTCTTGCAAATACACTGTAAAAAATGACAATCCTCACAGGCTCCATACAAGGGCAATATTACTATCATTATTAACCCAATTTTACCAGCAAGGCTTAGTTTTACAGCAGTGGCTCTCAACTAGGAACAATTTTGCCACCTCCCCACCAGGGGACATTTGGCAATGCCTGGAGACATTTGGGGTTGGATACTAAGAGGTGCTACTGGCATTTAGTGGGTGAAGCTAGGGATGCTCCTAAACATGCTGCAATGCACAGGATGACCCCCGACAAAGACTCAGCCGGTTCAAAGTGTTAATAGTGCTGCAGTTGAGAAAGCCCATTTAAGAGAGTTGCCCCAAACCTGAGGCTCATGATGGGCTGGAACGGCCAAGATCTGTGGTCCTCCTGGTGCCCTACACTGTTTTCTAGTGATGCGTGTGGTCCCTGCAGCCAATGTGCCATCCCTGGATTGCACCCCACGCACACTCACACTCACAGCTGCAGCTGAACCACTTTGTGTTTCCTTTTCCCTGTCCAGTCCCCTCACCCAACTCCAGACACTGCTTTCAATTCCCCACTGGTTCTAAAAAGCATTTGTTCCTATTTATAGAGCCTTAAGCTTGGAAGGGAACATCAAGTCACTTAGGCCAGCTATGCACCCTGTGGGGAGCCTTTAAGGAGTTATCTCTTTTAATTCTCCCAGCAACTTGTGAGGCCCATATTATTACTACCTGCTCTTTGTGGATGTAAGGAGCTCTGGTGGCATAGTGCCTAAGGCATTTGACTGCTAACCAGAGGTTGGTGGTTCAAATTCACCAGTCATTCTGTGGAAGGAAGACTGGGCAATCTACTTCTGTAAAGATTTACTGCCTTGGAAACCCAAAGCAGGTCACTATGAGTCGAAATCGACTTGATGGCAGTGGGTTTGTTTGTTTTTGTTTTTTTTTTTGTTTTTATGGATGTGGAGACGGAGCCTCAGACAGGTACGTGAATTCCCCCAATCACACCAGTAGGAAAGGGTTGAGCTGGGCTCAAACCCACAGCCATTTGACTGTAGAGGCTAGAGTCTGGAACTCCTTGCCAAGGATCCTTCCAACTGCTCCTGAACACTCCTAAGAATGGAGAACTCACTTTCATCTAGCCAGTTAGAAAGACTTTTTTATTCATTGATTTGTGTAAGCATTCATTCAACAAATAATTATTGGTCTGGTTTCTTACAATGTGCTAGGTTCTGGAGGAAGCTGAGGTACGAATAATAGACATAGTTCCCTCCTTCATGGAGCTTTATTTATTTGTGTGTGTGTGTGTGAGAGAGAGAGAGAGAGAGAGAGAGAGAGGGAGAGAGAAATAAACGAGTAGGGGAGACTGGAGCTCTGCCCATGCATCCAACCCTTGGCTGCTGGAAATGTTGGTTGCTGAGGGCTCAGCCGCAGGGAGCTACCTCAACTGAGATTAAGTCTCTTCTCCTTCTCCAGGGATGTTGTCAGCTGCTGTGGGGTCAGCCCCAACTGTGGATCACTGTGCAGTGCACAACAGAATGAAATGCTGCTGGTCCTACACCATCTCTGTGATCAGGTGCAGGTCAGACTGTTATGATCCAAGTGTTTGCCCAGGTGCAGATCAGACTGTCATGATCAAAGTGTTTGCATTGGCTGATCTTTAGAAGAAGATCATCAGGCCTTTCTTCCCAGTCTCTCTTAGTCTGCAAGCTCCGCTAAAACCTGTTCAGCATCAGAGCACTACCCAAGCCTCAGCTGACAGATGGGTGGTGGCTGCATAAAAGGTGCATTGTCTAGGAATTGAACCTGAGTCTCTGGAATGTTGTTGTTGTTGTTATGTGCCATCGAGTTGGACCCGACTCATAGCAACCCCTCCTTGGGTTTCCAAGGCAGTATCACTACGGAAGTAGATTGCCCAATCTTCCTTCTGAGGACTGGCTGGTAGGTTTGAACTGCCAGCCTTCTAGTTAGTAGTCAAGTGCCTTAGGCACTACACTACAAGAGCTCCCCGAGTCCCTGGCATGGGAGGTGAGAATCCTACCCCTAAACTGCCTCATCCTCCAGGGCTGGTCCTGGTCAGTGACTGGCAAATGTAAGACTACACAGTCCCCTTAGCCTCAAGTTGGGACAGCTCTGAAGGCCATCCCAGCCCCAGAGCTCCCTGTAGGATCAGCTGAGGCCTCAGCTGCAGCCACGTTGAGTCTCACTTCCTTCCAGATGTATCCCCTGAGCGCATGCCCCAGGAAACATTCTGCATTCCATTCTCCATCAGAGTCAGATTCCCAGCAATGCAACCTTGGATGGTTGGAGCCAGGAGAGGTCCCAGGAAGCTGACTCTTGGAGCTAGATCACTCAGTGGCCAGCCGGCAACAGCACCCATTGTCAGAGGAAGGTGGAGCGTAGAGAGCTCCTGGAAGGCTTCGGTGGGGCAGTTGTTAAAAGTGTCATCTATGGTGAACTGGGACATGATACAGATGGAAGAAATCACGCTGGCTGGTATATCTCTGGTGCTTGAATGATATGAAGAGAATGGTCACCATAGTGATGATGGAATTGGGTGAAGCCATTGATCCTCTGTAGGGAGAGAATGACAAGTCCAGGGTAAATGATCACTGGTTCAAGGCAAATGGGAAAGCCAAAGGTCTCCTTGTAACATTTAAGGAGACCCTAATCTCTTGCTAAGGAGCCCTGGTGGCACAGTGGTTAAGCACTCAGCTGCTAACCAAAACATTGGCAGTTTGAACCCACCAGCCGCTCTGTGGGAGAAAGATGTGGTAGTCTGCTTCTGTAAAGATTTACAGCATTAGAAACCCAAAGGGGCAGTTTTACTGGATCCTATAGGGTCACTTTGAGTTGGAATCAGCTCAGTGGCAACAGGTCGGTCTCTTGCACCAGGAAGACGCACCGTCTCCAGACTTAATTCCAGGAAGAGCAGAACTTCAGAGGAGATTGGATTTGTTAGTCCTGGCAGGTCTCCTATGTCAAGGTCAGAACCTAAGAGGAAAGGCCCTGGGACCCTAAGACTTGAGATGAGAACACCTTGGTACAACAGTTGAGATCCATACAGTCCCAGATTCCCCTTCACCATCTGGGTCTCCTCCCTCTGTTAGAAGATCATTCAGAGGCCTGAAGGAGAGTGGATGCCTCATGAGACAATGCCTATCCCCCCAGGAGCCACCCACACCTTCTTTGTGAGCCATTGGACCAATGGAGACCAAGACCAGTTGCCACAGAGTCAATTCTGACTTAGTATCATATATCTACCTTGTTAAAGAAATCCCTGGGTAGTACAGAAGGTGAGCATGCTCAGCTGCTCACCAAAAGGAGGGAGGTTTGAGTCTCCCAAGAGGTGCCTCAGAAGAAAGCCTGTGATCTACTTCTGAAAAATCACCATTGAAAACCATATAGAGCACAGTTCTCTACTCTGACATACACAGGGTGGCCATGAGTTGGAATTAACTCTGCACTAACTAGTTTTTGCCTTACTTAAAACACCTGCCACTTGTACTTTGTATGGCTATGCCATGGCTTATTTATCAGTTGCCGTCTTCAGGGACATTTATGGTACTACCAATTTATTGTCATTACAAGCTAAGTCACAATAAAAATCCTTTGCACACGTGCACTTGTTTCCCTAGAGTAGAAAAGACATGGAAAACTCAGCCAGAGGGTGTGTGCATTTTTAATTTAATAGAGATGCCAAATTTCCCACCAGTGACGCTGTATCAGTTTATAGTCCCTTTCCTTACACCCTTATCAATTGTTGATAACATCAAACTTCAAAACATTCTTTCATAACTGGTGTGGTGGACATTTTTTTTCATATGTTTGTTGACCATCTGTCCTTCTTTTTTGGTGAATTGTCTGCTTCTGTCCTTTGCCTGCTATTCTATTGGGTAATTTGCCTTTTGCAAAATTAATTTGTAGGAATTCTTTATATATTTTGGCCACAAATCACTTTGAGGACTAAGGTGCACCTGACTCAAGCCATGGTATTTTCAATCACCTCATGTACTTGTGAAGGCTGCACAGTAAATAAGGAAGACCGAAGAAGAACTGACACCTTTGAATTAAGGTGTTGACAGAGAATATCGACTATACCATGGACTGCCAGATGAATAACAGATCTGTCTTGGAGGAAGTACAGCCAAAATGCTCCATAGAAGCTAGTATGGTGAGACTTCACCTCACATACTTTGAACATGTTATCAGGAAGAACTACTTTCTGGAGAAGGACATCATGCTTTGTAAAGTAGAAGGTCAGAGAAAAAGAGGAAGACCTTCAACAAGATGGATTGGCACGGTGGTTGCAACAAAGCTCTCAAACATAGCAACAATTGTAAGGATGGCCCAAGACTAGGGCTGCTATGGCTGCTAGAACTGACTCAACAGCACCTAACAACAACAACCACCACCCTTTATGTGTTGTATAATTTGCAGATGATTTCTCCCATCTGGCCACTTGCCTTCCAAAATTGTTTCTGTTTTTTCTTGTTGTTGTTGTGGTTGAGATGATGTATGTTTATAAAGCTTTTAGCAGCACTACCTGGCACATAGTAAGCATTCAGCAAGCAGTTACAATAGCAATAACTGTGGTGCAGTGAATTACTTAATATGTAATTCTAGCCATATTCTTTGTAACACTCATCAAATGATGGGTAGGATAACACAAGTGTGAGGTACTTGTAGTCCACCATGGGGACTGGATAGCTTGCTGATAATATAAATAAGGTGCATAGCACCTTTGTGGGGTGGGACCATGCATATATAGTATGTAAAATCCTAAAGCCCCCTAGATCCAGGAAAGGGCGGGAGCAGGAGTGGTTGGGGACCGCAAGAGCAGCAGGATATCCAGGTAAAGGGGTGGGAGGCAAGGCTAGGCCCTAGCTCCCTAGAGCCAGGAAAGGGGGGAGCTGCCGGGGACACAAAGTGGCAGGTTCCAGGTAGGAATTAGGTAAGGGGAGAGTGCAGAAGTTTCCAACAGCTAAGGGATACAGACTTGTTTGTCAGTTTGTCATCCTGTGGGACTTATATGTTGCTGTGAGGCTTGAGGCTGTGACACTGGTATTTCAGATGCCAGCAGAGTTGCACATGATGCACAGGTTTCAATGCAGCTTACAGACTAAGACACACTAAGAAGAAGGAGGAGGCCATCCACTTCTCAAAGAATTGGCCAGGGAATACTTTATGAATAGCAGAGAAACACTGTCTGATACATTACTGGGCAATTTTATGAATTGCTTGGAAACATTGTCCAACACAGTGCAGGAAGATGAGCCCATTGGGTTGGAAGGCATTCAAAACAGGACTGGGAAAGAGCTGCCTCATCAAAATAGAACCAACCTGAATGATATGGATAAAGTAAGTCTTTTAGGACCTCCATGTGCTGATGTGGCATGACTCAAATTGAGGAGAAACAGCTGCAAACATCCGTTAATAATTGGAACATGGAATGTACAAAGTATGAATCTAGGAAAATTGGGAGTTGTCAAAAATTAAATGGATGGAACGCATAAAGATTGATATCCTAGGCTGAAATGGATGGGTATTTTGGGCATTTTGAATCAGACAACCATGTGTTCTACTATGCCGGCAATGACAAAGAGAAATGGCGTGGCATTCATCATCACAAAAGATGTTTCAAGATCTGTCCTAAAGTACAATGCTGTCAGTGATACAATAATATCCATTTGTCTACAAGAAAGACCCATAAATACTACTATTATTCAAATTTATGCACCAACTGCCAAAGCCAAAGATGAGGAAATTGATTTTTATCAAGTTCTGCAGTCTGAAATTGACCGAACATGCAATCAAGATGTGTTGCTTATCACTGGTGACTGGAATGCAAAAGTTGGAAACAAAGAAGAATCACCAGTAGTTGGAAAATTTGGCCTTGGTGACAGAAATAATGCTGGAGATCATATGATAGAATTTTGCAAGACCAATGACTTATTCATTGCAAATACCATTTTCCAACAACCCAGGTGATGGCTATGCATGTGGACTTTGCCAGACCGACTACACAGGAACCAGATTGACTACATCTGTGGCAAGAGGTGATTGAAAAGCTCAATATCTTCAGCCAAAATAAGGCCAGGAGCTGATTATGGAACAGATCATCAACTGCTCATATGCAAGTTCAAGTTGAAGCTGAAGACAATTGAAACAAGTCCACAAGAGCCAAAATGTGACTTTGATTATATCCTGCCTGAATTTAGAGACCATCTAAGGAATAGATTTGATGCATTGAACACCAATCACCAAAAACCAGAGGAATTGTGGGATGACATCAAGAATATCATCTGTGAAGAAAGTAAAAGGTCATTAAAAAGACAGGAAAGGAAGAAAAGACTAAGATGGATGTCAGAAGAGACTCTGAAAATTGCCCTTGAATGGAGAGTGGCTAAAGCAAATGGAAGAAATGACAAGATAAAAGAGCTGAACAGAAGATTTCAAAGAGCAGCATTAGCAGACAAAGCCAATTACTATAATGAAATATGCAAAGACCTGGAATTAGAAAACCAAAAGGGAACAAAATGCTCAGCATTTCTCAAGCTGAAAGAACTGAAGAAAGAATTTAAGCCTCGAGTTCCAATATTGAAAGATTCTATGGGTAAAATATTGGATGATGCAGGAAACATCAAAAGAAGATGGAAGGAATACACAGAGTCACTGTACCAAAAAGGACTGGTCAATGCTCATCCATTTCAGGAGGTGGCATGTGATCAAGAACCAATGGTACTGAAGGAAGAAGTTAAGGCTGCACTGAAGGAATGGGTAAAAAACAAGGCTCCAGGAATTGATGGAATACCCATTGAGATATTTCAATAAACGGATGCCCTGCTGGAGGCGCTCACTCAGGTAGACAGCTACCTGGCCAACTGACCAGAAGAAATCCATTTTTGCACCCATTCCAAAGAAAGGCAATTCCACAGAATGTAGAAATTATTGAACAATATCATTAATACCACACACAAGTAAAATCTTATTGAAGATAATTAAAAAATGGCTGCAGCAGTATGTTGACAGAGAACTTCCAGAAATGCAAGCTGGATTCAGAAGGGGATATGGCGTGAGGGATATCATTGCTGATGTCAGACGGATCTTGGATGAAAGCAAAGAATATCAGAAAGATGGTTACTTATGTTTTATTGACTATGCAAAAGCTTGGATTGTGTGGATCATAACAAATTATGGATAATGTTGAAAAGAATGGGAATTCCAGAACACTTAATTGTACTTATAAGGAACTGTACATAGATCAGGAGGCTGTCATTCAAAAAGAACAAGGGAATACTGCATGGTTTAAAATCAGGAAGAGAGTGTGTTAGGGTTGTATCCTTTCACCATACTTACTCAATTTGTGTACTGAGCAAATAATCCAAGAAGTTGGATTATATGAAGAACATGGCATCAGGATTGGAGGAAGATTCATGAACAGCCTGTGATATGCAGACAACACAACTTTGCTTGCTGAAAGTGAAGGTGATTTGAAACACTTATTGATGAAGACTACAGTGTGCAGTATGGATTACACCTCAATATAAAGAAGACAAAAATCCCCACAACTGGACCAATAACCAGCATCATGGTAAACAGAGAAAAGATTGACATTGCCAAAGATTTCATATTACTTGGTTCTATAATCAACACCAATGGATGCAGCAGTCAAGACATCAGAAGACATATTGCATTGGGCAAATCTGTTGCAAAAGACCTCTTTCAAGAGCTGAAGAGCAAAAATGTCTTCTTGAAGACTAAGGTGCACCTAACCCAAGCCATGGTATTTTCAGTTGCCTCTTATGCATGTGAGAGCTGGACAATGAATAAGGAAGACCGAAGAAGAGTTGATGCTTTTGAGTTGTGGTGTGGGTGAAGAATGCTAAGAGTACCATGGACTGCTAAAAGAACTAACAAATCTGTCCTGGAGGAAGTGCAGCCAGAATGCTCCTTGGAAGCAAGAATGGCTAAACTTTGTCTCAACTACTTTGGTCATGTTGTCAGAAGGAACCATTCTCTGGAGAAGGACATCATGCTTGGTAAAGTGGAAGGTCAACTAAAAAGGTGAAGGCCCTCAATAAGAAGGATTGACACAGTGGCTGCAGCAATGGGCTCAGGAATAGCAAGGGCCATAAGGATGGCACAGGACCGGGCACTGTTTCGTTCTGTTGTACATAAGGTTGCTATGAGTCAGAGAGGACTCGTTGGCACCTAACAACAACAACAATATTTTTTTAAAAATCAAATGAGCGCACTCGGGGCAGGAATGAATGGGAGGGAAGGACACAGGGAAGAGGTAACTATGGGGAGGAAGTGAGAGGGGAGCTGTCTCATTGTGGGAAATTGCAGTCAATGTCATGAGACAAAGTATGTGAGCTGCTCTTGTTGTTATTATGTGCTGTCGAGTTGGACCTGACTCATAGCAACACCTCCTTGGGTTTCTGAGGTGGTATCACTATGGAAGTAAGCTCCTGTATGGAAAGTGAATTTGCTCTGTAAACTTTCACCCAAATCACAATAAAAATTAAAAAAAAAAAAAAAAAAAAAGACTGGGTAAGAGAAGAAATAAAAAATGAAATTAAAAAGTTCCTTAAATCAAATGAGAGTGAAAAAAAAAAAAAAAATCCATGATGAACAAAATACTGAAATTTTAAGGAAGAACAGCATAGTGATTGGGAGGATGGGCCTTGGAGCCAGGCTTATTGAGTTCACATCCCACCTCTGACCTGTTAGTTGTTTGACTTGTGGACCATGACTTAGCCTATTTGTGCTTCAATTTCCTCATTTGTAAAATGGGGATCATAATAGTCCTACCTGATGGGGTGGCCGTGAGGGTTGAATGAGGTGGTGTTTGTAAAAGCACAGATGAATACTTGGCACATGGTAAGTGCTGTATAAACATTTGCTCCTGTGACTGTCCTTTCCTTACTTATGGGACTGAGCTGGGCTTGGGGGAGGGCAGCTGGAACCAAGGCCCAGCTCAGCTCCTGTGTATATCATGTGATTCTGGCCAAAAGTCCCTTTGTTCCGATGCCACCCTATGCTCTCCATGCCAGCCGCTTGGATGGGGTGAGAACTAATGATGTCTGGGCCTCGCTTCTGGCTGCTTCCCTGGAAAATGCCAGAGAAAGTCCTGGGGAGATGAGGTTTCTAGTCACACAGAGTTAGAGAGTTTTGCAGATGCTTCTGGACAACCAGATCCAGCCAAGCAGCAACTCAGTGGGGACATCTGGTCTACTGATTGCGTGCCTTGAGCACTGCACAGCCCAGGTCAGTGCAGGGGAATTTATCAGGCTGCTGTTCTTAGCATGTGTTGTGCAAGAGGCCCACCACCAAGCGGAAGGAAGTGAGAGGCCTAGTCTCTGGATGACCAGCATCTGGGGGCACTTCATGACATCACTGTGTTAAGGGTCAGACTGTGGAGGCTTCCAGAATTTCTTTTACTTTTTAAATAAAGCCTCACTTCACTCATGTTTTCTTCCTTCTTCTTCTTCTTCTTTTTTTACTTCCTGGCGTGCGTTTAATTCAAGAAGTGATTATTGAGAACCTAACTGCCACACACACTACTTTAGGTGCCGGGGATATAACAGTGAAACAAGGCAATGTCCTTACCTGAGCAGTAGCCACTAGAGCCCATGATAGAAGGTGGTGATAATAATGATCATGATGATTACGGTGAAAGGAATGATGGTGAGGATGACATGGTAATGGCTGAGATGGTAGCATCGTGGTGATGGTGAAGATGATGCTAACCCATTGCCATCAAGTCAAATCTGACACATAGCTACCCTACAGGATAGAATAGCACTGCCCCATAGACTTTCCAAGGCTGTAATCTTTATGGAAGCAGACTACCACATCTTTCCCCCGTGAAGCAGCTAGGGGGTTCGAACTACTGACCTTTTGGTTAGCAGCCAAGTACTTAACCACTATGCCTCCAGGGCCCCATGGAAGATGATGATAGTTGCTGTTATTTGATACCTTATTATGCTGTTCTTTATAGGCATTAACTTTTTAATCCTCAAATGCTCCTATAAAGGAGGTGCTACTATAAGTACCCTCATTTTATAGATGAGATAACAGAAGCAATTGTTGTTGTTGTTGTTGTTATGTGCCGTCGAGTCGGCCCCGACTCATAGCGACCCCTCCTTGGGTTTCCGAGGCAGTATCACTACGGAAGT
>NW_006921636.1:7733212-7749375 GCF_000298275.1 Orycteropus afer afer
ATAACAGCAACAACAACAATGGTGGAGAAGGAGCTCTGGTGGTGCAGTGCCTGAGGCATTTGACTGCTAACCAGAAGGCTGGAGGTTCAAACTCACCAGCTGCTCCTCGGAGGGAAGATGGGCAATCTACTTCTGTAGTGTTACCACCTCGGAAACCCAAGGAGGGGTCTCTATGAGTCATAATCGACTTGACAGCAGTGAGTAATGGTGGAGAAGGGGAATTTGACTACCACCAGGAGGAAGAGGTAGGAGAGGAGTGTGTCCTTTGGACCCAGATCCCCATGCTGAGAACCTCCTCAGCCCAGGAAACAGAGCTATAACACTGAAGAGATGGCAAGAAGCAGTGGCAGAGAAGTGGTGGCAGAAATGGCAGCAGAAGACGCAGCAGACCAGGAGACAGTGGGAGATAGCATGTGGGCTCCCAGACCCAGAGCAGGAAAGCTGAATGCCTTTGGGCAGGAGGCTTGCTGGTGAAGCTGGGGTTGCCAAGTGATGAAACTAGAGTTGAGAGCCTTTGCCTTCTGGCCGAGGCTTAATGGAGGAGTGGAGTGTCTCTGGGCACATACTGGCAGAGCCAAAAGAGGTTTGTAACACTTGCCCAAGCAGGGCAGAGGCCAAGGGTCCATGGAGCTGGGAGCCGAGAAAGGCCTGCCTGTGGGCACTGCTGAGAAGAGGCTCTCTTGATAGAAGAACTGTATCTGGGTCATTTCTGATCCTGAAAAGCAACTTGTTACTTCTCTAATAAGACCTATAATTGTGAACATTGTCTGTGAGTCTGTGTGGCCAAAGCAATGAATTATTGAACCCAGCAGAGAAGTAAAGAGTGCCCTGGGAGGGAAAATTGGTGTCAGAATTGGTAGAGGAAAAAAAAAAAAAAAAAAGTTGGAACATGGAGGAATATCTGACCCCTGCCTCATGGGAATCAGCCTTGGGTTGTTGATCTAAATCTTCCTCCCCTCTTGTGAAGTTAGAGGAAGTCAGGTGCCTCCACCATGCCATTTTTATAGGCAGACTGTTTCTGTAAAGATTTACAGCCTTGGAAACCCTATAGGGCAGTTCTATTCTGTCTTATAGAGTCACTATGATTTGGAATTGACTCAACAGCAATGGGCTTTAGGGTTTATCAGTCTCAAGGAGCCCTGGTGGTGTGGTGGTTAAGTGCTCGGCTGCTAATTAAAAGGTCTGCGGTTCAAACCCACCAACTGTCCCATGGGTGTAAGAGGTGGCATTCTGCTTTTATAAAGATTATAGCCTTACATTCCTACTTCCGTAGTGATACTGCCTCGGAAACCCAAGGAGGGGTCGCTATGAGTCGGGGCCGACTCGATGGCAAATAACAACAACAGCAAATAGCCTTAGAAACCATACAGGGAGAGGCTTACAAGAGGTAGAGACAACAAAAATAAATGCTTTTACATAAACAATACTGTATTATCAGTGATAACAAACATTAATCTACAGGTAAATAAGTGGATAGACAGGCTGAATGATCAGGTATGTATAGGAAAAAGGGAATATACCCATGACCATACATAAGGTTGGCAGATGCTATTTCTACATAGGTATTTGTATGTGCTGTAAGAGTGTTCATATATATAATAGAGCTAATGAAGGGCAAAGTTATGATAACTTCTTAGCCACAGCCGACCACCCTGAGGTAATGATGGACCTGTGGCTCAGGACCATGGTCGCAGGGGACATCAAGCTCAACTGGCAAAACATACTACACAAAAACATTGTTCTACAGCCTACTTTGGTGAGTAGTGATTGGGGTCTTAAAAGCTTGCAAGCAGCCATCTAAATGCAACAATGGGTCTCTCCTCTTCCAGAGCAAAGAAGAATGAAGAAAACTGAAGACACATGGAAACAATTAGTCCAAGGGACTAGTGGACCATGTGAACTTCAGCCTATATGACCATGAGACCAGAAGGATTAGATGGTGCCCTGCTACCACTGTCAACCACTTGGAGGGGGATCCGTGCAGGAGATTGTGAATAGAGTGGGAGAACAATGTGGAAAAAAAATTCAAGATCATCAAAAGACCAGGTTTATTGGTCTGATAGAACCCTGAGACTATGGCCCCTAGTAACCCTTCAGGTCTGGAATTGAACTCACTCCTGTGGCTTCCAGCCAAACAATAGATATGCTTATAGAATGAACATTTACATCAGGTAGATACACTCCTTAGAATGACCAATCATGAGAGAACAGAAGGGCAGTATTTGCACAGGGATATAGCTTAGGGGGCAGGAATGGATAGGAAAAAAGGACACAGGGAAGAGGTAACTATGGGGAGGAAGTGAGAAGAGAGCTGTTTCATTGTGGAGAATTGTAGTCAATGTCATGAGACAAAATGTGTATGAGCTGCTGTATGGAAAATGAATTTGCTCTGTAAACTTTCACCCACATCACAATAAATTAAAAAAAAAAAAATTATAGGCCAGAGACTGGGATCTTAAAAGCTTACAAGCAGCCATCTAGATGCAATGATGGGTCTCTCTTCGTCCAGAACAGAGAAGAATGAAGAAAACCAAAAACGCATGTAAACAATTAGTCCTAGCAACTGGTACACCATCCGATCTGCAGCCTATACAACTATGAGACCAGAAGAGCTAGATGGTGCCCGGCTACCACTGTCAACCACTCAGAGGGGAATCTATGTAGGAGATCCTGGATAGAGGGGGAGATTAATGTGGAACAAAACTCAAAATCATAAAAGAAAAAAAAAGGGGGGGACCAGGTTTGTTGGTTTTATAGTGCCTGGTGGAACCCCTAAGATTATGGCCCCTAGCTGCCCTTCAGGTCTGGAAATGAATCCACACCTGTGGCTTCCAGCCAAACAAAAGACAGGCATCTGAGCTGAGTATTTATATTAGGTAGATACACTCTTTGGGGAGATCAGTCATCAGAGAACAGAAGGGCTGTATATGCACAAGGAGACAGCTGGGGTGGGGGCAGGAGTGCATGGGAGGGAGGGACATAGGGAAGAAATGGCTATGGCGAGGAGAGCTGTTGCACTGTGGGAGATTGCAGTCAATGTTATGAGACAAAGTGTATGTGAACTGCTGTATGGAAGATGAATTTGCTCTATAAACTTTCACCGAAATCACAATACCGTTTTTTTTTTTTTTTTAAATTACAGACCATTATCCTTATGAATATAAATGCAAAATTCCTCAACAAAATACTATCAAAACAAATTCAGAAACACAGAGAAAGGATTATTCATCAGGAATCTATCTCAGGAATGCAAACTTGATTTACTGTCTGAAAACTAATTAATATAATACACCATATATCAATAAAGTATAAAACCACATAATTTTCTCAATAGATACAGAAAAAGCATTTGACAAAATCCTATGCTTTTTTTTATGATAAAAACAGTAAACAAACTAGGAATAGGAAGGAATTCCTCCACATGATAAAGAGCATCTTTGAAAAACCCATGATGTTGTTGTTAGGTGCCAGTGAGTCGGTTTTGGCTCACAGCAACTTTGTACACAACAGAATGACACTCTGCCTGCTCCTGCACCATTCCCACAATCACTGGGCTTCAGCCCATTGTTGCAGCCCTGTGTCAGTCCATCTCATTGAGGCTCTTCCCCTTTTTCACTGACCCCGTACTTTCAAGCATGATGTCCTTCTCCACGGACTGGTCCCTTCTGATAACATGATTAAAATATGAGAGATGAAGTCTGGCCATTCTCGTTTCTCAGGAGCAGTCCAGCTGTGCTTCCTCTGACATAGTTTGTCTGTTCTTCTAGCAGTCCACAGTACATTCAGTTTTCTTGGCTAGCACCACAATTCAAATGCATCAACTCTTCTGCAGTCTTCTTTATTCATTGTCCAGCTCTCACACACATATGAGGCTATGGAAGAATACCACGGCTTGGTTCAGGCGCACCTTGGTCTTCAAAGTAACATCTTTGCTCGTTAAGACTTTAAAGTCGTTTGATTTCTTGACTGCTGCTTCCAGGGGCATTGATTGTGGATCTTAGTAAACAGAAACGATTGACAACTTCAAATTTTTTCCGTTTATCATGATGTTGCTTATTGGCCCAGTAGTG
Organism: Orycteropus afer afer; assembly: GCF_000298275.1. Taxonomy (NCBI): domain Eukaryota; kingdom Metazoa; phylum Chordata; class Mammalia; order Tubulidentata; family Orycteropodidae; genus Orycteropus; species Orycteropus afer. Next base: position 7,737,283 of record NW_006921636.1, read on the forward strand.
AGGATTGTTGTTTTCATGTTAAAGTGTAATCCATAACTGAAGGCTGTAGTCTTTGATCTTCATCAATAACTGCTTTAAATCCTCTTCATTTTCAGCAAGCAAGGTTGTGTCATCTGCATATCACAGGTTGTTAATTAGTCTTCCTCCAATTCTGATGCTGCATTCTTCATCTAGTACAGCCTATTGGATTATTTGCTCAGCATACAGATTGAATAAGTATGGTGAAAGAAACAGCCCTTTCCTGCTTTTAAACCATGCAATATCCCCTTGTTCTGTCCAAACAACTGCCTCGTGGTCTACATACAGATTCCTCATGAGCAAAATTAAGTGTTCTGAAATTCCCATTCTTCACAATGTTATCCATAATTTGTTATGACCCATGTAGTCAAATGCCTTTGCATAGTCAATAAAACCCATAACTAACATAATATTTTAAAAAGGATGAAACTTTTCCCTTAAGATCAGGAACAAGACAACATCTGTTCTCATCACTCATATTCAGTATTTTGTTGGACATTTTAGCCAGGGCAAATAGGCAAGAAAGAGAAAGAAAAAACCATCTAGACTGGAAAGACAGAAGTAAAACTATCATGATCTTGTGTATTCAAAATAGATAAAGTGTATTATATCAATAAAATGTAATATTCTTTGGCTATATAATAAACGAAACACTACAACTTAGCTTACTCTTGCAAACATTATCCTAAGAGAAAGAAGCCAGTCACAAAAAGCACATATTATATGGTTCCCTTTATAGGAACTTTCCAGAATAGGTACACAGAGAGAGACAGAAAGTAGGCAAGTCATTACCCACGGCTTAGAGCTGGGAGTAGAGGAAGGGAAATGGGGACTGATTGCTCATAGGTATGGACGATCTTTGAGATGTGGTGGAAGTATTCTGAAATTAGGTTATGATGAAGGTTGTGCAACTCCACAAAAGACCACTGAATTTTGTACGTTAAAAGGTGGATTGTACGGCCTGTGAATTATATCTCAATAAAGTTGTCAAAAGGAATTCTGGTGGCACAGTGGTTAAAAGTATGGCTGCTAACATAAAGGTTGGTGGCTTCAATCCATCAGCCATTCTGTGGGAGAAGGATGTGGCAGTCTGCTTCCGTACAGATTACAGCCTTGAAAAGCCTATGGGGCTGCTCTTCTCCATCCTATAGGGTCACTAAGAGTCAGAATTGACTTGATGGCAATGGGTTTGGTTTGATTTGTAAAGTTGTTAAAATAAGTTAGTAGGAAAAGAAAGTAAATTAAAAAGGTAATTTAAAAAAATCAGAGTAGTTATCGTATAAGCCACAAGTCAATTGAATTTAAAAGCAAGATTATTAAAAGGAACATTTAAAAAATCAATTGAAGGAAAGGATTTATTGAAGAGTTAAAATTTTTTTTTCCTTTTTCATTTTGGAAAAATTCCAACATACACTAAAGATAACCTAGTCCAACAGTCCTCATGCCCCATCTGTTTTGTACTCCTACCCCCACACCCAACCTTGAATTTCTGAAGCAAATCCCAGGATCATGTCATTTCATTATTGTAGGAATATTGTTGAGGACTTTATTCACCATGTCTCATGTCTTCCTCATAAAAATCTCTGGGTAAACTTTGTGTTTAACCTCTGTATAAAGAAGAAGTCCCTGGGTGGCACAAATGGTTTGCACTTGGTTGCTAACTGAAAGATTGTGGGTCGACCCCACACAGTGGCATGTAGGAAGAAAATCCTGGCAATCTGCTCCCTAAAGATTACAGCTAAGAGATGGATCTTTCCTCATCCAGAGCAAAGAAGAATGAAGAAAACCAAAGATGCATGGAAACAATTAGTCCAAGGGACTAGTAGACCATGCGATCCTCAGCTTGTATGACCATGAGACCATAAGAACTAGATGGTGCCCTGCTACCACTGTCAACCACTGCAGCTGGTATCTGTGTAAGGGATCCTGGATAGAGTGGTGAAACAATGTGTAACAAAACTCAAAATCATTTAAAAAAAAAAAAAAAAACAGGTTTGCTGGTCTTATAGAGCTTGGTTAGATCCCTGAGACTATGGCCCCTAGTTATCCTTCAGGTCTGGAACTGAACTCACTCCTATGGCTTCCAGCCAAACAATAGACAGGCATATGGCATCATATTCACCCCTTTGAGCGTTCAGTCATGGGAGTTGAAGGGCAGTGTTTGCACAGGGTGATAGCTCAGGGGGCAGGAGTGCATGGGAGGGAAGGACACAGGGAAGAGGTAACTAAGGGGAGGAGGTTGGAAGAGAGTTGTTACATTGTAGGGAGTTGCAATCAATGTCATGAAACAATGTATATGAATTGCTGTGTGGAAAATGAATTTGATCTGTAAACTTTCACCCAAATCACAATAAAAATTAAAAAAAAAAAAAATTACAGCTAAGAAACACTTTTGGAGCTCAGTTCTACTCTATAACCCTTGGGGTCACCATGAGTCAGAATTGACCCAATGGCACTGGTTTCATTGGGAGATGATAAGTTTTCTTTTTTTCTGAGCAATGGATTTGCTTTTCTTGCTTAGATAATACACTTTGTACTTGATCATGGATTCCTGTTTTGGTTACCTAGTGCTACCCTGACAGGAATATACCACAAATGGGATGACCTTAACAAACAGGAGTTTATTATCTCACAGTTTGGAGGCTTTAAGTCCTAGTTCAAAGTGCAAACCTCTAGGGGCTTTGTGAAAGCCCCTCAACTTTGGCCTTCAGCTCTGCCTCCTGTTCTTGGCCCACTGAAGCTAGAGACATCTCTTCACTCAGGCAGCTATTGGCTGCTGAGGCTAGCAAGCCTAAGGTTGACAAGTAAAATGGCACAGTCCCTATCTTACCAAACCACACAGCAGGCCATTAATTCAAGTCCATTGAAAGTCCCACGGTCAGCAGAGCATGGCAGGCTGCTAAACAACGGCACAGCTATAGGCAGGGTCCAACCATGCCATAAGCTAGAGACTGTTCCCCAAGGCTTCTCCTTATATACAGGAAGCAGACCACATCCCTAGGGCGGCTACTCAGTTGCTCACGGTAGATTCCACCATGGAGTTGATTACCAGTCTCATCATGGGGAATACTACATCCAGCTGCCCAGCCACTCAACCAGGCCCAGCCAAGTTGACACACAGACTGAACTACCACAATTGCCTTGTGCCGTAATCACTAGGACGCTCAGAGACAGATGGTAGCCTGTTTACATGTACCCTAAAGATTTTACAGTAGGCAGTTTTGTGCTCCAGCTCAACTTGTCTTATGCATTTTATTTTCTTACCTGTGGCAGAGATCACTAGCGGCCTGTCATCTAGTCTCCCTTCTTTCCTACTAACTGAGCCCTGATTTTATTTGGGGTGGCATCATGCACAGCTAGAAGACTGCATTTCTCATCCTCCTTTGCAGCCAGAGCAAAATTCTGGCTATTGATGTGTAAATAGACGTTTTTGGTAGGCACTTCCCAGAAGGCTCATAAATAAAAGCTAAGATTGCAAGCTGTTCTCCCTTTTTTCTTCCTGCTGCCCAAGTATGACTGCCCTTTGTTACCACAACACCAGAAGAACTAAATGGTGCCTGGTTACCAATGTCAGACACTCGGAGGGGAGTCAGTGTGGGATATCCTGGGTAGAGTGGGAGAACAATGTAGAACAAAACTCAAAATCATAAAAAAGAAAAAGACCAGGTTTACTGGTCTGATAGAGCCTGGTGAGACCCCTGAAACTTTGGCCCCTGGTTACCCTTCAGGTCTGGAATTGAACTCACTCCTGTGGCTTTCAGCCAAACAATAGACAGGCATATGGCGTGAGCATTTACATCAGGTAGAGACACTCCTTGGAGCGATCAATGATCAATTGTGGGAGAACAGAAGGGCAGTATTTGTACAGGGAAGCAGCTCAAGGGGCAGAAATGCATAGGAAAGAAGGACACAAGGAAGAGGTAACTCCAGGGAGGAAGTAGGAAGAGAGCTGTTCCACTGTAGGGAATCACAGTCAATGTCACGAAACAAAATGTATATGAACTGGTAGATGGAAAATGAATTTGCTCTGTAAACTTTCACCCAAATCACAATTTAAAATTTTTTAAAAAAACAAAGCATGGCTGCAATGTTTGGAGCTCCTTGAGCCATGAGGTGGCCTTGAGCATGGCAATTGCATCTTCAGGATGGTGGAGAAGGAAGCTAGAAGGAGCTTGGGTCCTCAGTGATGCTGTGGAGTCACTGCTCTGGACTGCTGCCCTCCAGATCTCATTTCTGTGAGAGAGAAATGACTTCTACGGCGTTTACCAGTTGCTGAGGAGTGGGTTCTGACTCATGGCGACCCCATCTGTGTCAGAGCAGAAGTGAGCTCCCTACGGTTTTCAGTGGCTGAAATTTTGAAAGTAGATCACCAGGCCTTTCTTCCAAGGCATTTCTGGGTGGACTCGAACCTCCAGTCTTTCAGTTAGCAGCTGAGAACAGTTACCCCTTTATACCACCCAGGGCCTCCTCTATGGAGTTTAGTCCGCTGTTACTTCTGGGCTTTCTTACCAGCCAGCAACTCAACACAGTACCTTTCCGATAGACTACCCTTTTTTTTCCCTTCTCCCGGATTCCCTCATGTATTGATTTCATCTTGTACATATTATTATAAACCACTTAAAATCCTTTATGGACTTAGAGTCAAAATAAATAATTTATTAAACAACAGTATTACACAATTGAGCACATGGATTCTTATTTCAAAAATCAACAACAACAACAAAAAAAACATTTGCAGACAGAAAGTTAAATTGTGTTTTGTGATTCGCAAAACTGAAGTTTGAATCAGGAAGGAAATCCGTTACTTATTACCAGAAAGATGGGTACCATATGGAAATTCAATTTCCAACGCAGAGTTCTTAAAATTTGAAAAGCTGAACAAAAGTGGACCATATGTACCACCGTGGAGAAAGGGGTAGGCCAGTCATCACATGTTAAAAAAGGAATATCAGATTGCCAGTAGGAATGACAAATATGACCCTAATGTAGAAATGTGGGAAGAGGCTCTAAAGGTAATAGGCAGAGAAAAAGATAGAACTTGGCCTGGGGCCCATTCCTGCTTAGTCTCACAGTGCAAAATGATGTCTCTGGTATCTTTAGGATCAGAAAAGGTTACCCAGTCAACAATAATTGGTGATTTGAGGGATGGGGTGAAGTTTTGGGGAGCTGCTGATAATTTAGCGTTTCCATTTATTGCGTGTGTATTTGTGTCTTGAGTTGGTAGATATACCTGGAGGTGATAATATAATTATGTAGCTTAGAGAGGCTAACAGAGAGAGACCCCTCTCTAGGAGCCCCACCCCCATCCCGCTGCCAGGCCTAGTGTTAACCCTTTAGGTGCTATATTGTAGCATGGCCTGGTGGGTCCCAAGAGAAAGCGTGGCAAGCCAGGGAGGATTTAGAGAGTCAGAGTGGCACCATGTGTCTGCCATTACAGAAGAAATGCAGTATTTTAATAACCTGTGTGGCCGCTCTGGTACCAAGTGATTATCAGCCCTGATTATACCAGAGTTTAAACATTGTTTTCTTAAGTAAAAGTTTCAAAAATGAAAATAAATTTAAATACATCTGTGGAAGGGAGCCTAATTAAATATTAATTAGAATGACTCCTGTTTTTAAAGTTATTGTGCTATGAAACCAAAAACACAAACCCATTGCCATCAGATCCATAGCTACCCTATAGGACAGAGTAGAACTGACTGCACCATAGGTTTTCCAAGGCTGTAGTCTTTTTTTTTTTAAATGTTAAACTCTCCCACTATGGCTTTAAATTTATCAGATGGGCCTTCTAATTATGTCAGCCTTTGTTTTATACATTTCAAAGGTATACTTTTAGGTGTATATATAAAGTTTTTTTTTGTTTTGTTTTTAGTTGTTCTTTGGGTGCAAATTTACAGAGCAGAATTTGTTTTACATTCAACAGTTTGTATACGTTTGGTTTCACTCCTCAATTACCATCCCCAGTCCTAACCCACTCTCCTCCTCTCCCTTCCCTGTCCCCAGTCCCCCCATCCCTGTACTCTTTTTAGTTATGTCCTCCTGTCTGTCCAGCTTTCCCTCCATGTGAGTGCTGCCCCTCTGGTGCCCCACGGCTGATTGCTCCAAGGGATGTATCTCCGTAGAGTAGGTGGGTGCATCGCCCTGGGTTGGGTAGTCTGCATGTAAGTCTTACTACTGTTGGGCTGTGAGCCAGCCCTTGAGAGTGAGTTTTATCTCAGGCTCAAAGTGTATCCCAGGGCCATAGTCTTGGGAGTCCCACCAGACTCCATTCGATCAATAATTTTGAATTTTGAATTTTGTTCCACATTTTTCCTCCCACTCTATTCAGGATCTCCAGTGTTGATCCCTCCCCAAGTAGTTGGCAGTGGTAGCCAGGCACCATCTGGTTCTTCTGGTCTCAAGGTCCATCATATCCTAGGGCTGATTGTTTCCAAATGCCCTTGGTTTTCTTTACTCTTCTTCGCTTCAGACAAGAGGAGACCATTAGCTGCATCTTAGATGGCTGCTTGAAAGCTTTTAAGAACCTAATCGCCATTGTAATCTTTACAGCAGCAGACTGCCTCATCTTTCTTTGGCAGAGCAGCTGGTGGGTTCAAACTGCTGACCTTTCCGTTAGCAGCTGAGTGCTTACCCACTGCACCACCGGCTCCTTATTGTGCTAAGCACTTTATAGTTCACAATCTCCTTTAAACCTTACAGTTATATCCCTTCCAGGTATTCTTTGGGTATCAAATGACTGAATCCCATTTGAAACTGACTAAGGTGTAACTGAAAAGTCTAGTGGAATTCAGGCATGGCTCAATCTAGCGGCTCAAAATATCACCAAAAACTCTTTTCCATTTCCTGTCTCAATGCTCTGCTTTCCTTGGTGTTGGTTTCATTCACAAATAGGTTTTCCCTCTCCATGTGGTGGTCCTGGCAGCTTGAGGCTTATATTATCCTTCCAACAAGATCAGCATAAAGAGTTTTCTGTTTCTAACAATTCCAAAGAAAGTTTCAGGATTGACTGTCATTCAACCGACTGACATGAGTCACATGTCTGTCCCTAAACACTGTGAATTGTTCTAAAATGCTGCTGAAATGCTCTGATTGGCCAGGCCAGGGTTACATGTCCATCTCTGGACCTGAAGATAGGGTCAAAACTTCCTGAAACACATAGAGGGAAGGGTAAACAAGGAGCAGTAATGCCACTGAGTTGCCAGAATAAGGGGAATACTAGGTAGATAAAATTTCAGATGCCTTGGAAACCCAAGGAGGGGTTGCTATGAGTCGGATCCGACTTGACGGCAGTTGAGTTTGGTTTGGTTTTGGTTACTCTAAGTGTAAATGGGGAATGCTCTCTGGTGCTAACCTGAAGGTTGGAGGTTTGAGTCCACCCAGAAGCACCTGGGAAGAAAGGCCTGAACATCTACTTCTGAAAAATCAACTACTGGCAATCATATTGAGCACAGTTTTACTCTAGCACATGTGGGTTGTCATGAGTGGGAGATGACTCAACGGGAACTAGTTTAACTACAGACACATTAGATTCTTGTTGTTTGCAGACTGAACTTTTGCTCCAAAGGAAATCCAGAGTTAAGTTCCTGCAAGTCCCTGGTCACAACATTTTCGTCAAGTGATTGATACATCCATCACCTTGTTTTATCTGTATTTCTGTCTAAAAACATCTTATGAGATATGCGTTGCTGATTCATTAGCATTGACGTTAACATGCAGTGCCAACAGCACTACACCTCATGCCTGAATGAAGCTTATCTAACTTAGGTGTTTTCTGAGCAAGGCACATCACAGCCTTCTTGAATTTAGGAACGTTAGACAGCACTTCAGCACTATGCTTGGGGGGTCATTTTAAATAAGGAAATCAACAACAAAAGCAGAAAAACACAAAAAATGTGGCACTGCATAACCACGGCAAGGACACTTGTTGAAAACCAAACCCACTGCCATCGAGTCTCGAGTCTCTTCTGATTTACAGCGACCCCATTGGGTTTCTGAGGCAGTAAATCTTATGGAAGTAGATTGCCCTGTCTTTCTTCCATGGAGTGGATAGTGGGTTTGAACCACCAAACATCTGGTTAGCGGTCAAATGCCTTAGGCCCTGCACCATCAGAGCTCCTTAAGGACTCTTGTACTTTAGAGCAGAAACAAGAAGGCAGAGCATCTCCTTAGTTTGCTTCAGCTGGGAATGTGTGGATCGGGTGACTCAACTTTTTGTCATTCTGTTCAGGTCTGAGAATGACGAGGTACCATGAATATTGATTTGGGGGTTACAAATAAATTTTAGCAAATAGGCAAATTTGCAGGAAGGCTGGGTGGCACAAGTGGTTTACAATTGGCTGCTAACCCAAAAGTTGGCGATTCAGTGGCTCCTGGTGAACTTCTGTAAAGATCCCAAAAAAACCAAACTCACCACCATTGAGTTGAACCCAACTCATAGTGACCCCCATTGGATTTCCAAGGCTGTAAATCTGTACGGAAGCAGACTGCCTCATCTTTCTTCCATGGAGCAGCTGGTAGGTTCAAATCACTGATCTTCTGGTTAACAGCCAAATGCCTTACCCAATGCACCACCAGAGCTCCTTCTGTAAAGATTACAGCCAAGAAGATCCCATGGAACGGTTCTGCTCTGTAACACACGAGGTCACAGTCAGTCCAGGGTAAATGCAAAGGCAGCCAACAGCAACAGCAAGCAAGTTTGCAAATACAGATCAGCAAATAATGAACATCCAGTATATTTCCATTTATTAACAAAGAAACCAAGGCTGATAGGTACCTGATGGTTTGTGGGACAGAAAGGAGAACAGCCTAAGTGAAACAGAGCGAACAAGGGAGGAGTTCATGGGGGATGAAGTCAGAAAGGAACTAGGGTTAGGGGAGGCAGATTGTGCAAGACTTTGTGGGCAAAGTAAGGATCTGGACTTTTGCTCTGAGTGAGGAGAGAAGTGAAATAATCTGACAGGTTTTTAAAAGGAATACTACTGTTCTTTTGTTTTCCAATGTAAATATTATATTGCTGTCTCTAAGCTTTCAAGGAGCTCTGGTAGCATAGTGGCTAAAGCACTTGACTGCTAACCAGACGGCTGGTGGTTCAAACCCACCAGCCATTCCTCGGAAGGAAGGTTGGGCAATCCTACTTCCGTAGTGATACTGCCTCGGAAACCCAAGGAGGGGTCACTATGAGTCGGGGCCGACTCGATGGCACATAACAACAACTAACAACAAGCTTTCATATTTATTCTTGTAACAAATATGAATTCAACCTGGGACCCAGGCTTGGCCAATCAGCATATTCCATTACCCTGGCCAGTGATTGTATCAAGGATGGGCCTATGACCCATGTTGGTCCTATGTCGGCCCCATGTTGGCCTTCCTGTTGAAAGAAGTTCTTTCTCCTGGTGGTGTTGGCTGCTTGCCAGGAGGCCAATATAAAGATACAAGGGCAAGCACTGGAAAGGAACAAAGTCTGATCTTGATGGCATCATTTGACACCTTGATCCAGCCATGCCTGAAGTCATTCTAGCCCTACACGTCTCAGTTATGTAAGTCAATGTATTCCACTTTTCATTTATGCCATTTTGAGCTGAATTTCTAATATAGTTGGAAGAATACTCAATGAGACCACATGTATATCAAGCCTTAACATGTGCCTGCTTCTAGAGACAGACTTCAAGATGGTTCTGACTTGATTCCTGCTCCCAAGGAGCTCACACTTGAGTGACAGAGATAAAGCAATGATATAAATAAAATACGGTAAATACAGTGCCTCTTCCCAGTCCCTCCATCTGGGTTATAAACTCCTTTTGAGCAAAGACAGACTTTTCCCTTTTCTGCCTTTCCCAAGAGCATGTAGCACATTATAAGGCTGTTTTGTGGATACTCCCTAGATGGTGATGAGCCATTTGCTTGAGGATGTAACTTCCAATAAGAAAATGTTAAAAATATAGAGGAGCCAGGAAACCTCCTGTTTCCAGGCCTGATTATATGTCTGAGAATTACCCACAACCCCCATCCCACCAAATCTGGCCAACACATTTAAGCAGAAACCTGAAGGCTAAGTGAGAATGAAGTGAAGAACAGTGGATTGGCAGAAAGAACCACATGCATAACCAGGAAGTGAAAGGAGAGGAAACAAGGAAGGCTCTGTTCCCTTCCTTTGATTCCAAGGAGGAGTTTGCATGATAAGATAAGGACTTGGCCACCTCCTGCCATCTTTTGTTGTTGCATTAGGTTTCCTCTATGGGACCAATGCCACAGCCAGAGCTGTCTCCAGAGGACTCTGGTTGGCATTCCTCCTGCCCACCTGAGGCCAGGTGGATGAGAAAAACAGTTTTCCAACCTTGTTCTTAACAGCAGGCCTGGGAGGGAGCCCACTGGGGAAGGACTTCCTGATCCAGGGATTCGAGGATAGGATTACAGGATTTGTCACCCTCATCTGCTACCTTCCCAAAAGGTGTGTCTCAGGAAGAGGGTAAGAGGCCCCAAATGACTCACTCTAGTCCCTTGGGGTAACAGAGCCCAGAAGGTGAGTTCAACATATCATTATGGACCACCTGATCCTGCTGCTCCCCAGTTAACTCATCTGGTGTCTGAGGCTCCGCAGAGCCTATCCCCGGATGAACCATCCAGGTTCCCTGTGCCCTGCCCCTTCAGGGACCTGTGTACATATCCTTCCCGACCTGTTCCTGCACCAGCCAGGCACATTCAGAACACCCTGCCTGACCTATCCTTCCTCCTGTCCTTGCTAAGTGAAATCCTATTCATTCCTTAAGACCTAGCACAGATGTCATCTTTGTGACGCCTTTCAGACCTCAGTTCCTCTCCCACTTCTCCCCACTGCCCGGCTTGCAAAGACATTAGAATTCGTCTCTTTTGTGCTTTGTTCAAAATCCATGCAAAGCATTTCTTAGGTTTTGCTGTTTGAGGCACCCTTTGAAACCTTGAGTTTTTAACTGAAACTGGAACAGATAAAATCATATCCAGAGTCATCACCCACTTTGCTCGGCACGTACCCTGGTCCTGTCCAAGAGCCGTTTGCTGCCCTGCTCTTGCTCTCTTATATGCTTAGGAAGCCAGTCCTTCATGTTCCTGTAAATGCACAATTGTTCTCTGGCGCCAACTTGTGGCCACACCACACACACCTTTGCCCTCTTACCTGCCTTTGCCATTAATTACAGCTCAGCACAAACCAACCTCTTAACCTTGTCTTCCCTCCGTCTCTCTTCCTTGCCATCCTGCCTTCCTTTCTCTTCCTACAGTGCCCCACTGCCTCCCCAGCTTCAAGGCTTTATGCATGCGGTTCTTTCTGCCAATCCACTGTTCTTCACCTCATTCTCACTTAGCCTTCAGGTTTCTGCTTGAATGTGTTCCTCCAGAAGGCTTCCCTGACCCTCAATCTAAATCAAGCCTGCTGGCCACACACTCACATTGCAGCTGAACTGCTGATAATAAGCAAAGCAGTCATCACCATTTCTCCCCAGGGGCTGACCAGGGCTACCAGCCCCTGGCCGAGCTCCCTGCCAGCATTTAGTTCTTAGATAGACAATAACACCCACTAACCAGTAGGTGCCCAACACTTCAACTAGCATCCACTGCCTTGTTATGAAATGGCCTCAAGAGAGGCTTCTTGTTTCTTCAGCTTAATCACAAGTGACCCAAGGGTGACGGTCTTGTCTCCTCTAGATCATGTCTCCCAAAACACCTAACACAAGTTTGCTCAGGAAGAATGCTTTCTTTTTCTTTGTCTAAAGTGTGTGTGTGTACACGTGCACGTACATGCACACACACGCTCGTACACACACACACTTTCTGCTCTGTGGTACATAGGCTAGGTGTGGTAGATTAGTAACAACCGATTTGGTGATGCGACTCAATATCTCTTTTATACAGGCAGCCTCATTGTAATTGACAGCATTTTTGGAAAGACATGGGTTTGAATCCTGGTTAAGGTATTTAAGAGGAGGGCCACCTTGAGTAAGCATCTTAACTTCTCATTCCTCAGTCACCACCCTTCCCTGCTGTCTCCCTCACTCTCAGACCAGTGTCTGTGGATATTTATCATTCTTTTTTTTTTTTTTT
>NW_006921636.1:7751930-7753207 GCF_000298275.1 Orycteropus afer afer
GAGGCCATCCAGCTGTTTTCCTCTTGATTTATCTCCATGCAATTCCCTGTCACTGTCTCCAAAGAGAGATGAAGTGAGCGCTGGGCTGGTGTGGGGGTGGGGGTCCTTTCACTTGAGGGCTGTGTGGGCTGAAGTGGGAGGTTCCCTTTTCTTTCTTTCTTTCTTTTTTTTTTTAAAAAAAGTCAAAAAATTATCTTAAACCCTAAGTACGGAGCTGCTGAAAGCCACCTGCCTCAGAACTCACATGCTTCAACCTCTGATGGTGAGCAGAGAGGGTTCCTATTCTTGCTATTCCCCCAGAGGGAGGGGCACTCATTCCATCCATCCTCTGCTAGGCTGGGCCACAAAGCTCCAAACACTCTTGTTTTCGGCCTTTGGCAGCTTCTGGGGCTGCAGGCCTTGAAGCATGCCTCTCAGACGTGTATTTGCAGGCCCCTCACCTGGGTATCTTGTTAAAATGGAAATTCTGATCCTGTGGATCTGGAGTGAGGCCTGAAGTTCTGCATTTCTAGCAAACTTACAGAGGCTGCCCATGAGCAGCAAGGCCTTAACCCACGGCCCAGGTTGCATCTGCTCAAAAAAGCCAGTGGGAAAAGTTCCTGCTCATTAGACTTGCCTGCTCTCTTACTTCCAATAATAATTTGTACAGGCATGGTGCATGCACAAGTTAAAAGCAGAAGTCCAACACTTCAAAAAGGCACACAGGCACAACTTGTCTCATTGCGCTTCGCTTTATTGTGCTTCACAAATACTATGTTTTTTTTAACAAATGACAGGTTTGTGGCAACCCTGAGTTGAGCAAATTTATTGGTGCCATTGTTCCAACAGCATGTGCTCACTTTGTGTCTCTGTCACATCTTGGTCTTTTTCACAGTATTTCACACTTTTTCATCATGCTGCTGCACACTTAATAGACTACAGTATAGTGTAAATATAAATTTTATATACACTGGAAAACCAAAAAATTTGTGTGACTCGCTTTATTGCAATATTCGCTGTATTGCAGAGGTCTGGAACCGAACCCGCCATACCTCCGAGGTCTGCTTACACATTGCAAAATCAGTGGCTCCCCATCCTGTCCCCAAGGCAGCTGCAGTTTCTTGTATCTTCTTCCCGAGGGAAAGTTTATGCATCACGATAATTACTGGGCAACCTGTGTGCTGGGCACTGGGCAGAGCCGTAATGTGCAGCCTTGTGTACATTACCCATACCCATTGTTGTTGAGTCTGTTCCGACTCAGAGCTGGTTTCCAAGGCTGTGAATTTTTTTTTTTTTTT
>NW_006921636.1:7755279-7756323 GCF_000298275.1 Orycteropus afer afer
CAATTTACTTCTGTAGTGATACTGCCTCGGAAACCCAAGGAGGGATCGCTATGAGGTGGGTCTGACTCAATGGCACATAACAACAACTATAGGACAGAGTAGAACTGTCCCACAGGGCTTCCAAGCCTGTGGGTCTTTACAGAAGCAGATTGCCTCCATTTTCTCCCATGGAGTGGCTGGTGGGTTTGAACTGCAAACCTTTTGGTTAGCACCCCAAAGCTTTAACCACAATGCCACCAGAGCGCCTAATGAACAGACTGCATGAACAGGCTAAGCAATTTGTTCTTCATGACCCAGCGGGGATGGGCCACTGGATGCCTGGCTCCTGGGTCTGTGCCCTTTTTAACACCTCTGTAGACAAAGCTTCCTCCCCACCTCTTTGGATCAGAGCTAGAATTGCTCTTATATTCTGAACCTTGCTTTTTCCCCTTAAAGATTTGTTCTGAAGAGGACTCTGTTGTGGTACATGAAGAGCTGCCCTCTTTTGAACATTTGCATACGATCTCTCTGGAGACATGGTCGTTATTTATCTCACCAGCAACCTGTTTGGGGGTGAGGAGAGGAAGGGGTCATTCAGGCTTTTTCCAGTTTTTGCTCACTACAAACTGCTGTCATGTATAACCTTATACATGCATCATTTTACGCAAGTATGATGATATCTGTAGGATGAATTCCTAGGCCTGGAATTGCAGGGTCAAAAGCTGTATTACTTTGAAGTATGATTTGTTGTTGTTGTTGTTAGGTACCTTCGGGTCAATTTTGACTCCTAGTGACCTCATGTGGCAGAAGACCTGACCCATAGGATTTTCTAAGCTATAATCTTTATGTAAGAGCCCTGGTGGCATAGTGGTTAATGTGATTGGCTGCTAACTGAAAGGTCAGTGGTTCAAACACACCAGCCACTTTGTGAGAGAAAGATGTGGCAGTCTGCTTTCATAAAGATTTAAAGCCTTGGGAACTCTATGGGGGCAGTTCTAGTCTGTCTTATAGAGTCACTGTGAGTGAGAATCGATTCAATGGCAGTAGGTTTGGTTTGGTCTTCTG
>NW_006921636.1:7757003-7758480 GCF_000298275.1 Orycteropus afer afer
GAAAACCAAAAGGGAAGAACACATGCACCATTTCTCAAGCTGAAAGAACTGAAGAAAACATTCAAAACTCATGTTGCAATACTGAAGGATTCTATGTGTGAAATATTGAATGACACAGGACTCATCAGAGGAAGACAGAAGGAATACACAGAGTTATTGTACCAAAAAGAACTGGGAGATGTTCAGCCACTTCAGGAGGTAGCATATGATCAAGAACTAGTGCTATCGAAGGAAGAAGTCCACACTGCACTGAAGGCATTGGCAAAAACAAGACTTCAGGAGCTGATGCAATATCAGTTGTTTCAACAAATAGATGCAATGCTGGAAGCACTTACTCATCTATGCCAAGAAATTTGGAAGATGGCCAACTGACTGGAAGAGATCATATTTGTGTCCATTCCAAAGAAAGATGATTCAACAGAATGTGGAAATTATCAAACCATATCATTACTATTATACGTATGTAAATTTTTGCTGAAGGTAATTAAAAAATGTTTGTGGCAGTTCATCAACAGGGAAATGCCAGAAATTCAAGCCAAATTCAGAAAAGGATATGGAACAAGGGATGCCATTGCTGATGTCAGATGTATCTTGACTGACAGCAGAGAATACCAGAAAGATGTCTACTTGTGTTTTATCAACATGTAAAGGCATCCAACTATGTGAATCATAACAAATTATCGATAACACTGTCAAGAATGGGAATTCAGAACACTTGTGCTTATGAGGAACCTGTACATAGGCGAAGAGACAGTTCAAACAGAACAAGGGGATATGTGTGTGTTTTAAAATCAGGAAAGATGTGTGTCAGGGTTATATCCTTTCACTATACTTATTCAGGCTGTATGCTGAGCAAATAATCTGAGAAGCTGGATTATATGAAGAAGGATGAGGTATCAGGACTGGAGAAAAACTCCTTAACAACCTACGTTATGCAGATGACTCAACCTTGATAGCTGAAAGTGAAGAAAACTTGAAACAATTATTGAAGAAGATCAAACGCTACAGCTTTCAATGTGGATTGCACTTTAATGTGAAGAAAACAAACAACCTCACAACTGGATTGATAAGCAGCAAAATGATAACTGGGAAAAGGTTGACAAGAATTTCATTTTACTTAGATCCACAATCAGCACTCACAGAAGCAGCAGTCAAGAAATCAAACAACAAATGTCACTTTGAGGACTAAGGTGCGCCTTACCCAAGCTATGATATTTTCAATCACTTCATATGCATGCAAAAGCTAGACAATGAATAGGAAAGACTGAGGAAGAATTGATGTGTTTGAATTATGGTGTTTGCAAACAATATCATGAAGAATGAACAAATGTGTCTTGGGAAAAGTGCAGCCAGAATGCTCCTTAGAAGCAAGAGTGGTGAGACTTTGCCTCACATACTTCAAGCATGTTATCAGAAGGGACCACTCCACTGCTTGGTCACACAGCCAGCTACCCATAGGGACCGAGTAGTTGAACCT
>NW_006921636.1:7759195-7766445 GCF_000298275.1 Orycteropus afer afer
GATGAATAAAAAGTAAATAAATAAATAAAAGAACGGACCACTCCCTGGAGAAGGACATGATCCTTGGTAAAGTGGAGGGTCAGAGAAAAAGAGGAAGACCCTCAACGAGATGGACTGACACAGTGGCTGCAACAATGGGCTCAAATATAGAACAAATTGTGAGGATGGTGCGGACCGAGAAATGTTCTGCTTGCTGCACATAGGGTCGTTATGAGTTGGAATCAGAGGGCACCTAAAAACAGCAACTGTGTTTATGAGAGCAGATAACCAGGGCTCCCCTGGAGCTGTGGGGTGGGTTCAGACTACCACCTTGTGGTGAACAGCTGAGCACTTGGTCACCAAAGTTTGATAGTCAAAGTAGCTACAGCAGCTAGCTCTCTCCAGCAGCCAGAAATGTAGTTACAGAAAATGGCACCTGTGGCAATTAGTTGTAAGTTGCTGAATGATCTCTCACAGCTGTGAAGGAAACGCTGCTGGCTAATAGAAACTGCTCATTCCTGTTCCCCCTCAAGTGGTGCCCAAGGCAAGTGCCATACCTGCCACACCCTAGCCTGGTCTCTGGCCACAGCCTATGGGAGTTCCTGTTTCCCCTTTATCCACAGCCTCACTGTTACTGTGTGTTAACACACTTTGGGCTTTTGCTTTCTTCTTTGTGACTCATGATGACCTCATGTGTTGCAGGAGCAGAACTGTGCTCCATAGTCATTTGTTTGTTTGTTTTTGCTGGTATTTTATTGTGTTTTTGTTTATACAGCAGTTTAGCTTCCCATTCAACCATTCAACAATTTCTATATAAACTGTTCAGTGACATAGGTTACATTTTCATGATTTCTGTGTTAGTTGTTCCATTTCCATTCTTCTAGTTTCTCCACCCCCTTTACATTCTCATCTTTGTTTTAAAGTCGTTGTCGACTGTTTGGTCTCACGCAGGGGATAAGAAGCATAGTACTTAAGGGTGAGATTCATGATTTTTGAGTCAATTTGTTATTTATCTACAAGGTGACCTAGGGTTAGTTTCCATTCAGGGTTTCTGTTTTTGTTTTCAGAAGTTTGAGATTCTGTTCCACATTTTTCTCACATTCAATCAGGGTTCTTCTATCATGGCCCTGATTTGAACAGCTGTAGTGGTAGCCGGGTACCATCTAGTTCTTCTGGTCTCAGGATAGATGAGGCTGTGGTTTGTGTTGACTATTAGTCCTGTGGACTAGCTTCCTCTTTGAGTCTTTGGTTAACTGTGGGCTTTTTTGCTGCTGGTTTTTTTTTTTTTTTCTTTCCTTCTTTTTAAATTGTGATTTGGGTGAAAATTTACAGAGCAAGTTCATTTTTTCATACAGCAGTTCATACACTTTTTGTTTCATGACATTGACTGCAATTCCCCACGATGTGACAGCTCTCTTCCCATTCCATCCCTGTAATTACCTCTTCCCTGAGTCCTTCTTTCCTATGCATTCCTGCCCCTTGAGCTATCTCTCTGTGCAAATACTGCCCTTCTGTTCTCCCACAGGAGTGAGTTTAATTCCAGACCTGACAGGAAACTAGGGCCATAGTCTCAGGGTTCTCACCAGACTCTATCAGACTAGTAAACTTGGTCTTTTTTATAATTTTGAGTTTTGTTTCACATTGTTCTCCCACTCTATCCAGAATCTCCTGCTCTGATTGCTTTCCAAGTGGTTTACAGTGATAGCCAGGCACTATTTAGTTCTTCTGGTCTCATGGTCATATAGGCTGAGGTTGGCACAATCCACTAGTCCCTTGGGCTAATTGTTTCCATGTGTCTTTGGTTTTCTTCATTCTTCTTTGCTCCATTGTTACATCTAAATGGCCACTTGCAAGCTTTTAAGACCCTAGTCACTACTCACCAAAGTAGAATGTAGAACAATGTTTTCATGTAATATGTTATGCCAGTTGAACTTGATGTCTCCTGTGACCATGGTCCTGAGCTCACAGGTCCAACTACTTGCTCCCTCAGGGTGGCTGGCTGTGGCTATGAAGTTATCATAACTTTGCTTCTTGTTCTGCGGCTGGTTTTGAACTATCCTACTGCAATCAGAGTTAGGCAAGTCCTCCCCTCTCTGCCTGATTGTCAAGAACTCCAACTAAGGTGTGTGGCTTTGAGGTCCTTTTCCACGCCCAGTGATTGTTCTCTTGGTCAGGTCAGACTGCTCCTCTGAAGAGCTGCATTTGACATCAGGGATTTAAGGGCTTAAAAATAAAGGGGATCCGATTGCACATAGGTTCCCGGCCTAGATTCAAATCCTGTTCCCTGCACTTATTAGCTGCATAACCTTTAAAAAAAAAGAAGAACCAAACTCACTGCCAGTGAGTCGGATCCGACTCATGGCGACCCCTTCTTCAGTTTCTGAAGGTATCTCTACAGAAGTAGACTGCCCAGTCTTCCTTCCAAGGAGTGGCTGGTGGGTTTGAACCGTCAGCCTTCTGGTTAGTAGTCAAATGCCTCAGGCACTATGCCACCAGCTCTCCCATGCGTGGCCTAAGTTAATGATTTATCCTCTCTGGAGCCCAGTTATCTCATGTGTAAAATTGGTGTAATCGTAGATTTACTTCCTAGGGTGCCTGCCAGGATTGGCTGCTTTAATGTATAGACCTAGGGTCTTTATAAGATGCCTGACCCCAAAAAAAAAAAAAAAAAAAATCAACGCATAGCACATAGTATGTACTCAATAAATGGGAGCTATTATTATTAATGGAGCCCTGGTAGTGCAGTGGTTAAGCACTTGGCTGCTAACCACAAGGTTGATGATTCGAACCCTCTCAGCAGCTCTGCAGGTGAAAGAACTGGCAATCTGATCCCATAAAGACACAACCTAGAAGCCTATGGGGCAGTTTCACTCTGTCATTTGAGGTGGCTATGAATCAGAATCAGCTCTATGGCACTTAAAAACCATAATGTTACTGTTAACATTAAGAAAACTTCAACTGCCTACATCAAAGAAAGATAACACCAGAGAAGGGTGTTGGGGATCTGTTGGAGATGGGATGCGGCCAGGAGGATGAGATGCACTTGTTTCTGCTGCTGAGAGGCCCCTAGAGAGTATGAACTTGAGAAGCCAAGGTGAAGACCCAGCCCTGTGTGAGAAAGGCGGTGGATGCTGAGTGAGCTGGTGGGAAGTTGGGGCTTTGCGAGTCACTTAACCACCAGAGGGGGGACAGAGAGTCACGTGTTGGAGTATAACCAGGAACTTTCAGGGGCAACAGAGGAAGTAGTGGACACACAGAAGGCTTGAGGGGGTTGTAAAAGAGCAAGCCTTGTCCAGAAGGAGGTCTAGCTTTTGGGGCCCAGCTCTGCCACCAATCATCAGAGCCTTCAACTGGCTGCCCACTGCCCACTGCCCACTGCCCTTAGAATCGAATTTATACTGCTGATCGTCTGGCCCCTGGCCCTCCTGACCTTCCGTGCCCTTCCTCTCCCTTTTGCCCCTGTGGCTTCAGCCACACTGGCCTTTCCTTTTGTTCCTCCATCACCAAGCTTGTACCAGCCACAGGGCATTTGCATATGCTGCCCCCTGGGCCTGGAAACTTCTTCCTCCTGGCTCTGGGCATAGCTGGTTCCTTCTCAAAAGACAGTCCCCACTGATATGTCACCTCTGCTGGGGGCTCTTCCCTGACCACCCCTAAATTAGTCCTGTCCTTTCCTTTGTTTTAAATCAGCCACAGCTCTTGATATTCTCTGAAATTATCTTGTTTATTATTTTATTATCTCGAGGCCCTAGGTGTTGCAAATCGTTAATGCACTTGACTGCTAAATAACCAAAACGTTGGAAGTTTGAGTCCATCCAGATTTGCCTAGGAGGAAAGGCCTGGCAGGCTATCTCTAAGACTCGGCCACTGAAAACATGGGGGAGCGTGGTTCTACCCTGGTTTACGTGGGGTTGCCATGAACTGGAATCCATTCTACGGCAGCTGGTTTATGGTGTTTCTGTGCTGGAGAGAGTGTCAGCTCCATAAGCAGGGCCCACGTGGCCTGCGCTCACCTTGTCCCCAGTCAGCTGCTGATTGAACAGATAAACCCGCTGGTCAGCCTCGGGGAGTTATTTTACCATGCTGGGGCCGGTCTCCTCATCTGTGCACAGGGGACAAAGAGCCCCATATCACCCCATGACCTTCCCTGCCCAGCAGCCTGAGAAAATGGGAAATACTTAGAAAAGCCCAAAAGAGAAGTCCCTGGCCGAGGGCAGAGACCTGGAGAGGCTGCTGTCTGACATGTTAAAGTTGCTTTGCAAAATGTTACTCCCCTCAGCTTTACCCCCCAGCATGTCTTGGCCCCTTTCTTCCCGTGGAGGGGTTACAGCTTCCTAAATAGAAAGGGATATTGATTGTTGTGTCCACTCTCATCTCCACCTGAGGCAGCAGGGGTTGGGGGGTGTAGAAGGGTGGGGTGGGGATGTCAATATTTGTAACACTGTGTGGCGGGATCCTGGAAACCTGGCCTGTGGCAGGAACTTGCTGGGTGACCTGGGCAAGTCTCCCCTCGTCTCTGGCCCTACTTTTGAACCTTGGGCTCTTCCAGAGCTGACATTTGGGGTAATACAGACTCATCAAGTGGGAGGAGGAACCACGCTTTCCGGAAGTCCCCCTGGCGTGGGCCTGCTCCAGCGTGTCCATTAACAACTCTCCTATCGGCGGCTCTCCCTCTGAAAGCTCTCCCCCTTCTGTTAGCTCCCACAGCTCCCGGATGGGGGTGGTGTGGCAGCCCAACATCCTCACCCCAGTTTGGCAGAGAGGAGAAAAGCAAGGCCTGCGGGCTCAGCCCTTGCCGGCCTCCAGCTCATTTCCTGACATTGTTCCCCACAGTCCTACCTCAGGGCCTTTGCACTTGCCTCTCTCATTCCCCAGTTATCCGTGCTTTGTGAGCTATTGGTCAAATGTTTCCAAGAGGCCTTTCCCAGCACCCTGCTTAAAAAAGCACACCCCTCCCCATTTTCCCTCTTTTTAATCTGTTTTATTTCCCTTCATTGCTCTCCGTGAAATGTGACATTGTATCTTTACTTATTCATTGTCTGTCTCCTTCTCCAGAATGTCAGTTCCATCAAGCAGGAGTTTTGTCTGTCTTGTTTACTGCTGTGTCCCAAGTCCCCTGCTGGTGTCTAGAACAGTATATGCACATACTAGGTAATGGTTAAAGTCTCAGGGAAAAAGGTGGAAGCAACCTATCGTTATTGTGTGACGCTGAGTGGATTCCAACTCATAGCGACCCTGTGTGACAGAGTAAAATTGCCCCCTAGGTTTTCCTAGAGTCATCTTTACAAGAGCAGATCACCAGGTCTTTTC
The DNA here is from genome assembly GCF_000298275.1 of Orycteropus afer afer. NCBI lineage: Eukaryota > Metazoa > Chordata > Mammalia > Tubulidentata > Orycteropodidae > Orycteropus > Orycteropus afer. The sequence goes on from NW_006921636.1 coordinate 7,764,485, forward strand.
TCCCGTGGAGCTGCTGGTAGATTCGAACTTCTGCCCTTTCATTTTGCAGCCAAGCACTTAACCATTGTGCCACCAGGGCTCCTTGGAAGCGAACTAGAGAGATAAATTTCATCTGCCACCCTGCCACCAGGCCTCCATGGTGTTCTGGGTATCTCTTCTGTGAGAGACTCTGCAGAAATCAAGTTTGTTGATAATCTTGCTTTTTTAGCAGGGTTGACAGGACAGGGAAAAAAGGCGAGATATTTAGGTAACATGCTACAGATGGATGATATAGACAAACTGCTGAAAAGGGAGATCTGATTCCTTCTTGCAAGACTAGTGGTTTTCTTGCTGTTTTTTAGATCTCATTAAATAGCACTGACTAATAATAACAGTGATGAAAATGATATTAACAGTAATGATATTAACAGTGATGATATTAACAGCAGTTAATATCATGTGCAAGGCCCTGAGTGTAGGACTTTAAATGCTTTCTTTAAAAACACTTTATTTTAAAAACTTACCCTCAAAACAGTCCTGAACAGTGGATACTGTTATGACGATCTGCATTTTATAAAAGCGAGGAAACTGAGACTCCGAAAAGCAAATACAGAGAGGGAATACATTTGCCCAAGATTACCCAGCTGGAGGCAAACACTTTTGGCAGTCTTTCCATCATCATCGTCCACCGTGCTAGTCCAAGTTACAAGTGAAAAACCCCTTCAAGGAATGAAATTCCCTGTAGCTAAGAGGTTCAGATTGAGATCTCAGGAATCAGAGCACCTGTTGGAATCTGGGCTGTGTGACCTGGGGTGAATTAATTATCTTCTCCGTGCCTCAGTCTCCTCATATGGAAAGCGGAGATAATGAAGTTAAAAAATAATACGGTATCAATGAAAATTCACTCAGTTAATCTGTGAAGTGCTTAGGACAGAGAATGGTACACGCTAAGTGCTCAATACCCATGTACACATACAGATGCATGCACTCTCAGTGGGCTTCCTGCAGGAGGAGTTCTGAAGACAGCCAAACAGCCAGCTGAGTCCCAGGCCTAGGCTCAGGCTTAGATCTCCTCTGGCAGGAAATTTCCCCGAGGAGGAGTGGCCACCTCTGTGGCCTCTGCCCTTCTCCCCCAACCCCCACAGGCACACCAGCCCCACACACGGGTCATGTGCCTGTCCCTCTGCCTGCGTGTGACTCAGCCTGGCAGCTGGACCAGATGGTGGGAGGAGGGTTGGAGATCTGTGCTGCCAATGGTTGTCCAGAGCAGCTGCCTGACTGCAAAGGTCAAGGTATTGGGTTTCCACCTTGCTCTGGCACCCCAGGAGGTGTGCACGGGACCCCATGGAGACCAGGCAGGGCTGCCCACCCCCCGCACGTCTTTCGGGTCATGTTATGAGTCCTTCCATGTGCACACTGGATGGTTTATGAAGAGCTTCCCCACCACCCAAGGACTGTGGGACAGTGTTGTTATTTTGATCAGCGCCAGAAAACGAGGCTCATCTAGGTTGAGTGTCTTGCCCTCTGTCGCTTGGCTGGTGGAGCAGAGTTTAAACTCAGTGTCCCTGTCAGCACAATACACTGTCCTCAAAGCTGTGCTGTGTGTGTGTACATGTGCACACATGCGTGCCCAGGTAGAAGGTGACCCACCGGAGACATTCAGCTCAGCTTTTCTGATTGGTCAGAATCTGTACCTGCGTATTAGAAGCACTACTCAATGGGCCTTTTTTTTTTTCCCCCTGTATCATTATAATTTATTATTTATTTTTTGAACAGGTATTATCTTTATATCCTTCAGAATTCAAATGGGTACACAGTACAATGCCACCCTCCCTCCCCTTCCACCCACTCACTGAGTTGCCCTCTCTAGAGGTATCCAGCTGTCAATTTCTCCAGCCAGCTAGCTATTCTGTGCATCTATAGTCGACATGAATATATATTTATATGTTGTTGTTGTTGTTATGTGCCGTCGAGTCAGCCCT
>NW_006921636.1:7772986-7780197 GCF_000298275.1 Orycteropus afer afer
CTGGTCTGGAGGACAAAGTCCCAGAAGTAACATTGCTGGGTGGAGAGACAGGTAATTTATAATTTTGACAGGTACAGCCCAACTGACATCTGCAGAGGCTGATGCAATGCATGTTCCCAGTCATAATCCGTAAACATTTTGGGAGAATCTTGAAAAACATGCATATCCAGTGTCCCAATCTATGGAGAGTAGGAGTCAATGAGTCTGGGGTGGACTTGGAATCTGCATTTTATGCACTCCCCAGGTGATTCTTACGTTCAGCCAGCTTGGAATAGCTGGTCTGTATCCTTTTAACAGCAGAGCCTTCTTCAGGGCTCCTGGGTACCAAGGCTGTAATAACCTGTAACTCTCCATCCCAGGATGACATACTCAAATGCTCACCAGGGCCAGGCAGGTAGTCTTGTCCTTGGTGAGTTGGAGCCGACTCGACAGCACCTAACAATAATAACAACAAACCCACCACCTGTCTATCAGTTTGTCGTGCTGTAGTGTCTTACACATTACTCTGATGCTGGAAGCTATGCCACCAGTATTTCAAATACCAGCAGGGTCACCCATGGTGGATGGGTTTCAGTGGAGTTTCCAGATTATGACAGAGTAGGTAGAAAGGCCTGGCAAACTCCTTCCCAATGAATACCTGATGGATCACCACAGACCGTTGTCTGACTCACTCACTCTAGGCATGTCGTTAAGAGGGATCAGTCATGAGAGGAGGACATTGTGTTTGGTGAAGGTCAGTGAGGGCGAGCAAGGCCCTTGGTGAGACGGATTGTCACAATAGCCACAGCAATGTACTCGAACAGTTCATCAGTTGTGAGGACGACAAAAGACTGGGGAATATTCCATTCCATGTAGGGTCACCATGAGTTGGAGTAGACTCAGTGGAATCTAGCTGTGGAGCTCTGGGGGTGCAGTGCTAAAGCACTTGGATGCTTACAGAAATGTTGGCAGTTGGAACCCACCAGTCGCTCCATGGGAGAGAGATGGGGTAGTCTGCTTCTGTGATGATTTACAGCCTTGGAAACCCTATGGAGCAGTTCTAATCTGTCCTCTAGGGTCACTAGGAGTCAGAATCTACTTGACAGCAATGGGTTTATCTATCCACCTATCTATCTAAGTCACAGATAATTTAGAACAGGTGCAAGCCACAGAAAACACATTTAGGCTGAAACTGAGCCCTTCCCCCATGAGTGTGTGGCTTCTGGTGCTCTTGCCATGCCTTGATGACCATGCTGAGTAAATAATTCCATCCTGTCAGGTCTCCTTCCCCCGTACAGTGTTAGGGTCTCCCTTAAGGATCAAGACTTCCACTTTACAGATGAGAAAACTGGGCCTGGAGTGGGGCGGGACGGCCCGGGCTACTGCAGAAAAGTTTAATCCATGTTTATCAGCCATGGACAATGTGTTCAATTTTAGGGGAGTTAAGCGTGTTTGCCAAAGTCCAGGTCCTTGAGGAGGGAAGGGACGAGTAGCAAGCAAGCAGTGAACCAGTGTGCAGTGTGCAATAGGATGAGTTGATTCCCTGTGTCAGAATGGTTCTCAGGAATGAGGGATGGCTTCACAGAGGAGGTGAGGCTGAGAAAAGTATTTGTGCTTTTTTGTTGTTGTTGATCTTCTTCTCCAGGAGGAATTCAGAGCAGGGGTCAGCAAGCGTTATCTGTAAAGGGCCAGATAGCAAATAGTTTATACTTTGCAGGCCACACAATCTCGGTGGAAACTACTCAACTTTGCCCTTGTAGTGTGGAAGCAGCCACACGCAACAGGAAAATGAAGGCTGTGTTCCAATAAAACTTTATTCACTGACACTGAAATTTGAATTTCATATAATTTTCACATGTCACAAAATCTTCTTTTTATTTTTCTCCCTCCAGCCACTTAGACTTGTAAAAACCATTCTTAGCTCGCAGGCTGTACAGAAACAGGTGGCAGGCTGGATTTGGGTGGCGGGCTGTAGTTTGTGGACCCCTGATTTAGAAAATGAAGGGGAGTTTGCCAGGCAGACAAGAGAAGGGTGTTCTGGGCAATGAGAATGGCAGGTGCAAAGGCAGGGAGGAGGCAGGGAAGAAAAAATACAACAGAAAAGCTAGGATCAGAGCACAGGGCTCTTGGCTCCAGATTCAGGACCCCCTCACCTGCACAGGTGGAAGGTCTGTGAATGAGGCAGGCTGAGTGGGGACTGTGCCCAACAGGAGAGGAGCTGGGCCCATCTTGGCCCTGACCCAGATTCTTCTGATCGTTCCAGGAACCATTGTTCAAAAGAATTCTGATAATGAAATGTATTTTCTGAGCATCTACTATACGCCAGGTATTATTCTAGGCCCTGGGGAGTCAGCAGTGGTGAGCGGTCTAAGGACACTGCTGACAATGTAGTGGGGAGGACAGGTAATACAATAACTAGGTAAACCACAGAGTGTGTTGTCCGTGGGTGGTGCAATGGTTAACACGCTTGGCTGCTAACTGAGGGTCTACCTAGAGGCATCTTGGAAGAAAGACCTGGCAATATCGAATTCTGAAAGATAAGCTGACCTCGTGGAGCCCAGTTCTAGTCTGACGCACGTGGAGTTTCCATGAGCAGGAATTCACCCGATGGCAACAGTCCATTTAGTACATCAGTGTGCTGAGTGCTATAGAGAAAGAACAAGTAAGGGTGTCTGCATGTCAGGAGTGTGAACATAGGGGATCAGGGAAAGCCCTCTGAGCAGGGAATATGTGAGTAAAGGGTGGAAAGATTCAGAGAATGAGCCATGGGGACAAATCCTGGAGACGAGCACTCCAGGCCCGTGGCCACCAGGTCGATTCCGACTCACAGCGACCCTATAGGACAGAGAATTGCTCATACAGTTTCCAAGGCTGTAATCTTTACGGAAGCAGACGTGCCTCATCATTCTCCCGCGGAGCCCCCGATGGGTTCAAACTGCAGACCTTTTGGTTAACAGCCAAATGCTTTAACCATTGTGCCACCGGAGCTCCTAGTCCAGGCAGAAGGAGTGGGAAATGCAAAGGCCCTGAGGGGAGAGCTTGCCTGGAATGTTCTAGAAACAGGAATCTCTGTGACTGGAGCAGGGATGTGAGGGGAAGAGTGGAAGGAGCTGAGGGCAGACAAGAAAAGTGGGGCAGACCATGTAGGACTTTGTGGGCCAGAGTATGGATTTGGCTTTGGCTTTGGCTTTTGCTGTTGGTGAGGTGGGAGCCATGGAGGCCCCTGAGCAGAGGAGGGATGTGTTCTGAGTTAGATTCTCACAGGATTTCCTCTGGCTGTAAGCAGGGGAGGGTGAAGGCAGAGGCACCAGACCAGAGGCTTCCACAACATCCAGGTGGGAGAGGATAGTGGCCTGGGCCCGGGAGGTCACAGCAGAAATAGGGAGAAGCCGTCAGACTGTAGCTGTTTGCATTTGGAAGGTGGCTAGGGAATCCACTGATATGTAGGAGGTGGGGTCCGAGGAATCCAGGTCTTAATGCAGAGACTTCTGCTACACAATGGCTGGCAGCGGATCTCGCTCAAAGTACACGGGCCCTTTGTTGGTTGCCACTTTGCATCTTTTCTTCTAACCAGGTCGGCCTCCCATGTTTTAATCCTTTTATCATGAGTTTACTTTTCCCCTGTGTCCTTTTCCAAAAGGATCCTTAAATTAAAAGCCACCCTTAACTAAGGGGTTTTCTTTCTTGGTATCTCACACTGAAATTGTGGGTATGGGGCAGGTGGGTGGAGAAGGGGCCTTTTTCCTGCTCATGGTTAACTGTTAATAGAAACGTGTGGGCCATCTAACCCTGCATTAGGAGAACTGAAATGGCAGCGTTGGCCAGCAGATTCACGTAGCATAACCGGCCCCCTCCGTCTCCTGGGGACTGTGGCGCACAGTGCTCAGTGCTGCACTGGGATGCTTTTCAGAGCCATCCAGCCCCCAGATATACTAGCTCCAGCTCTGTTACCCTTAAATCCTGGAGCCACAGCTCTTGAAATAATCCCCTGCCCCCAACCTGTTCAGAGCTTTTTATCCTTCAAAAACAAAGCATCTCTTCCTCCCTCAAAATAGCATCACAATCTGGCCAAATTTCTCAGAAGAGAAGTTGGCGCTCCTGGCTCAGTTATGACTGGGCTTGGGCTCTGTCCCATCCCTCTGGTGCTGGCTTCTGCCCCAACGTCCCTCTCAAGGGGCACCAGTGACTTCCCTACCAAACTGCAAAACCTCTTCTCGGTCCTCACTGTTCCTCAACCTCTCGGGGCTTTTGGCTGTTTACCAGCCCTTCGTTCTGGAAACTCTGTTCTCTCTTGGTTCCTGTAAAGCTACTCATCCCTGGATCTCCTCCCCCTCAGTCCTGTACTTCTCCTGGGTCACCTGCCCCTCTCAGTAATAAGTGCCCTAGATCAGAGGATGGAGTAAGCAAATGTCTGCAGGGCTGGGAAGGTTAAGAAATAACGGGAGTGAGCTGAAAGTGTTCTTTAGACACAAATACACTTCGGTTGTTAAATAACAATGTGGATGACACATTGGCTATCTAACATGTGCCCAGAACACCTGTAAGCATTTTGCATATATTAACTCGTTTAATTCTCATAACAGCACCTTGAGGGGCTACTATTATTTTTCAGATGCCCTGAACTGAATTCACTTGGAGGCAAGGGGGGCAGGAGGGGAGCAAGATGTGCGCTCACCAACACAGAGGCACAGAGAAGCTGAGTACCTTGCTCAAGGTCACATAGCTTGTCAGTGGCAGAGCTAGGATTTGAACCCAGGGTGTCTGTGCAGAAAGGAACTCTAGTCATGCAGTGTCTAAGGCATTTGACTGTTAACCAGAAGCTTGGCAGTTCAAATCTACCAGCCACTCTGAAGAAGAGCAATGAGGCAATCTACTTTCATAAAGATTTACTGCCTTGGAAACCCAATGGAAGTCGCTATGTGTTGAAATCGACTGGAAGGCAGTGGGTGTGGTGTGTGTGTGTGTGTGGAGGGCAAAACCACCGCACTGTAACTTTGATATCACCTTTTCCCCCACTGGTAATTCTGAGGATAGTTGTGGGTGCCAAGTAGTTCTACCAAGTCTCTTTTGCCTTACGGGAAAATATACCCACACGTTTTGCAATTAAAAATAATAGTAGTCAATGGAACTATCAAATAGTACAGCCATTTTGGAAAATTGTTGGCAGTTTCTCAGAAAGGTAACCATGTAACCCAGTCATCCCTCTGCTAGGTATTTATTCAAGAAATATTGGTGGTTCGGTGGCAGAACTCCATGCAGGAGACCAGGGTTGATTCCAGGCCAGGGCACTGCATACACAGCCAGCGCTCCTGTCACTGAAGGCTGGCGTGTTGCCTTGATGCTGAACAGGTTCCAGCAGAGCTCCCAGACTAAGAAGGATCAGGAAGAAAGGCCTGGTGATCTACTTCTGAAAACCAGCCAGTGAAAATCCTATGGAGCCCAAGGGGCCAATCCGCAACTGATGATGTGATGCCTGGGGACTGGGTAGCATTTGGGTCCATTGTGCACGGGTCACCATGGGTCAGGGCTGACTCCACAGCAGCTGACAGCAACAGTGTCCACACAGAGACTTGTCCGGGAATGTTCATAGGAACTTCCTTCATGATAGCCCCAAAGTGCAGACAACCTAAGAGAGCACCACTCTTTTAAAGGGGTGAACATATTGTGGTACATATTCACACCATGGAACCCAACTTGACAATAAAAAGGAACACACTGCTCAGTGTTGGAGTACTCAGTAAACAAGGGAAGCACAGGCTTACTTGTGCTTACTTACTAATCTGTAGTGAACAATTTCATATTTTTTCACCACATCAGAGATTCTGCTTCTAGGTACAGCTGGTATCTGCCTCTCTCCCAACTTCACAGCACCTTCCTACAGAATCAAAGCCTCTTATCAAATTTACAATCCCTGACAGGGACAGAGCACCCAGTAAGCAAGGTAAGAATGTGCTTACTTATGCTTACTTACTAATCCCTAGTGAACTTTTTCATATGTTTCTCACCACATTCACTACAGATTACTAAGTAAGCACAAGTGAACCTGTGATTACCTTGCTTATTGGGTAATCTGCCCCGGCGCTACTGATACCCATAAGGGGATGAATCTCAAAAATGTTTTGCTGAGTGAAAGAAGTCAGACACAAAACAGTGCAAACCCCATGATTCCAATTATATGAGGTTCTAAGAACAGGCAAAACGAATCTGAACTTACAGGGATAGCAATCAGAGGGGTGCTTTCTTGTCGGGGTGGGCCTTGACTGGAAGGGAACCTGAGGAAACTTTCTGGGGCAGTTGAAGTGTTCTAGATCCTGACTGGAAGAGTGGTTACATGGTACAGACAATTGTCAAAATTCATTGAACTTCATACTTCAGATCTGGGCATTCCAATATCAGTAAATTTTACCTAATAATAATTAAAAATAACCATCCAAAACCGGTGAGAAATACTGATGTGTTAGTAAACCAAAACCAAACCCACTGACATCCAGTCGATTCTGATTCATAGCGACCCCCATTGGATTTCCGAGATAATAAATTTTTATAGAAGTAGATTGGCCAGTCTTGCTTCCGCAGAATGGCTGATAGATTTGAACGCCAGCCCTCTGGTTAGCAGTCAGATGCCTTAGGCACTGTGCCACCAGAGCCGCACTGATATGTTAGGGTGTGTATTTCTAAACAGCAGTGATACAGGTGATTGCCGTTTTCTTCTGTATTCTCATGTGGGTTTCCCAAGGTTTCAGGGTTCCCGGGGTTTGTCGTTTTGTGTCCAGTCAATTCTGACTCATCGTGACCCTCTGTGACAGAGTAGAACATCCTTAGGGTAGGCAGACATGTTTACAGGAGCAGATGGCCATCTTTTCTCCTGTGCAGCTGGTGGTGAGTTTGAACCGCTGACCTTTCAGTTAGCAGCCGAGCACTTAGCCACTGCATCACCAGGGCTCCTTTCCCACGATTTAGTGATCAATAACAACAGAAAGATTTTATTTATTTATTTAGTTAGTTGTGTAGTGTTTCCTCCCCTCCCACCCCCGGTAACCAACAAAGTTCCCTTCCATATATAAACCTTTCCTTGACTTTTTATTTATTTATGCCTTATCCATTACACCACCAGAGCTCCTAGTATGGCTCAAAAATTTAAAATTACATTTATGGAGAAAGGATATATGCTTTTTGTGCTTCTTTTATTTAGTCGTTTTTTTTTTTTTTTTTTTTTTATGGAGAAAGGATAT
>NW_006921636.1:7780297-7800216 GCF_000298275.1 Orycteropus afer afer
ACAATTTCCCACATCTCTGTGACAGAAAGGTGGTGGACTCAGACAGGAGCCTGGTGCCGAACCCAGTCATCCACCGATTTTTTTTTTTTTTTTTTTTTTTTTTTTTTTTTTTTTTTTCTTCCCGGGGGAGGGAGTATTTTTTAAGAAAGTAATTCAGAAAGGAGGTGGGCATGGTGAGAGAGAATGGGCCGCAAAAGAGACGGGAATCTTACCAGTTCTATTCAGGGGCTCTCTGAAGGGCCCTCTTTTCTCTGACGGTTCCCTGGATTTCTTCTCCAAACCTCTGCCTGATGACAGCCTGTCCCTCCGCACCTCTCATCTCTCTGGACCCCGCCCCCGCCCTGGAGGACAGACAGACTGCCTTTCATTTTCTCGGTGCCCAGAGCCTGGCTCACAGCTTCAAAACAGAGTGGTTCTCTATCCAGGCTCCCAGAGCCTACTGACTTTTTTTTTTTTTTTTTTTTTTAAAGCCCCAAAGCAGGCTCCAAGCAGTGGGTGCGTTGCTGGCTTTTCACACTTTCACCCACCACTGAGCCCCACCCAGGCTGAAGAGGAACCGAGAGGATGACCTTCCAGCCTTTGGGGTGGGGATAGATACTTCGGGGACTCCCAGAGGCTTTGTAGAAACTCCTGGCTCCCCTGGAAAGGTCCTTCCGGCTGTCTCTGGCCGGCCTGCTCCGCTCTGTTTTACTGGCTCCGAACGCAAAGCCGGTGGGGCCAGGGCTGCAACCTGCTGCTGCTTCTCGCTCTCTTCTTGCGCCCCCCACCCCCAGCCTCCAAGGGAGCTCCATTTAGGGCCGGTGCCCCATCCCTGGGGCTGAAAGAGTGTGTGTTTACCCATGCAATCTTTGGTCAGGGAGCCTGGGCCACTCGTATTGTTTTCTGTCTCCGGCGACACAATAGAAGTTTTGCTGAGGCCCAGGGAGCGTCTCCAAAGTGCTTTCCTCTTAGAGCGAGGCGCTTCGGCCCAGGGTTTTTGGCGGCTTTTTATCTTTGGATCCAGGCAGAGGTGTGCAGGGGCCGGGCAAGACCGAGGTGACAGACAGTTGTGGCAGGGCCAGGGCTGTGCTCAGGGAGTGGTCGTGTGAAATGAACAAGGTGCCATGCTGCAGGATAATGGGGGGCGGGGAGGATCCCATCGGGAAGGTGGGCAGGAAAGCCATCGGAGTGGGTCACCTGGCTGCAGAGCCAGAAGCCATAGAGAAAGTCTGGGTGGAGAGAGAAACCAGAAGGAAGACTGGTCACATACCAGAAAGTTCTTTCCATCTCTAAGTTAGATTCCAGATCTGCATGCTGCTCTTCATTTCCACTGCTACCAGGCAGGGCCACCATGCGTTCCTGCCTCTCTCCTGCCTGCCTGTCAGAAACACACCATTGTGTCTAGCTAGTTTCCCTGTTTTCTACCGCCCAGGCTCTGATTGATTTGCTATGTGACCCAGACCAAGTTATTTTACCTCTCTGTGCCTCAGTTTCTTCATCCCTAAAAATTAGAATGATTAGGGTGCTGACTGCTTGGGACTGTTATGAGGGTTTAATAAATTAATATATGGAAAGCACTTGGAACAGTGCCTGGCACAGAGTCAGTGCTAAAAAAAAGGTTAGCTATGGCCAGCGTAGTGCCTAAGGCATTTGACTGTTAACCAGAAGGCTGGTGGTTTAAACTCACCAGCCACTCCTTGGAAGGAAGATGGGGCAATCTACTTCCGTAGTGATACTGCCTCGGAAACCCAAGGAGGGGTCGCTATGAGTCAGATCCCACTCGATGGCAGTGAGTTTGGTTTTTAGTTTTTTTTATGGCCATTTTTAGGTGCTCTGGTGGTGTAGTGCCTAAGGCATTTGACTTAACCAGAAGGCTCGTAGTTCAAACCCACCAGCCACAAGTCAGTTGGAAGGAAGATTGGGTAATCTACTTCTGTAGTGATACCTCCTTGGAAACCCAAGGAGGGGTTGCTATGAGTTGGATCCGACTCCATGGCAGTGAGTTTGGTGTTTTGGTTTATTTTTATTAGTAAGGGTCATTCTCCACCCAACAGCCTGTGTGACCATTTAAAAATGAGAATTGGCTCATGTCACGCTCTTGTTTAAATCCCTCCTTTAGCTCTTTTGCTGCCCACTGTACTTAAATTCACATAACACTTACGAAGCCCCACTGGGTCTATTCCTCTCCATGTCCCACTCTGGCTTCATCTTCCACTATTCTTCTCATCAGTCATTTCTGCTGCTTCTGTCCATCTTGCTGCTTCTAGAATGTTCCAAACTTCATCCAGCCTTAGGGCCTTTGCACTTGTCATTTCTTCTGCCTGGAAAGTCTTCCCTCCTGCTTTTTGCAGAGGTGGTTCTGGCTCAGCCTTCAGACCTCAATTTGACTGTTACCTTCCTAGGGGAGGCTTCCCCTCCCCCACATATACCTGGCTAGGTAGCCTCCCTGTGTTTCTCCATGTGTTGGCAAATATGAGTTGGTTAAATGAATGAATGAAGGATTATTCATCGGAGATGGTGATGCTATCCGTCTGGTGGAGCAGTGGGGGTCTTTTGGGGAAGGTGGTAGATAATTGGTTCAAATTGGTACATGTTGTTAGGTGCCCATAGGACTATGAAGTGATTTGAGGAGGAAGGTTAGAGCTGGAACAAGAGATGTAGAAGTTTCACTATACACAGGGTATATCTATCAGGATGATTTGGGCTATAAGTAAATGAAGACCTAACTCAATATGATTTAAACAGTATGAAAAATGTGTCCTGAAGTAGAAAAGTCCCAGGGTTAGTGAATTCAGTGGCTCAGGTTCTTTGCATCCTTCTATCCACCATCATGGCAAGGTCTCCCCTCATGGTTCCAAGATGGCTGCTGTGGCTCCAGACATTATGTCCTCAACAACAACATCCACAGGTCAGAAGAGGGCAAGAGGTCCCTGTGTCCTCTTTAGAGGGAGGAAAACTTTTCCCCAAAGCCCCCAGTGGACTTCCATCAAGTCTTGCTAGCTAGAATCATGTCATATGCCCATTCCCTAGGCTATCACTGTTAAGAAAATGGGTCTACCATGATTGGATGAGATTAAATAAGGTTTGACTATTGGGGGTGGAGAGGAGCTCATCTTCTCCAAAAGCATATGGTGGCTTACACCTTAAAACTTGGGGTTTTGATCGGAAGGGAAAAGAAGGAAATGGTTGTTGGGCTTGCAACCATGTCTTCATTAGGTGTAGAAGATAAAAATTGGTCATATTCCTGCTGTCAGAGAAAGCCATTAGGAACTGGCAAGGGAATGGGAAGAGGTGGATAAGCAGGACATCCCCAACATTTACTACAAAGAATGTGCTCCAAGGAGGAGGAAGCTGTCACTGTGCTGAGTGCTACTGAATAGTCAAGTGAAACAAGGATGGAGGGATAGGCACTAGATTTGGACTTTGAGGTCCAAATTGGTAACTTTGATGAGAGCAGTTTCCATGAAAGGATGGATGTCTTTGGAATCCATGCCTGCATCCCTACTGTTCCATGCCTCATCCTTGCTTGCCTGCATTCTTAGAATTGCCTCCTCATTGACCCCTCAGACTTGAGAAGATGAGTATCATCTTGCAGAGGGCTTTCCATGTCAGCCTGAGAAAATTGTGATTACTTTGGTCAGCAGTGGGGATCCACTGGAGGTGCTTGAGCAGGGACTCACTAGATCATGGCTGCGTTTTATGAAGGTTAACTTAGAGTGTGCAGCTGATGGAGGATGGTGAGACTGCAGGCAGGAGGACCTCCCTACTTGATTGTTTTGGCATTCATTCCCCTCCTTCTAGTGCCAGGCCCGGGCATTCAGAATCATACTGCTGGAGACACATGACTCAATTCTGGCTAATCAGAGACAGTTTCCCAAGATAGACTCTTGGGAAAGAGACAGTCTCTTTGAGCATCTGGGCCTAGCTATGCGTGAAGCTAATTGGACATCTTACTTATTTAAGCTAGTAAGTATATTGTCCTGTTTGTCTTGAGCTGGTTTCAGTTGGATTTTTTCATAAGGAGCCTTGAATAACATAATAAGGGATTTGAGGGATATGGACAACAGGTGCACCAAGGTTGACCTTGGAGGTCTCTTCTTGGGAGGATGGTGAGCTTCTTAGATTAGGCAACTAATTAATTCATTTATTTGACAAGTATTTCTCGAGCACCTACACAGTGCCAGGCTCAGACCCAGACCCTGGGGATACAGCAGGGAGTGAAACAGAACAACATCCTTACCTTCACTGAGCATATATTCTAATGGCTCAAGAAATGTCAGTTCCACTTACTCTGTTATTACGATTGTCATCACCATTTCCATTTATAGATGCAGGAACTGATGCCCCTTGAGGTGAAATCACAAAGCCAGTGAGGGACTGCATAGACATCTGACTTCATCTCTTTGTAATTTCCAAGTCAGTTCTGTCCCTCGCACCAGGCTGGCGAGAGAGAACACACCCACGTGGAAATGCTTTCACGCGTAAGACAGAAAGCCACAAGTTGGTGGAAAGGAGTCGAATAGGAATTTTCTACACAAATGCTGCAGCAATCCACTGCGGTAGAAATGTGATCAGAATGAGGTGAGATCTGATTAGGAAATTATGGTGGTTTTAGAGCTGGAAAAAGGTCTTTGAGATTAGAAGCATTAAGAAGGCTTTTTGAAAGTAGGGATGCTGGTGGCAGAGTCTTAAAAGAAGGAAAAGGTACTGGTAGGAGAGTATATAAGTCTGTGGTTGCCCAGATCTCTCCATGTGCCACATCCTTAAGCAGACGGTGAGTCAATATTTTTTTTTTCTTTCCATTTTATTTGTTGGATGCTGATGGGAGTGAGGGCAAGCTATGGGGGAAGGAGTCTTGGTTACCGTGACTTGCCAGCTTTTGTTGTTGCTTCTGAAATCATTAGACCCCTGCCAACAGCATCCAGACCTTGCAGGTCTGCAGGCCGGAGATAGACACACAATGATGCATTTAAAAAAATTCTCCAACAGGAGCTGTGACTCATACACATTTCTTCTGGGACGAATAAAAATACCAGAGTGAAAGATGAATTAGTCACTGGAACACAGTTTGCTTTTGTGAACTGAGGCCCCCACAGTTACCCTTGCTCCTCACTAGCTTCTGAAATTTGAAAACGGAACCTCTAAATGGTTGCTTACCAGGGACAAGGGATGAAGGTTGGATGAGTGGGTGGGGTTAGGAGGATGGAGGGTGGTCTCAGTGGGGCAGTTGCAGAGCTGAGAACAGTGCTTTGGCCAAGACTGGGCTCTGCTAGTGCACAAGGATCAGTTGGTTGCACAGGTTGCCCACAGGTGGTTCCTATTCTGACTGGTCTTTGCCCGGGTTGCTCATTGGGAATACCTCTAAATTAAAGCCATGCATTCATTCATTTGCTCATCCAGTCAGTTTATTACAGACAAGGTAATGTGTTAGGCTCTGTGGGACCCCAAAAAGGATAAGAAAAGGAGATCAAGGAACCAAACCCAGAGGAGCTCTGGTGGGAATGGGTTGGTTGTTTAAACCCGTCATGGGAGAAAGATGAGGCAATCTGCTTCCATAAAGATTTACAGCCTTGCAAACCCTATGGGGCAGTTCTACTCTGTCCTATATGGTTGTTATGAATCAGAATTGACTCAACGGCAGTGGGCTTGGTTTTGGTTTAAAATCAGGAAACATGGCCTGAAGTCTGCATAGAAGTTTAGAAAAAGGAGAGATTTTTTTTTTTTTTTTTTTTTCCTGCTTTAGCGATTAGCAAACTATGGCCTGCAGGCCATTGTTACTTTGTAAATAAAGTTTTATTGGAACACATCCTTGCTTAATCATTTACACATTTGTCTTTGCCTGCTTTACCCTGACAAGGGCAGAGTTAAGTAGTTGTTGCAGAGATGCTATGCCCTACAAAGCTGCAGTCTTTTACAGAAAAAGTTGGCTGGCCCTTTATCTAACTTCAGAAATAAAACAAAAGTGATTTGCAGTTGTAAATAACAAAGCCCACTTGAACAATTTCATTCATGGTTATAAGGGAGCTCATGGATGTCTAGGAAGCCAAACTTTGTGACCATGCTACCTACAACAGTGGCCAAAGTGCTGCATGGGATGGTTCTAGTGATGACCCCACGGTAGCCCTGCTGAGCATGGACACCCCAACTAGCAACTGCTGACTCTGGATAACTGAATACCAAAACCTTTGCTGTTGCTGCCCCTCAAACTTGGAAGTCTCTGCCATTGCTTTGATCAGGTTAACCCTATTGAGCCAGCAATTCCACTTCTGGTATATATCCTAAAGAAACCTGCTCACAGATGCAAGTGGATACATGTATGAAGATGTCTGTCACAGAATTGCTTCAATGACTTTTGGGCAACAGGGTCCACAACTAGGCAATGGATAAGAAGAATATGGTTTTATTGGTTAGGGTTAATATGAGCTGTAGTAACACACTGACTTCAAAGCATATGAAGGCTCAAACCCAATAGCAGTTTTATTTCTTGCTCACCTTATAGTCCAAGATGGGAGTTATTGACTGGTAGCACTCCATTCCATGCAGTCAGGTTGGAAGCATTCCAGGGTCACCCTGGGGATAGTCATCCCTATCAGCTAGAAGGGAAAATAGCATGGAAGTAAGGTTATAGGAGGTTTCATGGGCTAGAATTGGAGCTCACATCCACGGGCTCCCCCCCCCATCTGCAAGGGAGCCTGGGAAATGTAGTCTTCCTGTGTGCCCAAGAAGTAGAGGAAGCTACATTTGGCGAATAGCTAATAGTTTCTACCATGGTGGTATATGCACACAACAGAATAGTAAGCAGCAATAGGAAGTAATGAGTTATATGTACAAATAGCAACAAGGAATGGTCTCAAAAACATGATATTGAGTGAAAAAAGTAAGAGGTGCATAACCCTGTATCATTTAAGTAAAAATTTGAAAACATTATATTTTTATCTTTTTATTTTTTCTTTACTATATATATTTGGATACACATATATCCAAACAAATATGTAGCAGATGGCTAGAAAGAACATACTTTAAATATACTGAAGTGGGTGTCCATGGGGGAGAGGGAAATAGGAGTAGAAAAGGGTGGTGAAGGCAGAAATAAGAAATGAAAATAAAGCGGAGGCTGTACTCGGATGCCACTGATAGTGTGCCATTGCCTGAAAAGCGTGACCAGCCAGTTCTGTGCATCTTTTAAGACGGGGAGGAGGGGAAGCAACATATCAAAGAATGAAAGTAACTTACATCCACTGTAGAAAATTTGGAAAGTATAGCAAAGTATAAAGAAGAAATCAAATACCCATAAACTCACTGCCCAGATGTAACTAATCTTATTATTTATATACATTGCCTCCTGTCTTTTTTGTAAGACTATGCAATACATATTGACAATATTGGTATCACCGTCTATGTATAATTTATATTCTACTGTTTTCCTCTCCATTTGTCCAAATATCATGAGCAGTTTCTTATTCTACTAAATATTCTTTGATAGCAGCCTTTTAAGTAGGTAAAGAGTTTTCCAAATTGTGGCTATACCATAGTGTATTTAACTATTTACCTATTAGTGACACTTTAGGTTCTTTCAGATATGAAGCTATTATAAGTAACACTAAGGAATCCTGGTGGCACAATGGTTAAGTGGCTTTATGGGAATAGAGACCTGGTGATCTCTTCCCAAAGAGATTACAGCCTAGCTGCTATGTACAACCAAAAATCTCATGGAATTTTGTTCCTTGGTTTGAAGGTTTAGAGTTATAGTTCATGGGACATCCCAGTGAATTGGCCTAATATGTTTAGTGCTTCTGTTTTACCGTCTAGTTCAATGTGTAGTGCCTGGGGTCTTAAAAGCTTGCAAGTGGCCATCCAAAGCATCACAATTGGTCTCTATTTACTTGGAACAATATAGGAAGAGAGTCAGGAATAGGAGGAGGATATGGAATCTGTGGCTAATTTCCTCCATGAACAACCACCTCCTTTGACATGAGATCAGAAGAACTGGATGGTGCCCAGCTACCAATACTGAAAAATTTGATCAAAGATTCTATAGAAGAATCCTGATCAAAGAGGGGGAAGTGCAGAAAGAATTTCAAATTCTCATGGACTCCAGACTTCCTGGAGCCATGCAGTCTGGATGAACTTTTGAAATTATTGCTCTGAGATAATCTTTAAACTTTAAAACAAAAATATCTCCTGAAGTCTTCTCAAAACCAAACAATAATTTAGCCCAGCTATTAAAAATATCTGCCTTGAGCATTATGCTGTTTTAAGATCTATCTGTAGTGGATCAAATTGATAACAGCAACTCAAAAGATTAGATAGGAACCTTAAGGGGTAAATTTATGTTAATGGAGAGGAACAACTCAGCAAAGGAGGTTACACAACTTAAAGAATGAAATCAATGATACTAAATGGTACCTGTGAGAAAAAGCCAGGGTGGGGGGACCAGGACAAGAAGAAGTTGAAGCTGCACTGAAGGAGTTGGCGAAGAACAAGGCTCCAGGAATTGACGGAATACCTGTGGAGATGTTTCAACAAACAGATGCCCCACTGGAGGCACTCACTTGGTTATGCCAAGAGATTTGGAAAATAGCTACCTGGCCAACTGACTGGGAGAGATCCATATTTGTACCCATTCCAAAGAAAAGTGATCCCACAGAATTTGGAAATTATCGAACAATATCATTAATATCACATGCAAGTAAGATCTTACTGAAGATAATTCAAAAACAGTTGCAACACTGTACTGACAGAGAACTTCCAGAGGTGCAAGATGGATTCAGAAGAGGACATGGAACAAGGGATATTATAGCTGCTGTCAGATGGATCCTGGCTTAAAGCAAAGAATACCAGAAGGATGTTTACTTGTGTTTTATTGAATGTGCAAAGGCATTTGGTTGTGTGGATCATAACAAATTGTGGATGACATTGAGAAGAATGGGAATTCCAGAACACTTGATTGTGCTCATGAGGAACCTGTACATTGACCAGGAGGCTGTTGTTTGAACAGAACAAGGGGACACTGCATGGTTTAAATTCAAGAAGGGAGCATGTCAGGATTGTATCCTTTCCCCATACTTATTCAATCTGTATGCTGAGCAAATAATCCAAGAAGCTGGACGATATGAAGAAGAATGTGGCATCAAGATTGGAGGAAGAATCATTAACAACCTGTGATATGCTGATGACACAACTTTGCTTGCTGAAAGTGAAGATGACTTGAGGCACTTACTGATAAAGATTGAAGAATACAGTCTGCAGTATGGATTACATCTCAATATAAAGAAAACAAAAATCTTCACAACTGGACCTATAAGCAGCATCACGATAAATGGAGAAAAGATTGAAGTTGTCAAAGACTTCACATTGCTTGGTTCTACAATTGATGCCAATGGAAGCAGCAGTCAGGACATTAGATGACGTATAGCGCTGGGCAAGTTGGCTACAAGGGACCTCTTTCAAGTGCTGAGGAGCAAGGATTTCTCCTTGAGGACTAAGGTGTGCCTGACACAAGCCATGATGTTTTCAGTCGCCTCATATGCATGTGAGAGCTGGACAATGAATAAGGAAGACCGAAGAAGAATTGATGCTTTTGAGTTGTGGTGCTGGTGAAGAATGCTGTAAGTATTGTGGACTGCTAAAAGAACTAACAGATCTGTCCTGGAGGAAGTGCAGTTGGAATGCTCCTTGGAAGCGAAAATGGCCAGACTTCGTCTCACATACTTTGGTCATGCTGTCAGAAGGGACCATTCCCTGGAGAAGGATGTCATGCTTGGTAGGGTGGAGGGTCAACGAAAGAGGGGAAGGCCCTCAAGGAGATGGATCGACACAGTGGCTGCTATGATGGGCTCAGGTATAGCAAGGATCATGGAGCTGGTGCGGGACCAGGCAGTGTTTCATTCTGCTGTGCATGGGGTCACTATGAGTCAGACACAACTTGACGGCACCTAACAACAACAGCAACAACAAATGGTACCTGTAGAAACAGTTGAATTGGTGGGTCTTTGTCTTCCTTGGCACTCTATATAAATGGAATCATACATATTGTACTCTTTTTCATCTGGCTTCTTTGGCTTGACGTTATGTTTTAAAAATTCATCCATGTTGATGTGTGATGCTGTATGTAGTTGTTTCTGCACCACAACTTCTCTTTTGTTTTCTCTGAATCTGCATCCTTTTTTTTTTTTTTCTTTAAATTTCACATTTCTGAGGATAAAGGTTGAAGTTGTGGAGGAAGGAACTCCTTTCATTTGTATGTGCAGGGCTTTTCAGCTTTAAAGAGCTCCTCAGTGGCATTTTGGCGTCTGCGTGTCTTCACGTTCCTTTGGAGAGCTGGCAGAGCAGGGATCTTAATGTCCCCATTTGACAAATGGGGAAACTGAGGCTTAGTGCCATGAAGGAAATGACAGAACAGGGCCTGGGAATTTTGACCTCTACCCCATTTCCAAATGGGAAACGAGGTCACCTGGAGACCCCATCACTCCATCCAGGCTTATTAAGGGAGCCCAGGACACTCAATCAACAATTGAAAGTGAAATGGTCTCTAACATCTGTACTGGCATCTGCTCACTGCCTGCCCTGGCTCTGAACATCGGCATGCCCTAGGACTCTGTCCTTGTCTTCTTCCTGATCTCAATCCTGTGGCTTTAACTACCATTTACATCCTGATAACACCTACATTTTATCTCCAGCTTGACCTCTCCCTTCAGCCCCAGGATTGTGTATCTGACTGCCCACTCAAAATCTCCACTTGGATATTTCATTTGACATCTAACATGACCAAAAGCACACTCTTTTTTTTTTTAATTGTAATTTGGGTGAAAATTTACAGAACAAATTCACTTTCCATACAGTAGTTCACACACACTTTGTCTCATGACATTGACTACAATTTACCCCAATGCAACAGCTCCCCTCCCAATTTTTCCCAATAGTTACCTCTTCCTTGTATCCATCCCTTCATGCACTCCTGCCTCCTGGCCTGTCTCCCTGTGCATAAACAGCCCTTCTTTCTCCCATGATTTTTCTCTCCAAGGAGTGTATCTACCTCAGGTAAATGTTCAACTCATATGCCTGTGTTTTGTTTGGGTGGAAGCCACAGGTGTGGGTTCAATTCCAGACCTGAAGGGCAGCTAGGGGCCATAGTCTCAGTGGTTCCACCAGGCTCTATCAGACCAGCAAACCTGGTCACCTTTATTTTTTTTCCAAATGATTTTGAGTTTTGTTCCACATTGTTCTCCCTGTCTATCCAGGATCTCCTACATAGATCCCCCTCCAAGTGGTTGACAGTGGCAGCCGGGCACCATCTAGTTCTGTCTCATCGTCGTATAGGCTGCAGATTGCATGGCCAAAAGCACACTCTTGATCTTCTCCCCCAAACCTTCACCTCCCATAATCTTCCCTTTTGTGGTGAATACTAGTTCCATCTTTCTGGTTACTCAGGTGGCAAATCTTGGAGTCAGGTTTAATTCTTTCTTTCATCCCCTGCCCTTCGATAAAGGCTCTTGGCTCTGTTTTTAGAATATATCCAGAATCAACCATTTCTTCCCATCTCCCCTGCTGTCATCCTGCCCAAGCTACTATCATCTCTCACTGGGATTATCACAAGGCCTCCTCACAGATCCCACTGCTTCTGACCTCATTCCCCATAGAATGGCCAGAGGGATTCTGTTAGAACCTAGGTCAGATCACATCCCTCCTCTGCTTAGGACCCTGCAGAGCTCTCATCTCACCTGGAGGAAAAGGCAAAGTCCCTTCAGTCCATCACATGGCGTGCACACCTGGTCTCCCTCTGCCCTCTAACACAGCTCCTACTGCCCTTCCCCTTGCTTTCTCCACTCCTTGGTGTTCCTTGCACAAGGAGGCACACTCCTGCCCCCAAGCCTTTGCACTTGCTGGTCTCTCTGTCTGGACCCTCACCTCTTTCATTCTTTGCTCATATGTCACCTCTCATCCCCTGTGGATGCATGGGACTCAGCTCTCCCTCTCCTCTTCTCCACCTTGTTTTTCTCCATAGCCCTTTATCACAATCTGGTAGACTTTGTGTTTGATTTTTGGGGTCTTTACTGACAGTCTCTTTCACCACTACAATGTTGCTTCAGGAGGGCAAGGATTTTATCTGTTTTGTTCACTGGTCTATTCTCAGTTCCTAGAACAATGCCTCAGAGTCCCTGGCTGGTACAAATGGTTAATGTGCTCAGCTGGGAACCAAAAGGTTGGAGGTTGGAGTCCACCCTGAGGTGCCTTAGAAGAAAGATCTGGTGACCTACTTCTGAGAAATCAGCTGTTGAAAACTCCATGGAGCACAGTTCTGCTCTGACACATGTGGGGTCACCATGAGTCGGACTGGACAGCTGGCTTAGAACAGAGCCTGGTGCGTGTAAATATGAGTCGAATGAATGAATGCATGAATATGTCCGGTACTTGTTTTAGACTGCAGGTAGGGAGAAGCCTCACAGGGAGCTGGAGAGGTGAAGCCTGTGGTGGTTATGGGGAAGATGAGAGAAATGAGATTCTCAGAGTCCACGGACATCTGAGAGCTGGTTTGGCATGGTTTTAGGGTAAGACACACCTCGTGACAAAGTTCTGGTGAGCGTGCTTGGAGCAGAAGCGGTGTGTGAAATTTCCATTTCGGGTCCTTAAAAGGACCAGGCATTCCCATCTCTTCCCCTTCTCCTTTCCTGCTGGTTGAGATGTGGTCCCAGGGCAGCCATCTTGGAGAATATGCTGAGCCTCACATGTTGAGGATAGTGGAGCCACATGTTGGAGGAGCTGGGCCCTGACACCTTGAGGCCTCCATACCTGCCTCGGGTTGTTTATGCCCTGATTGCAGAAACATGATCATCTATTTTTAAAATTCCATTATTATTTGTGTCTCATCCCAGCAGCTAATTGGTGTCCTAATACAGTGACCTGGCTCGGGCTCTTTTCTCAGCCTCAGTTTTTTCATCTGTAAAACTGACATGGCAACGACAGGAACTTCCTTGAAGGGCAGTTGTGCAAATTAGACGTCATGTCTCAGTAGTGCCTGGTACGTGGTGAATGCTCAAAACCTGGTGATGGTTATTATTATAACTTTCCCCTTTTGAACAAAGGCTCCAGGCATGGAATTTGCCCAGGAAATTTGGAAGGCAGGCCACAGCATACATTTGGAGAGGGTGTGGCTCTTTGTGTTTTTGCTGGCTAAAGAAGAAACCGACAGCTTTCAGTAGAAGTTACCACTGGGGTTGCCAGGTGTCTGGATTTGGACTGGGCACTCCTATTTTTGAGCTTTCAGTCCAGGAAACCGAGAAGAGAAAAAAAAAATCCAGACATATAATGTGTGTCCAGTATGTCTGTTGAAACCATCTGGCATCCTTGGCTGCAAGATTTCAAGATACACAGTGCAGGTCAGTCTCTGGCCTTGATTAAGGCACACAGTTACCTTTTGTGCAGCACTCTCCTCTTGCTGACTCTTTTTCTTATTTTTGCCCCAATCCAGGCTTCAGCTTTACAAACCTTGGGTCCTTTGCTCCAGGAGGACAGTGCTATGGTGGAGACCATCACCCTTCTGGGGCAGCCGCATTGAAAAAGCATGAGTGTAAGAGGAGGGTAATGCTTACCTCGGTGGATAAGGTGACCATATAATCATTGGAACAGGGAGGTTATTAATAATTCTACTGGGACAACAGTTACAAACTGAGATTGTCCCAGGAAAACTGGGGTATATGATCTCCCTATCAATAGAGGAATCAGTTTATCTCAGTGAGACAAATCTGGGGGAAGGGAGGTATCCAGTCAGGACACTTTTGGCTCTAAGTAAAGGAAATTTGACTCAACGGGCTTAGACACTGGGAGCTCTGGTGGTGTAGTGCCTAAGGCATTTGACTGCTAACCAGAAGGCTGGTGGTTCAAAGCTACCAGCCACTCCTCGGAAGGAAGATGGGCAATCTACTTCTGTAGAGATATTGCCTTGGAAACCCAAGGAGGGGTTGCTATGAGTCGGGTGCGACTCGACGGCACATAACAACAACAACATAATACAAGGAGTTCAGAGGCCGGATGGGTCCATGATTGGTTAATCCAGGAGCTCAGTGACATCAAAGATCTGTCTTTCTGCCATCTTAGCAATGTCCCCTTCATGGTCTCAAAATGGCTGCCGCATCTCCAGGCATCATGGTCTCACCTAGTTATGATAGCTAATACTCAAGTGAGTGCCAGTGTCCTAAGCACTCTCAGTTGATTGGTTCTTTTAATTCACACACAGCAACACTGTGAGACAGGAACTATTATTGACTCCATTTTACAGAGAGGGACAGTGAAGCCCAGAGAGGTTAAGTCATTTGTACAAAGTCACTTGTTTAGGAAGTGGTGGGGCTGGGATTTGAACCTGGGCAGTGGGTCTCTAGAGCGACAACAATGTCCAAGGCTGGAAAAGAAGAAGGCATATATGCCAGCAGCAGCAGAGCTTGGATTTGAACTCAGGTCCTAAGCTTCCCCCCACCCCAACCATGTTTCCAAAGCTTTTTGGTGCAACCATGATTTTACAAAGCTCTGGAGCCCTGACTTAATCTGATATCTATTATGTTTGAATCAGATCTTGAACCAGAGCCCTTCGGCTTCCTTTGGAGAAGTCTGGACTTGGGTCATTGGGGATGGCTCAGCAGAAACTACCAATTCTGAGGGTGGAGTGGCTTTCTCCTCTTCTCAAAAAGCTGCTTGCTGTGTTCACAATGGGGAGTGGCCTGGCCCAGCAGCTGGCCTGACTTACTGAGAACTCATTTGCATTTGGGAAATAATTGGAGCTCCTGACAGCTCAGTAACTCATTTCCCACCCCATTGAACCTGGGCTGGACAAAAATCACTCCTTGTTTGACTTTGTATCAATGAGAAGTCCCCGGGTGGCACAAATGGCTTGTGCATGACTACTCACCTAAAACTTGGCGGTTTGAATTCTCCCAGTGGCGCTGCAGAAGAAAGGTCTGTCAATCTACTCCCGGAAAGCTTCCAGCCCAGAAAACCCTATGGAGCCATTCCACTCTGTGATTCTACTGTGTGATGCTATTCACACTTTACTCTGTGGTTCACCATGAGTTGGAATCAACTTGAGGACAACAGGTTTGGTTTGCGCTTTATCTTTTTTTTTTTTTTTAATTGTGATTTGGGTGAAAATTTACAGAGCAAATTCACTTTCCATACAGCAGTTCACACACACAGTGTCTCACGACATTGACTACAATTTACCCCAATGCAACAGCTTCCCGCCCACTTCCTCCTGATAGTTACCTCTTCCCTGTGTCCATCCCTCCATGCACTCCTGCCCCCTAAACTGTCTCCCTGTGCATAAACAGCCCCTCTTTTGTTTGTGCTTTATCTTAACTAATTTTTCTTCCAAACAGAACTTGAGGAGGGGGTCTTCAAGTCCCGAGCCTGCAGAAACCTGAGAGGGTCTTGTGAAGGAACAAGGGACTGTCTAGTGTTTCCAAGCAGGCATATCTTCTCTCCCCAAAATGTGAAACTTTCGCAACAGAAACAAAATGGTATTTTCCCCTATTTGCAAAACACATGGCAACTGAAACTCTAAAATTGTCCCGCGGCAGAGGGTTTCCCTATCATTGTCATGGGTTGTTTGTTTCCCCTGTGAGCTGAAAGTTTTTATTCTTCTCTCTCCCTGTTCTTTTGGTGACTGCTTCACAGCTCTAGACTGTTTAGGCCCCTGCCCTGAGATACATACATACATACATACATACACAGATACACATATGAACGCCTCCCTCCTGGAGGGTTCGGATGGGGAGTGGTGAAGAAGAAGGGAGGAGAGGTCAAGGTTGCAATGGGGAAAGGAAAAGAAAGCCCCCAGTGATGTGTGATGCCTTAGTCATGTGTGGCTTAGTGAGTGGGTTCCTGTGCCAGGATTTGCTGGGAAGCAGCCAGGCCTAGAACAGAGGGAGTCCCCACTGATTGTGGCAATATGGAGTGTTCCCACCATCAGAGTCACTAGGCCTGGGACAGAGGCTTGGCTGTGCCACCAACACTGGTGTTCCAGGCCCATCCCTCATAGGCCTTAGAGAAGCTGAAAGGATCTTGTTTATACATTGTGGTTCTTGTCCTTTGCCGCCGGCTCTGGGCTAGAAGTGCCAGGAGGGCAGTGCCCTTATCTGTTGGGTTCACTGCTATATGCAGTGCTGTGCACAGTACCAATAAAAAACACCCAGCTGTCATCGACTCCAACTCATGGTAACCCATGTCTGTCAGAGTAGAACTGTGCTCCGTAGAGTTTTCAGTGGTGTGACCTTCCGTTAGTCCATCAGCAGGCCTTTGAGGAGCCTCTGCGTGGATTCAAACCAACCTGCGCTGTTGGTGGAAGCCAAGGCCTTACATGTTTGTGTCACCCAGGGACTCCTGGTCATAGAATGCCCTCAGTAAACATGTGTCAAAGGGCGGACTGAGGAAACATGCCTTCTTGGTTATCTGCTTCATTTTTGTCTGCTTTCCTTGGAATGGCAGCACCCTGGCTGCCTGAATTTTGTCAGTCTCATTCACTTCTACGGTTCTAGCATCTCACCCAATGCCCAGCACATAGTAGGTGCTTGTAGCAGACACGGTTAGAAGCCCACTGAATAGCTACTCTCCCCCTCCTCTCTTGACAACAGAACCCTGAGTTGTTCAGGCAGCCATGTCCTGGCATGAAGCATCTAAGTTGACGGTGATCATCCTTTGTTCCTGCTCAGGGACTATTCAGGGGTGGCCCCGTGACTCAGTTCTGGTCACTGAAGTGCAAGGGAAAATCTGCTGGGGGCTTCTGGGAAAATTTTCCCCCTGATAAGAGAGGCACCGAGAAGAGCACTCCTGTGCCCTTTCTTTCCCTCTTTGCAGCTGTGTGTGAGAAGGTGATGTTGTCATTGCACCTGCTATCTTGGGACTACGAGGCCCCAAACCATGGGAGGAAAAGCCATCATAATGAAAATAGTAGGGTCGATGTCCTTGATGACATCACCAAATCCTGAACCAACCTTGGGAACTACCCCATTGGGATTAACAGTGAAGTAGTGTCCTTATGTCTTAAGCCATCCCACGCACTGCTGTCAATTTGATTCTGACTCATAGCGACCCTCATTGGGTTTCTGAGACAGTAAATCTTTACAAAAGTAGATTGCCCAGTCTTGCTTCCGTGCAGTGGCTGGTGAGTTTGAACCACCAACCTTCTGGTTAGCAGTCAGATGTCTTAGGCACTGTGCTACCAGAGCCCCTCTTAAACCATTAGTAGCCCATTTTTCTCCTCTTTGCAGCCAAATGTGTCCTAATGGATTCAGCACTCAATCCGTGAGTTGAATAACAGCCTTCACTTCCTGAGAGCCTTCTATGCATTCTAAGTGCTTTTTATGATAAACTCAGGAATCCTCGCAAAAGCCCGGAGGTCGGAACTGTTACTATCCTCATTTCATAGATGAGTGAAACGAGACACAGAGTGCTTAAGAACTTAGGTCAAGTTGCACCATCTTTTGGTGCCATCATTATCACTAGAGATGAAGATGAAGGGGGAGAAATGTCCTTGAGGAGTCTGAGGGAGTCACAGAATGTTAAAGAGATGGAGTGGGCCTGGGATGCTCTCCATCCACAAATGCAGAAATATCTGGGTGACCTTTTTGGCAGTGTAGGCAAATTCTTAGATGAAGTGTGGGATATGTGTGTACAACAAATATAAACTTGAAGCTGACCTTCCTCAATCACAGGCTGAGAAGGGGACTGACCTTTATTGAGCACCTACTATGTGCCAGCTATCTTTGCCAGGTACTTTATGTCAGTGGTTTTCAACCTGGGAGTGATTCTGTCCCCAAGAGGGCACCTGGCAATGTCTGGAGATATTTGGTTTTCACGGACTGGCTAGGGAATGCTTCTGGCGTCTAGTGAGTATGTGTCAAATGCTGAATGTCTTGCAATGCACAGGACAGCTCCCTACACAAACACTCCAAATGCCAGTAGCCCCAAGGTTGAAAAACCCTGCTTTACATACATTTCACTTTCACAAAGACCCCTTCCTTGAGAGTAAGACTGGGAGCTGGGATACAAATGCAAGCCTGTTTCATTCAATGGCCTATGAAAAAGATACAACTAATTAAATAGGAAGGTGCTCTGGTGCCTAAGGCATTGACTGCTAACCAGAAGGTTGGCGGTTCAAACCCACCAGCCGCTTGAGGTAACTGCGGCTCATAGAGAGCCATGTAAGGTCAAACAGCTTCTAAGTGGCAGAGCTACTCCAGACATCATTACTCTTAAAAACTCTGGAACAAAAGGTCAGCCACCTTTTTTGGGACATAACTGGCCTTCACCAGCCATGCGTTGCAAGATCCCTTACCTCACATCCTTTACTCCTTGCTTAGGGGAACAGCACTCGTCTCTCAAGGTCCAGATCAAATGCCACCTTGCTGTGGTCCCAGAGAAACAGAGCTCTGTGGGGGCTGAAGTCACCCCTTTCTCTTCCTGTGTTCTTAGGCACTTGCCATAAATACAGAGTCCATAGGGAGAGCCAGTGTAGGTGTTTGAAACAGAAGACGAAGCAATAACGTTCCTACCCAAAGTGATTGTAGTCTAAAGGGGGAGATACTATGAATCAGCTGGGGGATGGCTCTTTGAATGGGGGTGGGTTAGGGATTCTGTGGGTAGTTTGGACAGTAGGGCCTGGCCAAGAGGGCAGTTCACACATGTAATAATTATAAACAAAAAGAAACATTTACAGAGAACTTTCTAGGTGGTGGGCACTGTTCCAAGTTACTTCCCATGAACACATAACCCTGACTGCTAACCAGAAGGCTGGTGGTTCAAACCCATCAGCCACTCCTCAGAAGGAAGATTGGGCAATCTTCCACAGACAAATCGCCTGGGAAACCTAAGGAGGAGTTGCTATGAGTCGAAATCGACTCCACCGCAGTGAGTTTTTTTTAGGACTCTATATGAGGTCACTATGAGTCAGGCCAACTCGATGGCACATAACAACATTAGGTAGGTAGCATTGTTATTCCCATTGTATCAATGAAAAAACTGAGGCTTTTGGAGGTGGGGGGACCTGCCCAAGGTCACTCAGCAAGTGAGAGAGCCGAGATTTGAACCTGAGCAGCAGATGCTAGGCTCCAGAGCTCTCTCACCTCTCCATAGTGTCCTCTGAGGCAAGTGAGGACGTTTATCAGTCACACTGAGCAGCTGCATTTTCAAAGGTCTTACTTATCCCGGGTGGGTGGAAGGAAGAGAGGCGTGGGGATGGGTGTCTTGCGGCTGCCACCTGATCAGTCACTCGAGGGTAGGTAAATCATTTCTCTGTTAGAGGTAGAAGGGGCAGGGACACCTTCTAAGACAAAGAACTTTAGAAAGAAAAAGGAAGGAAAGAATAAAAAAGAAGAATGAAGGAGAGAAAAAGCAGAGGGAAAGAGGAAGAGTGCGCGCAAGTGCTGCGTCTTTCTTCCCAAGGTCGTGGCAGCGCCGAAGAGCACCCAAAGGGCTTGGGTGTCCCTGGTAGGGAAGCCGCGGGCCGGGTCAGTGCCGCCCCTCTTTTGGGGGGGGGGCGGTGGACGCGTGCGGGGCGGGGCTGGCTCGCTCAGAGCCGGCCCGCAGCGCGCTTTCCCACCGGTGTTTACTCCGCCACAGCGGCGGCAGCAGGGGCCAGACCTGCGTGCGTGTGCATGTGCGCGGCGGGTGTCGCGTGTGTCGGGGTGGGCGTGGCGTAGCCCGCGGGGGGTGGCGCCACGCGTCCAGGCGCGGAGTTGGTGCGCTCGGCGCTGCGTGCGCGGTGCTCGGGCTCTCCGGCTCTGCGGGACCCTTTCCGGAGGGTTTTCCCGCTCTGGTGTCTCGGGCACCCCCGCTCCGGCCGTCCCGAGCTTCCGACGGAACCCTGAGCTCACCGGCGCGTCTCCAAGGGGCCCCGTGCGCGCGCGAAGCGCCTCTGCGGCCGAGCGCGGCGTGGCACTTGGCAGACGCTCCCT
>NW_006921636.1:7800456-7827221 GCF_000298275.1 Orycteropus afer afer
GCCTGGACGCCTGAGCCGCCGTTCGGCGCGACCTCCGCGCGGGAGAAAGAGCCGGCGCCGCGCCGCCGCGCTAGAATGGAGGCACCCAGCGGCAGCGGCCACAGCGGCGACGGGGCTGGGGACAGTGCTCACCCGGAGCCCCCGGCCCCCGGTGCCGCAGCACCCAGCTCTGGCCCCGGCCCGTGCGCTGCCGCCCGGGAGACGGAGCGCCAGCTGCGCCTCCGCCTCTGCGTCCTCAACGAGATCTTGGGCACCGAGAGGGACTACGTGGGCACCTTGTGCTTCTTGCAGTCGGTGAGTGGCTCCGGGCGCCAGTCCTGCTCCGGAGCGCGGAAGCCTCTAGCCCGGGAGGGTCCTTTCCAGGCTGTGGCCGCAGTTCCCGGGGGCCGCGAGAGGTTCCTTGGAGGCTCCCCGCGGGTGCCATAGAAAAGTGGGGCGATTGTGATTCTCCAGAGCTCTGCTGTCGCCTCCCTGGCCGGCCCGCGGTCCAGCGCCGACCAGGGGTCTCCTACACTCCTTTTCGCCCCGGCATGCTGCCCTTTTGTCTTTTTCTCCCCCCTCCCCGCCTTTCAAATAGTTTTAAAATTAGTTACATCCGCGAGGCAGGGGCTCTGGGACCCAGGCGCCGGCAGCTTTTGCTGTTGCGTCTTTTCTTGGGGAACTTGTTCGCCTCCTGGTGCTCCGCCGTATACTCATCTGGAGGTGGAGCGGCCCCCAGGAATCAGAGGCCAGCGTCCCTCCGCGTTGAGCAGAGGAGGGTAAAAGCTGAAGCCCAGAGGTGGGACGGAAGTGGGCAAAACCCAGGAGACCCTCCTCCAAACCCTCCGCCGCCACCGCCAGAGTCGAGCAGAGGTAGTTTCGAACTCACGATTTGGCGGTCTAGGGCCCCACACCTCACAAATTGCAATACCGGGCTCAGACACTGCTTGTAACAACTGAGCGCTTTCTGTGTGCCTGTCACTTACATGTGACACAAAGCTTTAACCTTCACAAGTGGCACATAAAGTAGGGACCAGTATTCCCACCCGCCCACCTCCCCACCCCCCGTTTTTAGCTTGGGCGAGTTAGCTCCAGAGAAGTTGACTGACTTGCCCAGAATCACACAGCTGGTTAAGTTGGGATATTGCCAGAGCAGTCCGTCCTGTGCTCTTAACCCCTGTTCTGTGCTGCTTTCTTTTTTGTTCTCCCTGTAAGAGGAAGGAGCTACTTCTCTACTCTCTTAGGAAGTGAGAAAAGTGACTAGGGGCCAGAGGAGGTGGGACAGGGCAGAGCCTTGGATGGGAGTTAGGAGACTCAGGGGCTTTCATCTCCACGCCTCCTGCTGGGACTTCATTTACTGCCCTCCTTTGCTCCAGGAAGTCTGTTAATCCTGGCTCAGGAAGGGCCGGTGGGGGGTGGTGGCTCCTTCAGAGACCCCAGAGCTGGGCTCTGCAGCTCCCTGGCTCTGAGAAAAAGAGGGAGAAGCGAAGTCTCTGGGCTCCCAGTGGCTTGGGGGTGCACCTGGGGCTGTGAGAGATCCAAGTTCCACTTCTGGGAGGAGAGAGTCCTTCTCCCTGGAAAAGGACAGGAACGTGTATGTGTGTGTGTGTGTGTGTGTGTGTGTGTGTGTGTTGGTGGGAATGCAGAGGCCCTGAAAACCACTGGGTCCAGGGACCCTTTGTAGAAAGGCTTGTAAGAATAAGACACTTGGCTCCCTCTCTCACAGTTAAACGTGCTCCGTGGAAACTGGCAGTTTCTGAACTGAAGCTGTAGACGACCCTGATCTCTGTCAAATTCTGGGGAACTCCTCACTTCTCCTTCCCAGCGGCTGCCTGCTCATCAGTCAGGAAGGGAAACAGGAAGCACAAACAAATTTTTATTTTAATGGGAGAGAAAATACACCTCTCCCATGCTCCTGTCCTAAGTGATGTGGTTTCCAAAGAGATGTAGATTGTGTTGGGGTTAACGGTGGTTTTAAACTGTTCATGTGCAGAATCCAAGCAAGTTGGGATAATGGAAATTGATTGGGATCAACCATTCTTGTTTCTTCACGAAACAGAAAAACCAAAACAACAGATTTCTCTAGTTCTTTATTATCGCCTTGACACTGTATATTCTGAGTTCATCCAGTGATTTTGTTGCTGATGTGTCTGTTGTGGGATGAACTGGTTTTGAGTCTGACATCTCAGACCTAGTATGTCAACTGTCCTGGCCTCAGTTTCCCGATCTGTAAAACAGGGAGAAGAGAAACCAGGCTTCCTTCTGGCTTTGTCTTTTTGGGTATCCCTAAGCTGGTGCCTGGTAGCATAGTGCCTAAGGCACTTGACTGCTAACCAGAAGGCTGGTGGTTCAAGCCCACCAGTCACTCCTCGGAAGGCAGGTTGGACAATCTACTTCCGTAGTGATACCGCTTCGGAAACCCAAGGAGGGATCACTATGAGTCGGGTCAGACTCGACGGGAAATAACAATAACAACAAGCTTCCAGAAACAGACTGACTCTGTAACTTGACCAGGTGCACCTCGGTGGTCAGTGAAGGCACAGGGGTCCTCTTTTGTCTTACTGTGTGCGAAATGTCCCCTAAACAACCTAAGGCTTTTTAGTTTTGAAAAGCCAGGGTTTAGAGCTTTAGGAACTGCTAATTACCAGGCTCTCCACGCAGCCAGGCTGGCAGCTTCCAGGTTGTGCCTTCCCACTCTCTCCTCCCAGTCTTCATATTTGCTAAGGGATTTTTTTTCCTTCTCTGTGGCGCTTGGTTAGGAAGCATGCACGGTAATCCCTCCCTGCTTTTAATTCCATATGGTAGAGGCAGGCCTCACAGCTTTCCTGGGCTCCTTGTGCCTGGTTTCAGGGCTCCCCAGCCAGTGGAAATTAAGCCTCTATGATAGGCTGAGCATTGTGCGTGCTGCCTAAAATCCAGGTCTGAGTTCGTGCCCTCAAGGAGAGGACAGTCCAGTCTAGGGTGCAAAATGGGGCTTGAAAAAAATCCCAGTGCAGACCAGGTTTGCTGGTCCAAGAGAGCCTGGGGGAACAACTGAGACTATGGTCCCTAGCTGCCTTTCAGGTCTGGAATTGAATCCACACCTGTGGCTTCCAGCCAAATAAAAGACAGGCATAAGAGTTGAAAATGTACCTGAGGTAGATATCCCTTGGAGAGAACAATCATGGGAGAAAGAAGGGCTGTTTATGCACAGGGAGACAGCTTAGGGGGCAGGGGTGCATGGAGGGATGGACACAGGGAAGAGGTAATTATCTGAAGGAAGTGGGAGGGGAGGTGTTGCATTGGGGAAATTGTAGTCGATGTCATGAGACAAAGTATATGTGAACTGCTGTATGGAAAGTGAATTTGCTCTGTAAACTTTCACCCAAATCACAATTAAAAAAAAAAAAAAATCCCAGTGCAAGACTGGGGTCAGAGCTTTGAGCTGTGTGACCTTGGACAAGTCACTTAGCCTTTCTGAGCCTCAGTGTCCTCATCTGTAAAATGGAGGATGATCATTGTTGTAGTTATCATCGTGTTGTACAGCTGCCCCCTAGGGTTTCCTAGACTGTAACCTTTATAGGAGCAGGTCACCAGGTCTTTTCTTCCTTGCAGCGTCTGGTGGGTTCGAACTGCCAGTCTTTCAGTTAGCAGCTGAGTGCTTAACCATTGCACCACCAGAGCTCTCGAGGATAATAATAGATCTTACTTTATAGGGTTTTAAGGAGGTTTACGTGAGTTCTATATATGTATATAAAATCATTAGCACGGTGCCTGGCGGGTGGTAAGGTGTATGTTATCATCTGTTGTGTTGTGTTGGCTCCAACTGATTGGGACCCCCTATACAACATCACCAAGTGTTGCCTGGTCCTGTTCCATGTGCAGGATTGTTGGTATGGTTGTGTCTTTTGTTGCAACCACCGTATTGGACAGTATTCTGTTGTGATCCATAGGGTTTTCATTGGCTAATTTTTGGAAGTAGATAGCCAGGCTTTTCCATCTAGTCTGTCTTAGTCTGGAAGCTCTGCTAAAGTCTACTCACTATGAGTGACTCTAGGAGCTCTGGTAGCATAGTGGCTAAAGCACTTGACTGCTAACCAGAAGGCTGGCGGTTCAAACCCATCAGCCACTCCTCGGAAGGAAGGCTGGGCAATCCTACTTCCGTAGTGATACTGCCTTGGAAACCCAAGGAGGGGTCGCTATGAGTCGGGGCTGACTCGACGGCACATAACAACAACAACAACATGAGTGACTCTGCTGGTACTTGAAATACCAGTAGCGTAGCTTTCAGCATCACAGCAACATGTAAGCCACCACGGTATAACAAACTGATGGCTGGTGGAGTATGATACACAATTACCAGTTATTATCATTAATTAGTATCATTACTATCCTATAATAACTAAACAAATAATCCAGATGGCTTACAGGATTTTTGGCACCCAGAGAGCAGGGGTGATCAGGGAGGGCTTCCTGGAGGAAATGAGGTCTGAATCAGCACTGAAAGGAGGACAGGGACTCTGAGTGAGTTTTCTTTTGACTCGTTAAACTCCATCTACAAGAACTAGTGGTTTTGTTTGTTTCCAGGGCTCGGGGGGCTCTCTGGTTTCTCAAGAATCTCCCCACCTTGCCCTACCTCCTTCAGGAGCTAGATTGAGTCCCCCTCCTCACTGCCAAGGGGACTGCTGGTCTTAGTGTCATGTTTTGTGTGTTGAAGAGTCATGAAAGGGAAAGGACCAGCCTCTCCTAGAGATGCTGTGTCTCTTGGTGGAAACCATAAAGGTTGTAGGAGAAAATGCCCTGGGTTTTCACTTGGAACCTTGGATCTCAATGTTTAGACCCCCGGCTGTGTTGTGTGCCTCCTGTGTGGTCTTGGGCAATGTTAATAATAATGATGGTGTTACCAAGTAGAGGCTGAGGATTATTAATTATTTACCGTTCTAAGCATTTAAAATATATTTTCATTTTCCCATCACCTCTATGAAAGGGAAAGGGTGCTGATGTTATCCTCATAGACAGATGAGGAAACTGAGGCAAAGAGAGTTTAAGTGTGCTGCACTGGGTCATGTGGGAAGCTCTCAAGTGACATTGTGGGATCAGAATCCAGGCTGCCCTACTCCAGAACTCATGGCCACGACCATTCTGCAAGCTGCCTCTGGCTTATAAAGGGCTTGGCGTGTGGTTTATTAAGGTGACAGAGCTGAGATTTGAACCCAGCTCTGTGTGACCCTTAACTTCCACTAATGCTGCTTCCTAGTCCGTCCACTGCAGAATAGGTGGAACCATGGAAGGGTGGGAATGGTGGGTTCGTCTCCAACTTTGCGGGTCTGGGGTGGTTGAGTGAGGCGCTTTACAGGCAGACTACTGGTGTTTAGATTCCGGCTTTACCCTGCACAGACTGAAGGTGACCCTGGGCTGACCCCTGACCTGCTCTGTGCCTCAGCCTTGTCGTCTGTACAGTGGACATGGTGTAACCACAGCATTATAGGGGTGTTGTGAAGCATGAATGAGCCTGAAGTGAAATCTCTTAGAATGGGGCTGGGCACATAGTTGTTGTGGTTTTGGGTGCTGTCGAGTTGTTTCATCGGATGTTTCCTCTGCAGAGCCGGTGGGTGGCTGTGAACCTCCAGCCTTTGAGTTATTAGCCAAGCACTTAACTGTTCTACCACCAGGGCTTCTTAGGTACATAGTAGGTACCTAGAATGCCATGATGGCTTTCCGGGGGATGTGCAGTAATATGAGTGGGTGGGTGAGGTTGTCTGGGGCTCAAAGGCTCCCCTCTCAGAGATGAAGTGAGAGACCTCTAAGCCCAGGCCCACTTGCCTTTTGGTTGGATTGGTTTGGGGTCCTTGCCTGTAAGGGGAGAGGCCTCATGCCAGTGGGTCCTGTGATGGGCATGCCAGGCAGCTGGAACGGGAGGAGAGAGAGGGCCTGGAAGGAAAGGCAGAGGGACCGCTCAGGCCCTTGCAGGGCTCCGTGTGGCTGGGGAGGGAGACCTGTCACTCCTGGGCACCAGAGAGCCTGCCCTGAGTGGCTGGGGTCCCTGAAGAACAGGGGGTGTGGGCAGACAGCTCCCAGAATGCTTTCTGTGGTTCTGCTTTGAGAAGAGGAGAGAAGAGGAGAGCTTTTCTTATTGGTGCTCTGGTGGCCAAAACAAGAAACTGTGGTTTAGTGTTGTCACTCTTTGTTGTTTCTTCAAGATTCTGTACTCCTCATCTCGCACTAGGAAGAAATGCCGGTGGTTGGGGGGTGGGAGGCAAGTTTTTGATGCTGCAATCATGAAAAAGAATGACGTGCCCATGAGTTGGGGGATTTTCACGTGAGAGTGTTTTGAAAAGTAATATGCTCTGTCATCCTGAGTATAACACAATGCTATTTTTGGAAAACAAACAATAACCATAATATATACAGGTACCTTGCATGTCTATGGAGTTTTAGGATTAAGCACTCAGCTGCTAACCAAAAAGTCAGTGGTTTGAACCCACTAGCCCTCTGTAGGAGAAAGACCTGGCAATTTGCTCCCCAAAAGATTACAGCCTAGAAAACTCTGTGGGGCTCATAGCAGCCCCCTTTGGGTTTCTGAGGCAGTAAATCTTTACGGAAGTAGATTGCCCAGTCTTCCTTCTGTGGAGTGGCTGGTGGGTTTGAACCGCCAGCCTTCTGGTTAGCAGTCAAATGCCTTAGGCGCTATGGTACCTGAGCTCCTTGTAACAGCACTCACTTTGTATGTGTAAGGTTACAGGTGCTTGGAGAAGAGTATGGAAGGATGTGTGTCATGTGGAGAGAGGCAAGCAGGAAGAAAAGAAAGGAAAAAAGTGTACCTGGAAATCTTGTGTAATAACTCTCTTTTTATAAAATTACTCATGTGTTGCAAATATATATATATATATTTTCATATAACCACCTTATTTAATAGGCTTTTCTAATAATAAAATTTAAGCTGAATCAGGGAGAGAAGGAGTTTTAAAAACAATTAAAAAATAATGTATGGTACTTTCACCATACAGACTCTTGCACGCTAAGATGCCAGCAGTTGGTGAGCTGCCTACCACAACTTTGTAACACAGGAGCAACGGAGAGAATGCCAGTAGTGGCCCAGAATAATAGGTAACTAGTTTTGCAAAAATAATTTCCCATTGAATATAATGAGACATGAAAACAAAACTAAAACACTCTAGCTTTAAATGTCCCATAAACAAAGATGCCCCATAAACTTTTGAGGAGAAATGCCTGAGAGTAGAATATAGACTTGTGCCAGTTGTGGAAATGTATTTTTTAAAAAAACATCCATAGGCTGGAAGAGCTGCGTTTTCAGCATGGCTAATGCAAGGACACTATTAATAACAATCTGCCAACACTCTGATTGTGCAAAACATTTGCAAAGCCCGTGTTAAGTATTCTCTGCGTATTCACTCAAAAGTTCTAGTTATTACTGTGTTTCCCATTTGACACGGGAAACAGGCACAGAGAGGCTGAGTCGGTTTCCCGAGAACACCCAGCTGGACAGAGCTGGAAGTCGAACCTAGGTAGTCTGGCCTCCAAGCCCACACTCTGTACTACTGCCCTGAACTCCCCAACATGATGCTCCATTCATGAGCAAAGCTGCTGCTTTTGGGGGACTCCTGGGCTGCCTGTGGAGACAAGAATGGAGCCCAAAGGGCCCAGGGAGCTGAGCTTACAGATGCGGGAGAGGCTGGGTCAGGCACTCTGTGTGGGCTGAGCAGAGTCGGGATGTCAGTGAAAATCTTTTGATGATAAAAACTGAAGTGTCTGCAGGTGTTAGAGTGGTCCTGTCTTTTGCACACAGAAAATGGAGGCACATACAGTAGGATCAAAGAGATGAGACTGCTTTTCTCACCCTGCAAATATTTTTGGAGTGCCTGCTGTATATTTCATGGATTGTGTATTTCTAGGCCGTGGGGATGCAGCAACAATGGGGAAGTACTGTCCTTGTCCTAGAACAAGGCTGACCATCAGAGACGCTGCAACTGGTGCATGGAATTGAGCACGGGTACCCTGGCAGCCCTGCACTTAGTTATTCTAGCATCTGTCCTTTAGGAAGAGATGGATAGGGTTGATGTTTCTGGCTTTTGGGGGACTTCAGGGTACCCCCTGTTTTTAGACAGGGTGCCCCTTTATTAAGTTAGTGAGCAGAAGACCTGTTGGCTGAGAGCCACACCCTCAGATGAAAGATGAAGAAACCCACATCCTATTTGCTTCACAGCCCCCCTCCCCCTTGGAGGTTTTGCAAGAGTTAAGTCTTTGAAGCAGGGCATGCCTGGCTGCAGCAGAAGCTGACCCCTAAGGTTTTTGTGACATCTCATCTTTTTTTTTTCCCCCCAATAGACACAGGCTTTCTGGCTAGAACCCTGTGGGTGGTGGGTGAGCAGGGTGGGCTAGTTCTCGAACCAGAGTGCAGTTTCCACTGCACTGGGGGCCGGGGTAGGCTGATTCTGGCCCCCAGAGTTAGGAGACTGTAGAACTTGAAGGCAAGTCAGGTAGGTTATTGGGTCCCAAATGCTTTGCTTTGCAGGTGAGGCACGAGGCGGCCCTCAGAAGGGGGGTGTGCTCTGGGTAAAGAGTGAAAGCCCTCGGTGGGGGGGCCCTGGGTGGACCCACATCTTTCACTCCCAACCCCTGGGCATTTGTTTTAGCTTGGATCAAAAACCAAAAAACCCAACCCAGTTGCCATCAAGTTGATCCCAATTCACAGAGACCCTGTGAGACAGAGTAGAGCTGCCGTCTAGGTTTCCCAAGGCTGTAGTCTTCACGGAAGCAGACTGCCGCGTCCTCCGAGGAGCCGCTGGTGGGTCTGAACTGCTGACCTTTCTTTTCAGTTAGCAGCCGAGTACTTAGCCTGGATCAGAGTCCCTGTATAGTAGTTTCCATAAGGGGCATCTGCAGCCCTAGAAGGTGGTAAGGGGTACCTCTCTCTACTCCTGTTTAACTTAAGTTTCAATTACCCACTTCATTGTAGTTGGTTCCGCATCTCTTTCAGAGTGAAAGCCAAAGGCCTTACAGTGCCCCGTGAGGCCCCGCATGATGGGTCAGTTGCCTCCCTGACATCACCTCCAGCGCTTTTTCTCGAAGCCCCTTCACCCTCGGCTACTCTGCCTCCTTGCTGTTCTCCCAGCGGCCCGGTCCCAGGGTCTTTGCCCTTGCTCCTGCCTCTGCCAGGAATGCTCTCCACTCAGATAGCCTGTGGCTTCCTGCCTCACTCCAGTGAAGTGTGTGTTAAAAACCAAGTGTCTTCTTACCAAGATGCCTTTTTCTGTCCCCCACCCCCACCCCTCCCCGCCCCGTGGCGTAAACTAATACAAATTTGTTGTCTCACAGTTCTGGAGGTCAGAAGGCCAAAGTCAAGGCGCTGTTGGTAGGGCTCTGTGCTCTTTGAAGGCTCTTGGGACGAATCCTTCCTCACACTTCCAGCTTCCATGGCTCCTGGCAATCCTTGGACTGCCTTGCCTTTTGGAAACCATTTATCTCATAAGGGTTTAATATCCAGCATATATAAAGAATTCTACAACTTAACTACAGGAAGATAAATAATGCATAGGCAAAGGACTGGAATAAACAGTTCACTGATATGTCTTTGAAACACACAGTTTCACATAAATGACACTGTGTCAGGTATGCTAGGAGCTCTGATGACCCAGTGCCTAAGGCATTTGGCTGTTAACCAGAGGTTGGTTGTTCAAACCCGCCAGCCTCTCCGTGGATGGAAGATGGGACAATCTAGTTCCATAAAAATATAACACCTTGGAAACCCAGTGGGGGTCGCTGTGAGTTGGAATCGACTTGATGGTAGTGAGCTTGTTTTTTTTTTTTTTTTTGGGTCAGGCACACTGATGTGTTCTTCCAGCTCCACTGTCCACTCGGGGAGGCCTTCCTTGGAAAGTAGCTCCCCCCCCACATCAGCACCCCTGATGCTCTTAGTCATTTTCCCCCATAGCATTTACCCCTGTGTGTCATTTACTTATTTGTTTTAGCCCGTACCCCACTCACAATACCCCCCTCCCCCAGGGCAGCCCTCTTGTCCTGGGGGTTGGTTTGTTTAAGGCTTTGTCCCTAACAGGAGCCTGGTGGCACAGTGGTTAAATGCTCAGCTGGGAAGCAAAAGGAAAAAGAGGTGGCAGTCAGTTCCCATAAAGGTTATGCCCTGGGCAATGCCATGGGGCACTTCTTCTCTGTCCTATAGGGTCGTTATGAGTCAGAATCCACTTGATGGCAATGAGTGTCCCTGACCAGGACAACACTAGGCACATAGCGAGTGTCCAGTAATTCTTTGTTCCTTGAGTGACTGAATGGGCAACACATGGAAACATTCTTCATATAAAAAAAGTAAACATTACAGATAAGGCTGAAATAAGGCTTTTCAACTTCAACACTTACCATTTGGGGCTGAATAGTTATCTGTCATGGGAGCTATGGTGGCGTAATACCTAAGGCATTTTAACTGCTAACCGGAGGGCTGGTAGTTCAAACCCACCAGCCACTCCTCGGAGGGAATATCGGGCAATCTACTTTTGTAGTGATACTGCCTTGGAAACCCAGGGAGGGGTCACCGAGAGTTGGATCCGACTCGACTGCGGTGAGTTTGATTTTTTGGTTTGGGTTATCTGTCACGGGGGTTTGTCCTGTGTGCTGTAAGGTGTTTGACAGCATCTCTAGCCTCTACCCACTAGATACACTTGCACCCCCTCTCCTAATTGTGACAGTCAAAAAATACCTTCAGACATTTTTGCCAAGTGTCTCTTGGGGCTCACAATTGCCCCTGGTTGAAACCACTGGGCCAAAAAATCTCCTTTGACCCCCAGCCCTGTTTTGGTGTTCTTGTGTGTATGTAGAAATATGTGGAATTGGAGTGTGTGTGTGTGTGTGTGTGTGTGTGTATACACAAGGCGTGTGATGTGGTTAGTGCCTCTCTCAGCCTTGGTCTTTGTATCAGCAGTGGGTCTTGGAAAGGGACTCTTTCTCCCTTGGCTTATGGCTAAGAGTACAGACTCGAGCACCTTGTAGCCAGGGTTCAAATCACAGCTCTGCCCTTGTGTGACCTTGGACAGGGCCCTTTGCCCCTCTGATCCCTGGTTTCCCCAGCTGTGAGAGACGATGATGGTCATAGCTCCCAGAGGGTTACTGCACGAAGTGAGCGGATGATCCAGGGAAAGTGCCTGGCCCGTCAGAAAAGGTCCAGGTTCGCTGCAGAACCTGCCTCCAGCTCACTCCTCCTCTCAGAGGAGGCCCCAGGAGGCACGGTAGCCCTCTAGCCTCATAGCCTGGGATGGATTTGAAATCCGTTTTGATTTTCCTAGCACCACGAGGATCAAGAGGGAACCCACCTGGCCCTCTTTTGTCTTGTGGTTGGACACTCAGTCTGTGTTTACCCACTTGTTCCTTCCCCAGGGCGGAATTGACAGATGATCCCTTGATCCTTGGCCAGGGGAGGCGAGGCTATTTCAGGCTGGTGGCACCATGGCTGCCAAAGGCTGGTGGAAAGAAGCAGGTGACCTTTGGCCACTGGGGCTGGGGGTCTTGGCTGTGCTTTCCCCTTTGCTGGAGAGGGTGGGCAGCTTCTGCAAGGGGGAGTGAAATGTAGGCCGTTGGTGCTTTCATTCACTAACTCAGTCATTCATTCAATAAAGAGGCATGAGGCACCCACATTGTGCCAGGCACAGTATTAGGTGCTGGCAAAGGTCCTGTCTTCATGGAATCTTTGGACCCTATTAGATAAAAGAGATCGCTCAAGAAGGTGTTAAGAGTTGTAGTAATAATTCTATTTACAGAGGTCCAACTATGTGCCAGACATTGTGCTCAGTGCTTTGCGTGGCTTATCTCTTTGAGTCCTTGCAACCCTCTGAAGTGTAGGTCATTATGACACCCATTTCACAGATGGGAAAACAAAGGTCCAGAGAGGTTGATTAACTTATTCAGGTTCATGCAGCTTGTGGGTGTGCCAGAAAGGAAATAAAACAGGACTAGGCATTTGACTGCTAACCAGAAGGCTGGTGGTTCAAAACCACCAGCCACTCCCTGGAAGGAAGATTGGGCAATGTACTTCCGTAGTGATACTGCCTCAGAAACCCAAGGAGGGGTCACTATGAGTCGGACGCGACTCGACGGCACATAACAACAACAACAACATAAGAGCTCTGGTGGCATAGCGGATAAGGTATCTGGCTGCTAACCAAGGTCAGCAGTTCAAACCCACCAGCTGGTCCACGGAAGGAAGATGGAACGATCTTCTTCTGTAAAGATTGACAGCCCCAGAAACCCAGTGGGGGTCGCTATGAGTAGGATTGGTCTTGATGGTAGCGAGTTTGGTTTTGGAGTTTTATGTTGGCTGTTAAGGAGCCCTGGTGGTGCGGCATTTAAACACTTGGCTGCTAACTGAAAGAACGGCAGTTTGAACCCACCAGCTGCTCTTTGGGAGAAAGATGTAGCAGTCTGTTTCTGTAAAGATTACAGTCTTGGAAACCATATGGAGTACTTTTATTCCATCCTATAGAGTCATTGGGAGTTGAAATTGACTTGATGGCAATTTTTTTTTTTTTTTAATGGTGATTAAGGGTGGTGGCAATGCCTTTGATGAGGTGGTCAGTGAAGGCCTCTGAAGAAGTAGTGGCCTCTGGGCTCAGTCCTGAAGGAGCCAACTGTGGAAAGAATTGAGAGATGTGTGTTCCAGGCAGAGGGAACAGCATGTGCAAAGGCCCTGAGGCAAGACCACACTTGGCTTGTTTGAGGAACAGCAAGAGGCCAGAGTGGCTGGAGGGGAGAATAGGGGAGATGTGGTTGGTGTGACTTGTAGGTGCAGATTGTGTGGGCCTCATATGCACGGGGATGGCTTTGGGTTTTGTTCCTTAGTGGGGCGAGGAGCCACTGGAAGGTTTTCAGCAGGAGTGTCGCATGGTGTAATTGATTTGAAAACCCCTGGGCAGTGATCTTCTTAAGGTCTCTGAAGTCACCTCCTGCCTCTGGCTGGCTTCTGGTCCAGGAGGGAGTGGCCACCTGCCCCTCCCAGGCAGAGTGAGGAGGCCTGGAAATCAGGAGTCCTGGCATCTGATCCTCCATCTGTGTCCAGGCTGCTGTGTGACCTGGAGTTGCCCCTCTCTGGGTCTCAGCATCTCTGTGGGTACCGTGTTAAACCTGATTGACTGGGGCAGGATATCTGGCAGAGATCAGCTGAGCTGACTGCCCAGAGAAGGATTGGGCCCCTATTTCTGGCTGGGGTGTGAGCAGTTGACAGGGTGGCTGCTGCTGGGCTGCGATGGCTGTTGATGGTGAGAAAGGGCCCTACTTCCTGTGAGAGAGGAAGGCACTCCTTGTTATTCTGTTCAGGAAACTAATTTGCATGATTAAAAACTGTTTGGAAGGATGTTGCACTCCACCCTGCACCCCTAGCCATCATGTTGTTGTTGTTGTTACGTGCCGTGGAGTCGGACCCAACTCATAGTTGATCCCTTCTTGGGTTTCTGAGGCAGTATCACTACGGAAGTAGATTGCCCAACCTTCCTTCCGAGGAGTGGCTGGTGGGTTTGAACCGCCAGCCTTCTGGTTAGCAGTCAAGTGCCTTAGTCACTACTGCATTATTAGCTCTCACCTCTGCCCTGTGGAGGATGTGTTTTTCAGACCCACTTCATGGATGAGGAAAACCGAGGTGCAAGGAGGTGACGTGCATGGTTTCAAAGTGGCTGGGACTGTTGCAATCCTAACTTGTTCCACCTGCTCTCAAACAGTCTGTCTTCACACACGGCCAGAGGGATTCTGTTGGAAAGAAGTCATTTTGTGTCACTGCCCTGCTCAGAGCCCTCCTGTGACTCACCCTTTCAAGGGCTCACCTGATTAGGTCAGTCTCATTCTGACTCATTTTTTTAAAAAGTTGTTTTTTTTGTTGTTATGGAGAATACATGTAGTAGAACATACACCAGTTCAACAGTTTGTACATGTACAGTTCAGCAACAGTGATGACATTCTTCGAGTGTGCCATCATTCTCATCCTCCTTTTCCAAATTACTCCTCCTCCATTAACATGGACTCACTGCCCCTTAAGTTTCCTATCTAATCTTTCAGTTGTCAGTTTCATCTCATATAGATAGTTCTTTAAAGGGTGCAGTGCTCAAGGCATTCTTTACTAGTGAAGCGAAACTAGTATTTGGTTTTAAGAAGACTTCTGGGGATAATTTTGGTTTAAGGTTTAATGTTTAAAGATTTTGTCAGGATACTAGTCCCAAGGGTTCATCTAGCCTCCAGGTTCCTCATGGCTCCAGAAAGTCTGGATTCTAGGAGAATTTGAAATTTGCTTCCACATTTTCCCCATTAACATTCAGTAATGGTAGCCAGGCATCATCCTGTTCTTCTGGTCTCCTCTCTGAATAATTGTTGATGAACTCACAGCCAACTGATTTGAGATCTCAATTACATCTGAAAAACCCCTTCATCTTTGATATTTAATATATAACATAACCTTTATTATGGAAGGGGAGTGAATTCAGCATCACAGTCTTGCCTACATGAAAGGGGGACTCTACAGGGGGTGGAAATCTTGGGAGCATCTGAAAATTCAGCCTACCACAGATAGTAGATGGTGGATTTGAACTCAGGACTGATTCCGGAGCCCATGTTCTTAACCACTGGATCTTCAGTGTAACAACACTCTTCCCACTTCCTGTTTGGGTTCCCCGTTTCGATGTGTCCTTCTCTCTTGCCTATTCCTGCCTTCCAAGCTTTGTTTTGGGGCAAGTGCTGCCCTTTTTGTCTCCTGTGGCTGATAGTTCTGAGGAGTAAGTTCCTCACCAGTGTCATTAT
This sequence comes from Orycteropus afer afer, assembly GCF_000298275.1. Lineage (NCBI taxonomy): Eukaryota > Metazoa > Chordata > Mammalia > Tubulidentata > Orycteropodidae > Orycteropus > Orycteropus afer. The sequence continues at coordinate 7,815,217 of NW_006921636.1, forward strand.
TCACTTTCTAGGTCTGTCTATTATTTGGCTGAAAGGAGATTCCCAAGGGTTGGTTCAGTTCCAGGTTTGAAGGGCATCTGAGGTTCATAGTCTCAAGGGTTTCACCAGTTTCTATCAGATCAGCAAGTCTGGTGTTTTTTTTTTTTTTTTTTTGTGTGTGTGTGTGTGTGTGATTTTGAATTTTGTTCCATATTTTTCTCTCACTCTGTCCAGAACCTTCTGTAGTGATCCCAGTCAGAGTGGTCGTTAGTGGTAGCTAGGCACCATATGATTTTTCTGGTCTCAGGTTAGTGAAGGATGTGTGGTTCATGGGGTCTGTTAGTCCTTTGGACTAACTGTTTCCTAGCATCTTTGATTTTCTTTGGTCTGGCTGGGGAGAGACTAATAGTGGCATCTTAGATGGCCACTTGCAAGCTTTCAAGACCCCACTTGCTACTCACCAGAGTAGGATGAAGAACATTGTCTTAGTGGGGTATGTTATGCCAGTTAACGTAGATGTCCCCTGATATAGCCCCTTGACATTTGTTGAGACTTGGTTTATGACCCAAGATGGTCTATCTTGGGGACCATTCCTTGTGCATTTGAAAAGAATGCGTATTTTGCTGTTGTTGGAGGGAGTGTTCTATAAATGTCATTTAGATCAAGGTGGTTGATAGTGTTATTCATGTCGTCTGTATGCTCCCCGATTTTCGGTCCGCTTGTTTTCCCAGTTGCTGAGAGTGGACTGGAGACGTCTCCAACTGTGACTGCTGATTACATCTCCCTCCCTTTAGTTCTGTCTGTTTTCACTTGGTGAATTTTGAAGTTTTGTTGCTGGTACATACACATTTATGATTGCTGTGTCTCCCTGATGAATTGTCCCTTTATTGTTATTAAATATCCCTCTTTTTCACTGGTAATGTGCCTTGTGTTGAAGTCTGTTTTATCTGATACCAACACAGATCAGTTGGATCTGGCAGCCACGTCAGCTTTCTGTTTGCCATCTTTTTCCTTCCAGCCTATCTGTGTCTTTATATTTCAAGTGCATCTCTTATAGGTATGATATGTGCCAGTTGGATCTGGCATTTTTATCTATTCTGAGAGTCTCTTCTTTTTAGTTGGATTGTGTAGCCCATTTACGTTTAATGTAATTTTTGACAATGTGGGGTTTAGGTCCAGCATCCTGGCATTTCATTCTGGTTTGTTTGATGGCGGCAACACCAGTCATATGGGAGCTCCTTCCTCTCCCATCCTCACTCTGTTGAGGGGGTGGAGCAGAAAATGGAGCTCAACTAATTCCTAACTCTTTACTTTGGCCTACAAAGTCTTATGTGACTTGACTCTTCTCACCACTCCACTCTTATGTCCCCACCTTGTCATTCTTTCCCCAGTCCCACCAGCTTGCTTTCTGTTCTTGAGCTGTACCAAGTTGATTCCAGCCTCTGAGCCTTGGCGTTTGCTGGTCCTCTTTCCTGGAGCACTTTTAACTATGTTTTGCGTTGGGGGCCTTCTCCCTCTCTTTCAGATGTCACTTTCTCAGAGAGCCGTCTAGTCACTCGCTCAGCTTTTCCTCACCTACTTTCTTCTTGGTATCTGTCACTCTCTGAAATTAACTTGTCTCTTTGCTTATTTAGTGTCTGTCTTCCTATTACAGTATAGGCCACATGAGGTTGGGGTCTCGTTCTTGTGTATTCCCTGCCATATCCCCATTGCCTAGGACATCACAAGCACTCTGTTAGTATTTGTTGAATGAATGATGGGTGAATAAAAGATCAACTGAGGCATGTTCTGTGATGGGAGTGTTCCTGGTTCCTGGCAATTAAGGAGTGGCCATGACTTGGTCTGAGGGGTGAGGATCCCAGCCATGGGAGTGGCTGTAGACTGGCATCCTTGGCTTCCTCTCCTTATCACAACCTAGAGAGCAGAGGGATTGGACTGTTTTAATTGCAACATCAGGGAGCTCTGTTGTGGTCCTAGTCACCAACTGATGTCTGGCAAGGCTGTTGATTGGCTAGTTTTTAAGGTTCATTTGTGCTTGATCCCAAAGATAATAAAAACAGTAGGGTATGCCATAGCATGTTGCCTTATGTCATTTCACCTACAGGTGATCTCCCTCATGGACCCAAGTGTAGTAAAATGATATTTTGGGTATATATATTATAAATCCTACATACCTATGCAAACCCAAGCATGCTGTATTTATGGACAATTGAATACATTTTTCAAAGTTAATTTTTTTGTAACTTTAAAAAATTTTGGCATTTTCTAGCTTTCAACAATGGATTATCTAATATAACAAAAGCATGAACAGCAAAAGACAAAATAAATAAATGGGACCTCATAAAAATTAAAAACTTTTGTTCATCAAAAGGCTTTACCAAAAAAGGGAAAAGACAAGCTGCTGACTGGGAGAATATCTTCAGATACCAAACATCCAACAAGAATCTGATAACCAAAAATATATACAAAACTGTGACAACTTAACAACAGAAAGACAAATAACTCAGTCATAAAGTGGGCAAAAAACTTGAATAGTTGTTTCACAAAGAGGTCATTCACATGGCCACCAAACACACAAAAAGATGCTCAGTGTCATTAGCCATCAGAGGTGTGACTCAAAACCACAATGAGATGCCATTTCACTCTGATTAGGATGGCTAAGATAAAAATAAGTAACACAAAATAACAAATGTCGGCAAAAACCGAAAAAAAACCAGACCCACTGCCACCAAGTCCATGCTGACGCATGGAGCCCCTATAAACCAGAGTAAAACTGCCCCGCAGGTTTCCAACGCTGTAAATCTTGATGGAAGCAGGCAGCCACATCTTTATTCCACAGGGTGGCTGGTGGGTTTGAACCATAGACCTTTCAGTTGGCAGCTGAGCACTTTACCACTGTACCATCAGGGCTCCTCAACCACAGTACAGTGAATAAAATCAGGAAATTTCACATGGATACAACATTATACAACCCACACTTTGTATTCCCATTTTACTAGTTTCTCCTAAGATGTCCTTTAGACCTATCACATCACTGCCACTCCCACACCCAGTCCAGGACCCGGTCTTGGATGCCACCTGGTATTTAATTGTGCTACCTCTGGTCCTTTTGACTGTGATTTGTACCGTTTGTGCTGGCTGCAGAATCCCTTGGTTAAGACGTGGCTCTCCTTACCCTTGTCTTGGCACTAACACAGCTCTCTGAGTCACCCTCTTGGGCCTCAGTTTCCTCAGCTATAAACTGGGGAAGTCTCTTTATATCTCATGGGATTTGTCTTTTCTGCTGTGCCTTTCATTCAGCACCTGCTGCATGCCTGGACCTGTCTTAGATGCCTGTGATGCAGCGGTGTGCAGGCAGGGGGATGTTGGGTTCCTCAGGGAGCTCTGGCTCTTCTCGTTGCTCAGAGGATGAGATGGGGTTGACTAGAAAAATGCTCCCGGGGACGAGTGTCAGACCCTGGCTGTTTGCTGGTACCGTGCTCATCATAGAATGTTTGGAAAATAAGAGTAGAAACAACTTCCCCTTTGCATTTTGTTTTAACCCAGGTGGGATCATGCTGCACACATGACTGTGCAATTTTACCTCTTGCCTCTTTTGACCCTTTTGGGCTCTTCCTCGTGTCGCTACTCCTCTTCAGTAACGAACCTCTCTAATGGCTTCACAATGAAACACGAGGGTTCTGGGTCCCTCCTGTCTGATCCCCATCCCAGCCACTTACAGACGGTGTGATCATGGGCAGGTTGCTTCTCCTCTGTGTGCCTCAGTTTCATCATTTCTGAAAATGTGCCGGTCTCTTAGATTGATGGGAAAATTAAGGGAGTTTAGATCTGTAAGGAGTCCCTGGGTGATGCAAATGGTTAAGTGCTCTGCTGCTGACGGAAGGTTGGCTCACCCCGAGGCGCCTCAGAAGAAAGCCCTGGAGATCTGCTTCCAAAGAATCAGGCACTGTAAACCAGGGAGCGGTTCTGCCCACTCTGACACACGTGGACTGTAAACCAGGGAGCGGGTTCTGCCCACTCTGACACACGTGGACTGTAAACCAAGGAGCGGGTCTGCCTACTCTGACACACGTGGGATCTCCATGAGGCAGAGTCGGCTTGTTGGCAACTGGTGTGTTTCTTTTTGGCTTAAGACCTATAAAGCCTGTAAAGAACAATGTCTCCCATGTAGGAAGCACTCCACATCTATCAGCTATAATAATAAATAATGACTGTGATTGTACATCTTTGTTTGAGTGTTGCCGGTTTGTTGATTTAGTAATTGGGGACTGAAGAAGGCCTTGATTAAGACCGTTTGACCTCACTAGGCCAAGTAAATCATCCGTTGGCAACTGTTGTTAGTTGTTAGATGCTGTCGAGTCGATTCCAACTCAGAGACCCTGTGTACAACAGAACAAAACACTGTCCAGTCTTACACCATCATCACAATCCTTGCTACTTTGTACTATGTTACATTAAAATCTGTTGGTCCAATGAATGGACAGTTTACCCATGCATAATTATGTACCATTATGCACTGGTCATTCGGAACCTGTTGGATCACTGAATAAGGCAGGTCTTCCAAAGTGTAACCTGTTTTGCCATGTTGTTGTTGTTGTTGTTAGGTGCCGGCAAGTCATCTCTGCCTCACAGTGACCTTATGTACAATAAAATGAAACACTGCCTGGTCCTGCGCCAGCCTCACGAACCCCGCTATACCTGAGCCCATCATTGCAGCCACTGTGTCTCTCCATCTTGTTGAGGGCCTTCCTTCATCGGCAATTGTTGGTAGTGCTGTTGTTATGTGCCGTTGAGTCAGACTTGACTCATAGTGACCCCTCCTTGGGTTTCCGAGGCAGTATCACTAAGGAAGTAGATTGCCCAACCTTCCTTCCTAGTAGAATCCTAAAATCAGGTGGTTAGAGCTGAAAGAGGTGGAGACATCTTGGCCAATCTTCTCATTTTCCCAAGAGGGGAAACAGGCCTAGGGCTTGGCTCAGGGTTACCATGTGAGTTTGTGGCTGAATTGGAACTTAAACTCAGGTTTCCTGATTCCTGTTCTACTATTGTTTTGTCCAGTAGCTGACACTCCGTGGAGGATAGAGAGAGAGATTTAAATTGTGTCCAAATCAGTTGGCTGAATCCTGTGTCCCAGAGGATTCCTGGATTCCTTGACTTTTTTAGTGATCACAAGATGTGTGTGTGTGTGTGTGTGTGTGTGCACGCACGTGTGTCTGTGCTCACATGCACACTGATGACTCAGGTCTGAAGCCACTTACTGTGCCCTTTCTGTGGGCCAGGTCTTATATTAGCCACTGAGGACACAGACATGATTAAGGCAGAGACTCACTTTTGCTTATAGTCAGAACCGCGGGTTCCCAACTGGAGGTCCTCAGGCTAGATCAGGCCCATAAGTGGGTTTTGTGTGGCCTGCACAGTGTTTTTTTTTTCTTCTTAAATTTATTAGTTGCCAACCTTGAAAAGTCAGAAACTTTTCTGACTTCTTTTGAGTGATCAGCAGATTTTTGCACATCCGGCTCACATCCCTGTATGACAGCACTTTGACTGGAGCTGGACAGTGGCTGCCTCCTGTGGACAAGGCTTGCTGTATTTTGCTTGCCCCAGTGCCCAACCCTCCCTGACATCCTACTCACAGTGAAGTTGAATGCTCATTGTCATTTATCATTGTACTTGCGCAACTTTCTGTTTTTTTAAGTAGAGTTAAGAGGACATTGGAGTATTTCTTCCAGTCCTTGTTTCCATCATATGGAAAATTGAAAGACAGTCCAAGAAACTCACATTTTAACAAAAGTAGTAAAGTAGGAGGCTACAGGCTTCTCCTTGGAAGGGGAGCATATTCCTATGTGTTTATAAGCACAAGAAGCACTTCTCTGATCAAAGGATGCAACTTTATTGCCTTCATGAAGGCGACCCAGCCAGCCTTGCATTGCTGTTGCTTGCCCCGCCCTGTAGGCATTTCTGTGTGAGACACGGGCTCCAGTTTGTGGGTGATCCTTCTGATTCTGTGAGGTGGAGAAGAGGGGGGTTCTCGCTCAGAGAAGGAGGGGCCTTATGCTCCCCTCCAGGCTCTGTTGCTCAGACTTTCACTTCCTGTGGCATGGGGGCAAGCATTCCTTTTTCTTTGTTTGCAACATTAGCTGTTAAACCGGAGGTTCCCGTATCCGTCTGCTCTACTTCCTGAATCTTGCTCTGTGCTTAGGCTCCTCCAGGAGGTCGTGCAGTACAGGCCCCAGTGAGGAAGCAAGGGGGTCAGACCAGAATCCCAGGCTCCCTCAGTGCTGTCTGAGGCCTAGTTTCAGATCACAGGACCCTGGCACCATCCTGATTGAGCTTGGTGACTTTTTAGGTCTTTGCAGTCCATTGGAGAAGGTTTGGATTAATCAGCATTGATGATGATGGTGATGATGTTGGTATTAGCCAGTGCTGGTTGTCTCAGCCAGGATTCTTTGGTTGCAAGTGACAGAAAATCCAATTCGAACTGCCTTCAGAAAAAAATGAAAACACAAAAACAAAAACCCAAAAATGAAAATTGCTTGGCTTGTATTAGTGCATCCTCCTACTCATCCTTCTGTTCTCAACCTTAGATGTAACTTCCTCCAGGAAGTCTCCTCCCTGATGCCCCTGGGCTGGGATCATTTATTTATTCAACAAATATGTGAGTATCTGCTATGTGTCAGGTGGTATTCTAGATGCCAGAGATGCAGTGGGGAACAAAACAAAGTTCTTGCTCCCCAAGAGTTTCTAGTCTAGTGGCAAAGACAAGACAGTGATGAAAAAATCACATAAGATAATGCCTATTAGTGTTTGGTGCTGGAAAGAGAAGGAGGGTCTTGCTGCGATGGTGATATGTAAACCTGAAGGAAATGGCGGTGGGAGCTCAGTGGGAGCTCTTCGGGTATCTGAGGGAAGAGCATTCCAAGCACAGTAAATAGCCAGTTCAAAGGCTCCGAGGCAGGAACGTGTTCCAGGAACAGAAAGGAGGCCAGTGTGGCTGGAGGTGAGTGAGGAGGGGGAGAGTGATCGGAGGTGAAGTCAGGGAGGTGACGGTGGGAGTGGAGAGGCTAGTGGGCAGGTTGTGCAAGGCCTTGTGGGCCATTGTAAGGTCTTGCATTTTACCCTGAGTGGGCTGGGAGCCCGTGGAGCTTTGAGCAGTGGAGGGGCAGGATCCGTGTGACTTGGTTTTGCCTGACGGAGGAGAGTAGACTGTAGAGTGGTGTGTGGAGGCTGCATAGCCCAGGTGGGAGAGCCTGGCAGCTGGGACCCGGGTGGCCTGTGGCTGGTGAGAAGTGAGTTAATTGCATCTTTTGTGCTCCTGCCTCACTCACTAGCATTGTGACTGGGGCTGAGGTTTCCCCTCATTGCGCCTCCGCTTTCTCATCTGTGGAATGGGAGCAATGGAGCACCTGTTTATTGGGCTGTGGGGATGGATTGCATGGGGTGATGAACGTCAAGTTGCTTCCCAGAGAGCCTGGCATATCAAGCGCCCAGCAAACGTTTGTGGAATGAACCAGTGAGTGGATGGCAAGGAGTTTGGGGCTGCTCCAGCTCTGCCCGCGGCATCTGTCCTTGAGGTCAGCCCAGAGAGGGGAGTGTCCTGCTTCTCCCTCACGCTGCCCTCCCCTCCCCACCCACCGAGATTTGAATGAACAGAACCCAGAATGTTCCTGTAACAGTTTCTCCCCCTTTCCTAGGGACAAAGGCATCTTTGTTAGTCCCGGGTGTGAAATCCATTTCAGAAACGAGCATAGTCCAGGCTCAGGAGTTAGCTTGTGAGGACTGGGAGGGGCGTGTGGGGAGGAGTCTCGGTCCAGCCCAGGGCCTGCTTGTGGACAGCTTGCTCCCCCACAGCCCTCCATCATCTGGGCCCAGGACACTCTTGACGTTGGTAGCATTTTGTGAAGTGGAAACTATATGGAGCTACATTTCTGCTGAGTAACCATATTAGTCGACATCAATTTGCATGCCATTACCACCACTCATTCTCTCTCTCTCTCTCTCTCACACACACACACACACACACACACACACACACATGAGTGATAGATAATACCCGGTGCTGATATGGCTGTTGGAAAACAAACAGTTCCCCAAGCTGCTGATGGGACTGCCAATGACTTCTGTCTTTTGGGAAAAATAATCTGTTGTTGGAAAAAGAACCAAAAACTAAAACAAACACACATGCACATGCACACACACAAACACACACACAACTCTTAGATTCAACTTCTTTGGAAACCTCTCCTATAGAGCAAGTACAGAAAGTATATAAAACTGAAGTTGCAAAGATACTTATTTTTTGTTGATAAAGATAAAGTTGGAAAACATATGAGGGCGCATTAGCACTAATACTATGGATCATCTACACCTTGGGATATCAGGCAGCTGTTTAAAAGAATGAGTGTGAGCTCTGTCTTGTCATGAAGGGCTGAACATGCTGTCTTGTTGAGTAAGAAAGGAAGTTGCCGAATCAGACGCAGGCTCATGATCCCAACTGTGTAGGGAAGGAAAACATAAAATAATATGAAGACCTTCTTAGTGTTTTTTTTTTTTTTTTTTAATTGTGATTTGGGTGAAAGTTTGTGGAGGAAATGCATTTTCTATACAGCAGTTCTTATATATTTTGTGTCATGACATTGACTCGGTCCTCACAATGCAGCAGCTTTCTTCCCACTTTCTCCCTGTCGTTACCTTTTCCCTGTGTCCTTCTTTTCTGTGCATTTCTGTTCCCTGAGCTGTCTCCCTGTCCAAATACTGCCCTTCTGATCACCCATGTTTGGTTGTTCTAAGGAGTGTACCTACCTGGGGTAATTGTTCATCTTATATGCCTGTCTGTTGTTTGGCTAGAAGCCATGGGAGTAAGTTCAATTCAGGTCTGAAGGGTGACTAGGGGCCATTGTCTTAGGGGTTTCACCAGGCTCTATCAGACCAGTAAGCCTAGTATTTCTTTTTTTCTTTTACCATTTTTATGATTTTGAGTATTGTTCCACATTTTTCTCCTACTTTATCCAGGATTTCCTGCACTGATTCCTTTCCAAGTTGTTGACAGTGGTAGCCAGGCACCATATAGTTCTTCTGGTCTCAGGGTCAAGTAGGCTGAGGTTTGCATGGTCCACTAGTTCCTCGGACTAATTGTTTACACGTGTCTTTGGTTTTCTTCATTCTTCTTTGCTCCGGATGAGGAGAGGCCAATTTTTGCATCTTGAGGGCCACTTACAAGATTTTAAGACCCCAGTCATTAGTCACCAAAGTAGGATGTAGAACAATGTTTATTGTGCCAAAGCTTGATGTCCCCCACAACCACGGTCCCGAGCCCAGAGGCCCAACAACTCACTCCCTCAGTGTGATTGGCTATGACTTAAGAAGTTACCATGACTTTGCCCCCTGTTAGTTCTGTTTATATGGACATTCTTATATTACATACAAATACGTATATAGAAATACTGTCTGCCAGACTTACATATGGTCATGAGGTATGTTCCCTTTTATCTAGACATACCTAAATGTTCAGCCTGTGTACCTATGTATCTACTCATAGGTTAGTGTTTGTTAGTACTGATAATGCAGTATTGTGTATATAAAAGTATTTATCTGTTGTCTGTTATTTTTGTGTACTCTCTGTGTCTTCCTTTCATTAGTGTTACTGTGTTGATAACTCAGTTTTGGTATATTCCCTTTCCCTTCTTGGTGGGTATGTTTGAGTGTAGAGAAAGGTACTGCAGGATGTGCACCAGAATGTTAGTATTGTTGGCTTTGGGCTGAGGAAGGGGGGGGGGCGTGTAGAGAAAAATTGTTTATTTCTCTTCGCACATTTTTATGCATTGCTTCACAAGCTATAATTAACACATTGTTTTGCAAATTGTTGTTAGGTGCCATTGAGTTGGCTCCAACTCATAGTGACCCTGTGCACAACAGAATGAAACACTGCGCCAGCCTCACAATCCTTGCCATACCTGAGCCCGTCGTGAGCAGCCATTGTATCAGTCCATCTCGTTGAGGGCCTTCCCCTTTTCTGCTGACCCTCCACTCTACCAAGCATGATATCCTTCTTCAGGGGATGGCCCCTTCTGACAACACGACCAAAGTAGGTGAGACGAAGTCTGGCCATTCTCGCTTCCAAGGAGCATTCCAGCTGCACTTCTTCCAGGACAGATTTGTTAGTTCTCGCAGTCCATGGTACTTTTAGTATTGTTCACTAATACCACAACTCAGAAACATCAATTCTCCTTTGGTCTTCCTTATTCATTGTCCAGCTTTCACATGCATAGGAGGTGATTGAAAACACCATGGCTTAGGTTTGACGTATCTTAGTCTTCAAGAGATATCTTTGCTCTTTAGCACTTTAAAGAAGTCTTTTGCAGCAGATTTGCCCAGTGCAGTACGTTGTCTGATTTCTTGACTGCTGCTTCCATGGGTGTTGATTGTGAAACCAAGTAATATGAAATCTTTGACAGATTAAGGTAGACTAATAAAAAAGGATGGTTATCGACTTCTTATCCTTTAAAATTCTGAGGTTTGAGGGAGGGACTGCTGGATTCCCTACACAGCTGGTGTGTGGTGCACCTGTGTTGGGCAGTGGCAGCTGGAATAGGATGCTTTCTGGGCCCTCTGGGGTCAGAAGCATAAAGAATAATTTCATTATGCTATGTATGTGCCAAGGAGCTCTGGTAGTGTAATGCCTAAGGCACTTGACTGCTAACCAGAAGGCTGGCAGTTCAAACCCACCAGCCACTCCTCGGAAGGAAGGTTGGGCAATCTACTTCTGTAGTGATACTGCCTTGGAAACCCAAGGAGGGGTTGGCTATGAGTTGGGTCTGACTTGACGGCACATAACAACAACAACAACAACAACAACAACAACATGTATGTGCCAAGTCAGGCTGCTCTGGCGCTGGGTCCCTTAGCCGTGTCTCTCTCTCTCTCTCTGTGGACACCTTTCCCCACCACCTATCCCTCCTTCCTTTTCCTCCAAGGCATCAGGCATGTGCCTGCCTCCAAGTCTTGAACGTGCTGTTCCTGTTGCCAGCTTTCTTTCCCTAGATATCAGCATGGCTGCCCACTTTCTCCAGCCATGCATCTGCTCAGATGCTACCTCCTTGGAATGTCCTTCCCTGACCATTCCATGAATAGTGGATTCCTTTGAGTTTTTCCCCTAATTCAGAATACCTCCTTGGGAAGCCCTTCCTGCTGCTCTCAAGGAGCTGTGAGCCTCCTTCACTCTGTATCTCTCCTGGGCCTACACCACATTCCTCCTGGTGCTGGAGCTGTTTGGGGTCCAGCTTGACCTTGGTGTCTTCTGTGCTGAGCCCAGGAAGTCAATAAATACTTGTTAGGCCCACAGTGTGAGGGGCCCTGGTGTAACAGCTTTAGTCTCATTCCTCTTTGAACCATCTGTGATCTGGGACAAGCCACTTCTTTGTGATCTGGGACAAGCCACTTCTTTGAGTCTCAGTGTCCTCAGTAAAGGGGGGAATCATAATAATACCTTGCTTCCAGGCTTATTAAGGAACTTTGGTGGTGTAGTGGGTAAGACATTTGGTGGCTAACTAGAAGGACAGTGGTTCAAATCCATCAGCTGCTCCATGGGAGGAACCACTTTACACTGCTTGGATTTACAGCCTTGGAAACCCAATGGGGGGTTGCTGTGAGTTGGAATTGCCTTGATGGCAGTGGGTTTTTTTCTCTAGGGTTATTGTCAGTCTGAAATGAGCCTTGATGCATGAATGATGTTTAGTGTGGTTCTAGCATATATTAAGTGCTCAATTAATATTAACTACTATTAATAGTAATGAACCAATTTGGAGCTTAAACAGTGAAAGTGACCATCCCCAGAGTACCTACTGTGTGTCAAACCTGTAGATAACAGGATTGTATAAACCACCCCCTAGTCTTCAGAGGAGTAAGCCCCAGGGATACAGGTGAGGAGAGACAACTCAGGGACGTCCAAAGCAGCAGGCCAGAAGAGCAGGAGAAAGGGGATTAAAAGCCAGGAAGCCAGACAGAGGAACAGTCAGCCACAGGGACCCAGG
>NW_006921636.1:7831041-7849002 GCF_000298275.1 Orycteropus afer afer
CTTCAACGAGATGGATTGACATGGTGGCTGCGATGATGGGCTCAAGTATAGCAGGGATTGTGGGGCTGGTGCGGGATCGGGCAGTGTTTCGTTTTGCTGTGCATGGGGTCGCTATGAGTTGGAAATAACTCGACGGCACTTAAAAAAAAAAAGTCTTCTGAGATTCATACAGTGGGGTAGTTGAGCCAGGTTCTGAAACCGCACCCCTTATATTTAAATGTGGGCCCTACCACTTAGCAGTTGTGTGACTTTGGGACATCTCTGTGCCTCAGTTTCCTCATCTACAAAATGGGAATAATAGGATTTTTGTGAGGAGCAAATGAATAAAGGAATTCATTAATTCCACAGACACTTATTGGATGCTGCTCTGGGCCAGATGGCTACTCCAGGTCCTGGGGATGTGTCAGTGGGTAAAATGGACAGAGAGCCCCACCAGATTCTAGGGGGTGAAGATTGAAAGTCCTGAGACCTGTGGTTCTCAGCTGAGGGCAGATTTACCCTCAGGTGACAATTGGTAACCTCGTAGCCGAGGAGGAAGGTGTATGGCAGGTAGAGGCCAGGGATGCTGCAGAATGTCTGACAGTGCACGGGCCGGTTGTGTGTTGTGTGCTGCTGAGTCAATTCCAATCGTAGCAACCCCATGGGACAGAGTGGGACTGCTTCCCAGGACTTTCTAGGCTGTAATCTTATGGAAGCAGAGCACCAGGTCTTTCTCCTGTGGAGCCACTGGGTGGGTTTGAACCGCCAGCCTTCAGATGAGCAGCTGAACACTTAACTGTAGGGTCACCAGGACTCCATCCTCAAAAACTCTGTCCCTAAATATTAGTAGTACCAAGGTTGAGAAACCCTGGCCTAAACAGTGCCTGGCACCCAGTAAGAGCTCAATAAATATTACTGCTGTGAGGACAATGAGGACAGCAGTGTTTCCACGTTTGCTGCCCATCTTACACACAAGGAAATTGAGGTTTGTGAGGTGTTGCAACTTGTCCAAAACCTCCGTGTCAGTAGGCACCGGAGCTGGAATTGGATGCCAGTTCTTGGTCTCTGAAGGCTGACATTAGCTCGTCTGAGCTGGTGGCTGAGGTGGGGATAGGGTAGATACCTGCTCCTCACCCCTGGTGTCTCTGGAGAGTGGGCAGCCGTGCGGGACACACAGTGGAGGGCAGTAGGGTTGTGGGCTGAAGCTGGTAAGTTGGGGAACAAGGAAGACCTGACTTGGGAGACTCTGGTGCTGGTGTCTCTGTCAGTTCTCAGCTCTGTGCCAGCACTCTTCATCTGCCAGTCACTGCCACGCCTCGGGCCAAGACAAGTTCGCAGTCCCCCTCCCCATGTGTCAGGTTTTTGTCACGTCCTCCATGCTGGCAGCTGCGGAAGGTGGGGTCTCTTTATTTCTGCTCGTGGAAAGCTGTGTTTGGCAGAGAGTGTGTCACGCCTGCAGCCCTGAGCTCAGGTGGCTCTGTTGGCTGAGTCAGCTTCAGGTCATCTGTGTCAGCCTCCTCTCTCTCTCAGCCTCAGTTTCTCATCAGGGTGATGAGGTGGGGCGGGGAGTGCTAATTTCTGCTCGGGATCAAAGGAGACAGTGGATGTGAAAGTCCTTTGTCAATAACAAGTCATTCTAGAAGGAGAAGCTGGTGTCGTTGTTACTGTCTGTAGTGTGCCTTCCCCCCAGCAGGTTCTGTGTAGCAGGTGGATTGAGAACCCAGTGTCAAGGAGACAAGGTGGTCTCTCCTTTTCTCCCTCTGCCATTTTGTTACCTTACTGTGGTTGAGCTCATCCTGTTCACTTGCTGTGCATGCCATCCGTCTGGGGACTCTTCCCAAATTTACTTTCCTGCACTGACCCCTCCCCTGGACTCCAGGTTCCCGTATCCAGATGATGATTTAACTTCTCTACTTGAGGGAGTCACTCAGGCTCATCATTGGAGCCATCTCGGCTCTTGAGTTTTCTCATACATCCCACATCCAACCCGTCAGGAAGTCCTGTTGGCCACTTCCCACTCCTCCACGGCTACCTCCCTGGTCTCAGCCACCATCATCTCCCACTGGGACTGCTGCATTTGTGCCCTGCCTGGTTGCCTCTTCACCTCCTGACAGCTGGTGCTCTACCTGCATCCTGTCGAAGCCAGATCCATCCTCCTCTGCTCAAAACCCTCTGTGTGCCCTCTCTCCCGCCAGGGCCCCAGCAGTGGTCTAGCAAGTCCTGTCCTCTGCCTTCTGTGTCTACCTCTCATCTCCAAACGTGCCCAGCACACTCCTGTCACAAGGCCTTTGCACTTGCTGTCCTCTTGGTCTAGAACATTCCTCAGGTATTCACACAGTTTGTTACCTCTTCAGGTCTCTGTTCAGATGTCTCACTTTCTCGGTGTGGTTCCCTGACCTCCCCATATACAAGTTGCATCTCCTCTTCTCTGTTGCACATTTTTTTTTTTAATCTGTTACACTTTTATTTTAGTCACTTGTTTGGTTAATGTCTTCTTCTCCCCTTACTAGAATTTAAGTTGTTGAAAGGCAGTGGTGTTTATCTTTGTTCTTCTGCTGTGTCCTCATACCTAAGCTAGTGCCTGGCAGTAGGTGCTCAATACATATTTGTTGAGTGAAAGAAGGGTCATCCATTCATTACCATGTGTCTCTTGAGATTATATGACATACCAGGCTCTATTCTAGGCATCAGGGACACACACATATCAAATAATCACGTGTGTCCTTAAGAACTCCAGTCCAGGGGAGATAATGGACACACAAGTATAGTGACACTGCAGGGTGGCAGGTGCTTTAAGAGATGTATTAGCTAGGGCTCTTTGGATTGTAAATAACAGGAACTGCAACTCAAAGGGCCTTGCAGAAGAAAAAAAAGACTTTATGGGTCCACTTGTTGTGGTAGTAAAGTCTTCAGGCATAGCTGAATCCAGGTGCTCTCTGACCTGGCCCTTAGGTCATGTATCCAACCATGAACCAATATATTGCCCATCCAGGGGGGCAGAGTTCTGATTGGTCAGACATGGGTCACATGTTCGTCATTGTAGATGGGAGTTTTATCTTCTCTGCAACCACAAATACCAAGAACAGGAATCAGGACTGAACTTTCAGGAAGTCACATCCGTGGAAGCCATGGAAAGGGTGAATTTCGGGACATGCGGCCCTGTCTGTTGCAGTCAGGAGGTGGAGTGGGGATGCTGCAGCTTACCTGGGGACAGGTGGCCCCATGCCTCCCCCCGCACATACCTTGCTTGCCCTCTCTCCTTGGCTTTGTACATCAATACTCCTGGCTCTCTTGCCGTCCTTCCAGTCCCGATGTTACTGAGGGGCTCCAGATGGTGCGGCTTTTGGTGAGTCTGCTGCTCAAATCTGTCGGGTTTGTATCCCCGTTCTCCCTCCCCCACCCACATATGCCAGCTCTGGGCTTCTTGGATCCTATTTCAGGCCTGAGGGAGGAAGGATGCTCGGAGGCCTCACTGCTCTTTCTGTTCGTGGTGCTGAGAAAGGACATTCTGCAAGAGGGTGGCCTCGCAGGCTTGCCCTAAGCCTTTGGATTCCTGGGGACGCCCTAAACCAGCCATACCTGCTGTTACCTACTCATCCTGGGTCTAAAGCAGGGTGTCTCAGATTTTACTGTGTGTCTGGACCACCTGCAGATCTGGTTAGAAATGCAGATTCCGGATCAGCAGTGGGTGGGACCCGAGGTGCTGCATTTCTGACATCCCAGGAGATGCTGATGCTGCTGGCCCAGGGCCCACACCCTGAGTAGGGAGGGTCTAAAGCAGTTTTCTCGGGAAAGCCCTCCTTGGTTTACCTCTGACCTCACCCCCTGCCCAGGTCAGGCCGTCCTGTTACAAACTCTCAAAACTGCCCGTCTTCTCCCAAAGCCCTTGTTGTAAAAGTTTGCATGCCATTTAGACAGGCTTTAAGCTCCAGGAATCTTGTTTGCTGCCTTCCTGCCATTAACAAATACTGATTAAGGTCCCACTACGTGCCAGACACTGGGGAAACAGTCGTGAACAAAACAGACAAAAGTCTCATAACACTGACTCTTGAGTTCAGGGCGATGGACGATAAACAAGTAACAAAGAAGGAAAATTCTGCAGGTGATCACTGCCCTGAAGATGATTGTCGTTGAGTGCCTTCAGGTCCATTCCAGCGCATGGCGACCCCACGTGACACGGCAGAACTTCCCCATCAGGTTTTCTTGGCTGTAATCTTTAAGGAAGCAGATTGCTGGGTCTTTCTTCCACAGAGCCACTGGGTGGGTTCGAACTGCTGGCATTTCAGTTAGCAGTGGAATGCTTAACTGTTGCACCACCAGGCTCCTTAGGAAAGCGAGGTCACACAGAGATAGAGGAGAGTGGTTTGGTGATCAGGGAAGGCCTCTTTGATGATTGGCTTTTGAGCTGGGACTGGACTTCTGAGAAACCAGCCCTGGGGGGAAGAAAGGTGAAGAACTGTGTTCCAGGCAGAGGTTACAGCCTGTGCAAAGGCCCTGAGGCAAGGATGAGCTTGGCTAGTTTCTGGATCAGCAAGGAGGCAGGTGTGACTGGAGTGGAGTGAGTGAGAGCAGAGGGGGTGGAGAGGAGGTCTGAGATATACTGTGGGGGTGCATGGTGCAGGACCTTGGAGAGTAACACCCTGAGCTGGATTTTTATTGAAGAGCCATGGACTCCGCTGGTAGGTTTTAAGCCAGGGAGTGACAACAAATGATGTACCTTTTAAGGGAACTTCTCTGGCTGGTGTGAGGAAAGTAGATGAGGGTGGAAGGGCAAAGACAGAAGGGGGGAGACCAGGCAAGAGACGATTGTGGCTTGGCCCAGGGCAGTAGCAGATGGAAGAAGAGAGAAGTGACTGGGTTCAGGAGATGGGTCTGTTTCTGAGCAAAAAGCCAGTTTTCATGGAGCCGAAGCTGGGCCCTTGTCTGTCACCTGCTGAGGGCCCAGGTTTTGGCCAGAACAGAATCCATTAAAGGGTTTTTATTTTTATTTTTTATTATTATTATTTTTATTGTGATTTGGGTGAAAATTTACAGAGCAAATTCACTTTCCATACAGCAGTTCACACACTTGTTGTCTCATGACATTGACTATAATTTACCCCAATGCAACAGCTCCCCTCCCACTTCTTCCCTGTAGTTACCTCTTCCCTGTGTCCATACCTCCATGCACTCCTGCCCCCGAGCTGCCTCCCTGTGCATAAACAGCCCTTCTTTCTTTCGCCCATCTGGATTGATCTCTCCAAGGAGTGTATCTACCTCAGGTAAATGCTTGTCTTTTGTTTGGCTGGAAGCCACAGGAGTGGGTTCAATTCCAGACCTGAAAGGTAGCTAGGGGCCGTAGTCTCAGTGGTTCCACCAGGCTCTATCAGACCAGCAAATGGTCCCCTCCCTTTTTTTTTCCCCAAATGATTTTGAGTTTTGTTCCACATTGTTCTCCCTCTCTATCCAGAATCTCCTACATAGATCCCCCTCCTAGTGGTTGACAGTGGTAGCTGGGCACCATCTAGTTCTTCTGATCTCATAGTTGTATAGGCTGCAGATCGCATGGTGTACCAGTTGCTAGGACTAATTGCTTCCATGAATCTTTGGTTTTCTTCATTCTCTTTTGCTCTGGATGAGGAGAGACCCTTCATTGCATCTACATGGCTACTTGCAAGCGTTTAAAGTCCCAGTCACTACTTGCCAAAGTAGGAGGTGGAACATTGTCTTGTGTATGTTATGCCAATTGAGTTTGATGTCCCCTGCCTCTATGGTCCCGAGCCCACTGGTAACTCTGGGTAGCTGGCTGTGATGCAGAAGTGACTACAACCTTGTCCCTTCTCAGCTCTACTATACTCCTGGGAATTCTTACAGATCATAGAAATACACTTAAAGGACCATTGTCTGCCAACCCTATACATGGTCTTGGGTACACTCCCTGCTTCATAGACATACCTAATAGTTTAACCTGTCCACTCAAGGGTGGTTTTAAGGGCTTCACTCATCTTGCAGTTGATGACTGATGTGGGGTGGGGGGGTTAGACAGGTCCAGCGAGGAGGAGAGCTGACTGGCTGGGCCTGGCCTCTCAGAGGTAGATCTTTGATGTCATCTGCCCATAAAGGCTGAGAGGGGGATAAAGGAGGGGAGTGTGCCTTTCCTGACTTACTTACATATGACTGCCTGTGATATGCATAAATCATGATAGTAGTACCAGTTGGTATTTAGTGAGTATTTCCTTCATATGAGCTGCCCCTCGGTGGTGCCGATGGTCGATGGCCTTGGCTGCTTACCACAAGGCTGGATATTCAAGAGTCCATTCAAGAGTCCACCCAGAGGCATTTCGGAAGGAAGGCCTGGAGAACTGCTTCAGAAAGATCAGCGGCTGGAAACCCTGGGGGCATGTTTCACTCTGACGCACGTGGGTCGCCATGGGTCAGGATTGACTTGACTGCAACAGTTACTTGTTTTTTTCTCCGTATGAGCTAGTGCCTGTTCTGAACCCTTGAGTGTGGGATCTTGTGGGATGCTCACTGTAGTCCATTAGGGAGCTATCATATATATATACATAGTTTTGGTTGTTGTTGTGTTGTATTTTTTGTTGTCGAGAATCTACACAGCAGAACACACCCCAGTTCACCAGTTTCTCTGTGTACGGCTCACTGACATTGATGACATTCTTTGAGTTGTGCAACCATTCTTGCTCCTTCTCTGAGTTGTCCCTCCCTCATTTCCCTAAACTCATGGCCCCTTAGGCTTCCTGTCTAATCTAGTTGCTTGTCTATTTGATCCCTGTAGATAGTTCTTAAAAGAACACAGTGTTCAAGGCAGACATACTTTATTAGACTAAACCCTTGCTTGGTTTAAGAAGACCTCAGGTTTAAGGGGGGAGCTCTTACAATCTCCATTTTATAGATGAGGGAACAGAGGTCCAGAGAGGTTCAGGAATTTGCCCAAAGGCCATCTAGTAAGTGCTGAATTCTAAGCTAAGTGATTTTCAGAAATCCCACCATGACTGGCATCCAGACCAGTTTGGTCACGTGTCATGTGTATTGAAGGCACTGATTTGGTAAAGGTCGGTGTTCGAAGCACACTGTGTCTTTGGGCCATTGTTCGTTTAGGAAGAGGCACTGGCATCCCCAGGGCATGTAGAGGCTCAGGTTGCTTTGGCCATCTGAAGGGCTGTGCTCCCCTCACCGGCAAGGTTCTGCAGCCTCCCTGGGGCTCCGTTTCCTCATCTGAAACCTCACAGGACTGTGTGGTGAGGACTCCCTGACAGCATGGTTTGGACCGAGTGTCCCCAGCACACAATGGTCCTTAATGGCTGTTGGCTGCTGTTACCGTCAACCAAGAGAACCCCTGTTGCTGCCGAGTCCGACTCATGGTAACCACACGTTTGCCAGAGTGGACCTGAGCCCCGCGGGCTTTCAGGGCTGATTTTTTCAGAAGTAGATGACCAGGCCTTTCTTCTGAGGGGCCCTCTGGGTGGACTCCAGCTTCCAGCCTTTGAGTCAGCAGCTGAGGGTGTTAATGGTTCATACTACCCAGGGACTCTGCTATTCCTCTTGCTATCATTATCGTTTTTCTTATTGGTGGGTAGAGTGGTAAATAGGATGACCTGTCCTGCTTTGCTTGGGACTGTCCCAGTTTTAAGGATTCATTCTAAGAAACCCCACAGTTCCAGGTAAAGTGGGACGGTTGGTCACCCTCATAGTAAAGTGTTTGTAAGTCCAGGGATTAGCGATGGCTGGATTTGAATCCAGCTCTACCACTTCCCTTCACCTTGGGCAAGTTACCTAGCATCTCTGTGCCTCAGTTTCCTGTAAAATGGGGATGATCATCATACCTACCTCATAGAGTTGTTGTGAGGTTTGTGTGAGATAATGAACATAAAAGATTTGGTGACCAATTTTATTTAGATTGTCCATGGGCCCAAGCATCAGGAGAGGCTGAGACTGTGTGAAGCCCAGGCCCCCTCAGGTTCTCCCTCCCCCATAGCTGGCCCCTGGCTTCCGAGTCAGGCCGGCTCCATCCTGCACCACATCAAAGCCCCTTAGCCCCACCGAGGCCCCTTTACGGCAGGGTCTGCTGGGCCCTGGCTGGAGGCCGATTAGAGTGAGATCCTATCTGGGTGGTTGGAGCTGCCTGGCAGGCAGGGGGGCTGGGCTTGAGGTCACGGATGGGCAATGGCTGTTCTTCCAGAAGCCCTGGCCTCACACACAGCCCAGTGTGCTGCTGCCGCCTGACCCCCACCTTGGTTTCTACCTGACACCTCGCTGGCCCTGTTGGAGGAGGACAGAAGTCCCCTGGCCAGCAGGACCCTGGCCAAGCTGTTCACCCACTCTGTGCCTCATTCTCCCTCTGTCTCTAAAATGCAGCTGGTTAAATCTCACCCATAGGTGCTTGGAAGGCCCGGGTCCCTCCAGGCTCGGGCTGTATTAACAAAATGACTTTGGGCAAAGTTGGGGGTCACAGATGGTGCCATGGTGGTGCAACCGTGAAATGCTTGGCGGCTAACTGAAAGGTTGTAGGTTTGAACCCGCCAGCCGCTCCGTGGGACAAAGACCCGGTGATCTGTTCCTGTAAAGCTTGCCGCCTAGAAAACCCTATGAAGCAGTTCTGCTCTGTCACCTGGGGTTGCTGTGAGTCAGAATTGACTCCATGGCACTGATGACAACAACAGCTGGCACTCTTAACACACGCAGTCTTCAGTGCCAAACGAGGGTGCTGCTCACAGGACGATTACAGCGTCTCAAGAAGTCACTCTTTAAGATGCTATGGACCACACATTCAGGTAGTGGACACGGGTCAGAGGGGTTTCACACACCTCCCCTTCTCAGTCGTGGCTGTGCCCTAACGGTGGGTGTGGCATCCCTGGGTGATCATGTGAGGGGTACCCCCAGGCCAGATGACCCCAACCTCCCCACGTGCAGAGCAGTTTTGAAAATGAAATGAAA
Source organism: Orycteropus afer afer (assembly GCF_000298275.1). Taxonomy (NCBI): domain Eukaryota; kingdom Metazoa; phylum Chordata; class Mammalia; order Tubulidentata; family Orycteropodidae; genus Orycteropus; species Orycteropus afer. Next base: position 7,839,955 of record NW_006921636.1, read on the forward strand.
GGACATCTATGGGCATTCAAGAAGTGGTAGCTGCCATATATATATATATATATATGTATTTTTTTTTTTTTTTACAGTTTAAATCTCAATTTTACTGATTTTTTTTTTACAGATGGAAGCCAGGGTCTTGCACAGATCTAAAAAGATTCTGAGTTCATCCCAGTAGGAGGCCCAGATTCCTGTCATCTAATTTAGTCAGATGACAGTGACCACAGGAGACAACTTTTTTGAGCACCTACTGCATGCCAAAGGTCCTTTCTGTCCTCCAAGTGTGGTCTGAGGACTGGCAGCCTTGGCACCAACAAATCAAAATCTGCTTGTAACAAGACTTCCCCGGTGATTCACATCTTTCACTTTTAGTTTTTGGGTGAAAGCAGAGACACCAAAACACACCCTTTCAACAATTTCTCCATGTGCAGGCCAACGCCAGAGCTCACGTTCTTCCCACTGTGTCACTGTTCTCACCAGCTTTACCCTATTGTTTCATCGCCACTAACTTTTATTCCCTCTGCTCCTTCAAGTTCTCATGTGTGGTCAGTTTGATCACCTCTAGTTAATTCTTTTAAGAGAGCGAATTGTTGAAAGCCAACATTCTTTGTTAATTCTGCTAAACTGTTGTTTTGGTTACAGATGACTTCTTGGAATAGTTTCAGTTGATAGATTAAAGATTACAGGGTCCCCTAGTCTAGTGGATCCAGTAAGTCTGGTTTCCAGAGGAATTTGGTATTCTGTTGCACATTTTTTCTCCTTCTGATCAGTATCCAGTTATTGGATCCTTGACCAGGTGATTCACATTTAAGGCACATTTAATTTTGCAAAGTGTTGGCTTGTGTGTTATTCAGTTATTTAGCCCCTACAACCATGCTGTGAGGTAAGGCTTAGAGAAACTCAGTAACATGGCCATGTCCCGTGCACGCAGCTAGCAGGGTTTGTTGAAAGAATCTATCACAAGAGGCAGCATCAGGATTTGAACCCAGCCACCTGGTGCCAGAGCCCGCGCCCTTGACCAGCACGTGCCACTCACCCTGCGCCAGCAGAGAACATGGTAATGGAATGGGTAGTTCTGACTGGGGGTGTGGGGGCAGGACTCAGTGAGCTCTGATTGAGTTGGTTCTTCAGAGAGGCGGAGGCCTTGACGAGCAGAGGAGCGGCCCTGGTCAGCCCTGAGCTCTCCTTCATGTACCTGTTCCTGGCCAGTGCCCGGTGGGGTGCCCTGCTCCTTCTCTCTGCTTTATCGCCAGGAGCTGAACAGGAACCACAGAACGGCAGACCCTCATACTGCTGCTGGGGTTACCGAGACAAAGAGCAGCCCGGTTAGCGCCAGAGCCCCAGCCTCTTGAATTGTTTTGATTAAAGAAGAGTAGGAAGAGTCTGTCATTAATCAATCAGTTCACCAACCTCTATGGAGCACCTGGTGTGCTTGGGACCCAGCAGTGAGCAAAACAACAAAAAAATCCCTGCTGACGTTGTACAGAAGAATAACAAGTATACGACAAGCAGGATCATTTTGGCTTTTAACACATGCTAGGGAGGAGACAAAGCAGATGTGATCCACACTGACCAAGGAGGGCGGGAGAGGCCTAACTGAGGAGGCGACATTGGAATGAAGGCAGGGAGAGTGTACAGGAGTGAGATATGTGACAGTTTGGGAGCAGAGAGTTCCAACAGGAGGAAACTGGCAAGTGCAGAGTCGGACATGAGCAAGAACTTGGTGCATTTGAAGAGCAGCAGGGAGCTGTGGTGGCTAGGGTGCAGGGGGGAGGTGATGAGGTGAGGAAGGTGATGAGGGGTGGTGCACAGATGGTGCAGTGCCTCGCAGGCCAAGGTGAGGGTCAGTACTTTTTCCGGGTGCCGTGCCGTGGGGGGCTTTAAGCAGGGGAGAAGAATGGCTGTGGTTGAAAAGGGAGGGCTCAGGTGGTGTGTGGAGGCTGGGCATAGGATCCACGGCACTGGTTTTGCAGCTGCTGCCGTGTCTGCTGAGGGGTGGTGGTGGCTTGGACCGAGGCTGGCGTGGAGAGAAAGCGACAAATTCAGAATGGCCAGAAAGCTGGACCAGACTTAAATCAGTGTCTGGGGAGTATGAGAGGTGAGGCTGTGCAGTGGAGAAGTTAGACTTTGACCAGTGTAACCTGGAAGACTTCCTAGGGGAGGTGGAGACTCTTAGGATTGACAAGACGGGATTGGGGAGGGACATTTAGGCAAAAAGGGACACCACGAGCAAGGGCCAAAGTGGCACCGTTGTTCATGTGAAGGGCAGGAGGTTGCTCATGCGACCTCTTTTCAACCCTTCAAGGCCAGCAGGTGAGCTGAAGGTTGTTCCTGAAGCTGAGAGAAGAAGGTTTGGCACTTGTTAGAATGAGGGGTGAGAAGGCAGCTTCGGGAAAGGATGGGAACGAAGTTGAGGAGTGTCAGGCCTGTCATCCCCCCCTCCCTGGGCCTCGGTTTCCTCAAGGCATCGCATGGGGTCATGGCTGGGCTTAAAGTGAGCATGCCAGTGGCTGGGGAAGCCAGAAGAGAAGATGCTATTCCAGGGCCTGATGCCCCTTTGCAGAGCCAAGAGCAGCTTGGCCGGGAGGCACGCTTTCTGGGTGAGAACAGAGTTGTTTGAGGAAGGCGACAGGAGAGGTGGGGGGGGGGGGCTTTTTTCTCTTTTCTCTCCAGGGAAGATCATTGAGAAAGAGCGAGCTCACAAAGCGGCAGTGAACAGAGACCGTGCTGTGGGCCTCGGTTTTGGGGTGGGGTGGGGAGCGGGAGCTGGGTCAGCTGTATGGGCCACTTAGTACCCATGAACTTGCAATTAAATGCGGAAGTGGAGACAAGAGGGGTGGTAAAAGGGGGCATTGTTCTGGGCTCAGGAGAGAAGGGCTGCTGGAACCCGGGGAAATGGCCAGCCTCCAACATGAATGGGCTTCAGTGTCCTGGGGGGTGCTGGGGGGAGCGGGCAGTCATTTGGCCCTTTGTCCCGCTCTGCTGGACCCAGCCACAAAGGCCAGCTTGGTTCCCTTTCGGCTTCTTTCTGAGTGAGAAGGGGGACTCGACCCCAGCTTGGCCCCCTCCCAGGGCCCCAAGCAGAGAGCTCCCTCTGGGAATGGGGGGCTGTGTGTGATGGAATTGGCTCCTGTTGGGAATTTGGGGCATTTCTAGAACACTTCCTAGTACATTTCTTTAATTTTAGTTGTTTTGGCATTTGATTTAGGTATGCCTGACACGTAAAATGCACAATAGCCTGCCTGTGCACACACGGCTTGATGAATTTTTACATGCGATAACATTTGTGAAACCACCCCCCAGATCAGATAGTAAATATCGCCAGCACCCTGAGGGGAAGGTCCTCTTCCAGTCAGTGCGCCCAGGAGTAACCGCTGTTCTGATTTCCATCGCCAGAGATTAGTTTTGCCTGTTTTTGAGTTTTATGTGAAATGGAATCATACAATATGTGCTGTTTTATGTCTTTTACATTGATTTAAAAAATACTACGTATAGAACAATATATGTATACAAAGCTATGTATATATAATATAAACAGCGAAACCAAATTCACTGCCATCAAGTCGATTCCAACTCATAGCGACCCCCACTGGGTTTCTGAGGCTGTAAATCTTTACAGAAGCAGGCTGTCTCATCTTTCTTCCATGGAGTGGCTGGTAGGCTCGAACCACTGACCTGGTTAGCAGCCAAACGTGTAATATATATTAAGTATATTTATATATATTAGTATAATATATAGTATAGTATATATTAATAAGGAGCTCTGGTGGTTCAGTGCTCAAAGCCACCAGCCGCTCTGTGGAAAGAAGATGGGGCAATCTACTCCCATAAAGATTTACTACCTGGGAATCCCAAAAAGGGGTTGCTGTGAGTCAGAATCGATTAAATGACAGGAAATTAAAATATGTGTATGTATATATATTTTAGTAGGCAGTCATTCCTAAAGTAGCCCTGGTGGTACAGTGGTTAAGCACTTGGCTGCTAACCAAAAGGTCAGAGGTACGAATCCCCAAGCAGCTCTGAGGGAGAAAAGACCTGGTAGTCTGCTCCTGTAAAGATTACAGTTGAGGAAAACCTATGGGGCAGGTCTGCTCTGTCCTGTAGGGTCACTATGAGTCAGAATTGACTCAAGGGCACCCAACAACAGTCCTTCCCATGGTTCAAATGAAAACAGCTGTTTCTAGCTGAAAGGTCGGTGGTTCAGACCCACCCAGTGGCTTGCAGAGGGAAGATCTGGTGATGTGCTTTGTAAAGATCATGGCCTAGGAAACCCTACTCTGTCACATGGGTTTGCTGTGGGTCAAATCGACTTGACAGCACCTAACAGCAACGGCACACAACAGTGCAGAGCGTGAAAGGTCACGGTGCTCCCCCGCTTTCCCCTCCTCCCCCTGCTTCCCGTTTCCCTCCCTGGCAGCCACTGACTCATTTTGTTTCTTATGGGCCTCTCTAGTCTGCAGATTCCTCTACACTCTACACATCCCTGTTGTTACACATGGGGGCACATTGTATATCATTTTCTGCACTTTGCTCTGTCCCCCTTTTCACCCTGTTCCACAGAGCCCAGTGGTCCATGGAGCTGCCTCATTTTAAAAATCACAGCTGCATAGAATCCCATTGGACAGAGGTACTGCAGTAACCCAGCCCCCTGGTAACGGGCATGGAGGTTACCTCCATCTTACGTCTTTGTAAATGATGGTGCATCAGACACCACAGGTCACTTCACACCTGTAGGTTTATTCATTTTCAGGAATGGAATTTCCAGGTTAAAAGGTATAGGTCTTGGTTATTTTCCATAAATCTTTAATGGTGTGATGCACATGAGTACATCCTCCTTGTAGAGAATAGCTCCTTCATATTCCTGGTGGCCCTCACCCCCAGTTTGCCCTCATGGCCAGTCTGGCGTACAGCCTTCCAGAACTTGCCCTGTGCATTCATGTCATCCACATACACAGTCGTGAACTGACAGAAACGACACAGCAGGCTTTTGAGTGTTTGCTCCAGCTGAGGCCACATGGCTGGTGTTAAGCATTGTGACTGGTGCCCACCTGAGTTTGAATTCTGGGCTCTCACTTCCCGGCTGAGAGGAGGCACTGTGATCCCCTAGCATTCTGCAGCAGCACTGTTCACTGAGTGTATGTCTGGGTGATCTTTGCGTGTCATTTGACATAGGTCCAGCCTGTTGCTCTTGACTTCTGCTTCCTGTTTCATAGGACAAAGGTACTGGAGTGTATACATGCGTTCCTCTCTTGATGGGCACCTTGTGGTTCTGTTTCTTCTTTCTGCCCGTGTCAGGGTTTCTCAACCTTGGCACCACTGGCATTTGGGCCAGGTCATTCTCTGTTGTGAGGGCTTCTCTGGTTGTAGGATCTTTAGCATCATCCTTGGCCTGTACTCACTAGAAGCCACTAGCATGCCTCCTCCCCTAGTTATGACAACAAAAATGTCTCCGGGAATGGAGCATAATAGAATTGGCTCCTGTTGGGAATCTGGGGACATTTCTAGGACACCCAGGTCACCACAGTCAAATCTCATTTTTCCTCTTAAATGTCTTTAATTGTTTCCGTGTTCTGGTTTGGGTATAACTGACATGTAAAATCCACAGCATTAGGTGTATGGCATTGCCACATGTCCCTGGGGACAGAATTGCCCCTGGTTGGTCTACATTGATCAATGCTGCAGAGAGCATCCTTGCCTGAGCTTCTCTGTGTACATGGATTCTCAATGGTGGTGTATTCCCATTCCACAGATGAGCAGATGGAAGCTCAGAGAGGGTGTCATTTTCTTGAGGTCACACAGTGTGGTGCAGTGAGTTACTTGGTATGGCCTTTCTAGCCATAGTCTTTGTAACTCCCATCAGATTACTGGGTAGGACCATGCACATAAGGTGTGTAGAACTCTGATGCTGGAATTGGTTATTTTTGTCACTCTGCCAGGCTTAAAACGAGCCTTCCTAGAGCCAGAGAGGGGATCTCACTGCCATCAAGAGAGAAGAGCTTGAGATGAAGTAGAGCACATCCTTGGACCCGAGATCCCTGCACTGGACCTCCTTGGCAGAGACACCTGGCAGAGAGAGACACCCTGCAGAGAGAGACGCCTGAGCAGAGAGATGGTGGCAGTGAAACTTAGAGGCATGAGACAGAGTGGCAGGTCCACAGAGTGAGAAAGCTGAGTGCCTTTGGGCAGGAGGCTTGCTGGCGAAGTGGGGTGCATCTGTACCTATTGGCAGAGCTAAAAGAGCTTTGTAACACTTGCCCAAACAGGGCAGAGCCAGGCTGAGAGGCCAAGGGCCAAGGGCAAACCTGAGGGCATAGCAGAGGGAGACTGTCCTGATTGAAGAATTGTCCTGAACCTGAATTGTAGCCTGTTACTTCCCCAATAAAACCCCATAATCATAAGTATTGTCTGTGAGTTCTGTGTGGCCATTGCAATGAATTATCATACCCAGCAGAGAAGTAGTGAGTGCCGTAGGAAGGACGGTTGGTGTCAGAATTGGTGAAAGGCTGGAGGGTGGAGGCATGTCTGGCCTCATAGGAATAAGCCTTGGGCTGCTGATGGTGGTTCTGTCTTCTTCTTGTGAAGTTACAGGAGGTCAGAAGATGCCGCCTCCATGCCCTTTTTGCACATGGTGATAAGTGGAAGGACTTGGATCCGAGCTCCTGCTGCTTCCCACTTGCTGAGCACATATGAAGTTCTAGGCCATGCTGGCTGTTGAGTGGGGGACAGAACAGACTCAAGCCCCTTGCCCTCATAGATCTAGAGCTCTCATGGGGGAGACCGACGGGAGCCCAGTCATCAAAAATTTACATGATGAGTCAGGTGGTGGTTAGTTGGTGAGGATAAGGAGAGAGAAAATCACAGTAGTAATACCACCTGACACTTGATGATATTTTATACTAGTGACAAACAGGGGAGCTGTGGTGGCATAGTTGGTTAAGTACTTGGCTGCTACCCTAAAGGATAGTGGTTTGAACCCATCAGCTGCTCTGTGGGAGAGAAGACCTGGGAATCTGCTCCCAGAAAGATTATAGCCTAGAAAACCCTATGGGGGTAGTTCCACTCCATCACAGAGGGCTGCTATGAGCCAGAATCTACTTGAGGGCATACAACAACTACGGCAACAGCAACAACAACAACAGTGAGAGTTTCAATATTCAGGTCCTGAATATTGAGTTTCATACAGTTAACTCACTGAATAGTCATTAAAAACCCGCCTGTGTTGGTGTTGTGAGGTGCCATCGAGTTGGTTCCGACTCACAGTGACTCTGTGTACTGCAGAACGGAACACCGCCTGGTCCTGCGCCCTCCTCACGAGTGCCGCTGTGCTTGCGCCCATCGCTGCAGCCATGTGGCAGTGCATCTCGTTGAGGCCTGCCCCTTTTTCACCATCCTCTACTTTACCCAGCGTGACATTGTTCTCCAGGGACTGGTCCTCCCCTCTGACAAGATGACCAAAGTACGAAAGATGAAGTCTGGCCATTCTCGCTTCCAAAGAACATGCTGTATTATTAATGTTATTCCTGAATTGCAGAGCTAGAGGAAACCAAGACACAGAGAATTCCTCTGTCAGGAAGTCACAGAACTGGTATCAGAACCTGGGCCACTAGAACTCTCAACCGCTCAGAAGCCCTGTCCTCATGCTCACTCTAGCACCCACTTCCTGGGCGATCATGAAGGTCAACTGGGCTAAGATAGGCTGAGCTCACATGTGGTTTGTGGATTTCATGCTGCCAGTCTGTGACAAGATGTAAGTGTGTAAACTTTTACAGCAGTTTGGCAGAGTAATTTTACATCAATTGAATCTTATAAAAATAATAATAAAAAATTAAGCTTGTAGTCTGTGTTTTTATTTTGTTCTTCTAGCAACTTATTTTTGTTGTTTTTACCAAAGCATTAGTCTTGAATGGATTGGAAATTAAAAAAACAGAAGTAGTCCTACAGATAGTTTGCAGAACTCTGTGTGAAGATGGAGAAGTGCTGAGAGCAGACCCTGGCCCATTGTAAGCCCTCAGTCGGTGTGAGCTCTTACTATTGATCTGATATTTGCTGGATACCAGTGCCTTGTCCCTGGGAGGGAGGAGAAGCAGAGGGCTCCAGTCCCCATTTATGGATGAAGAAATTGAAGCCCAGCCAGGTCAGGCAACTTGGGGGTGGCTAGCAGGGTCCAGATGCTTGGGACCTTCTCTTTGTTGACTCTCCCTGGTCCATGGTCTCTACTGCCCCTTTGGTCTAGGCATCTGGGTAGGCATAACCTTCAGGCCTTCCTGTGGAGGGGCCCCGGTGGGCCAGTTGACCACCCGCATGGAGCCCTGGTTAAGCAGGTCCTAGAAAGAGGCCAGCCTTCCCTGGGGACTGTAGGTGGCCGGGGCCTCTCTTGGGGACCCTGTCCCGGGCCTCTCATCAGCCCCTCTCTTTGTCTCCGTGGCCATGGCAACCTGGCTGGACACTTGGCACTCCCCGGCCCAGCCCCCCAGCCTGACCAGCTGGCTACCCTCCTCACTGAGGCTGCCCTAGCAGGCTCCGGTCTGGCTGGGGAAGCCGCCCCCCACCACCTACGGTGGGGGCTCCCGAGCAGGGCTGGCACTGCCCTGCAGTGTGGGAAGGACCCCAAACGAAAGTCCTGCTGGGTCCTCCTCTCTGCTGGCCGCCTTCCTCCCGGCTTGGCGCGTTCTTGTTTTGCATCTCCAGCCTGCTCTTCCAGGCTCTGCCTCCAGCCTCCTTCTGGGGCTCTTTGTCTGCCTGCGTCTGCCCTTCCTCCTTTATTTCTCTGTTTCATTCACTGTGCCTCTGTTTCTCAAGTCTCTCTGCCTGGCTTCTAATGCAGCATTTGCAGGTTGGTCCCTGTAGGCTGAGAATGAGCTGACCCAGAGCCCCTTACTGCAGGGTACCTGGGTGGGGGGACCCTTCCATGACCAGGGAAAGGGCTGCACAGCATATGGGGCTCGTTAGCAGAAAAGCTGCAGCCCCAGCCCCCCGCCAGCCCCATGAGATCCTGCTGCCCCAGACAGGGAGGTCCGTGGGGGCTCTCCTGGTGAGGGAGGGGGTCCTTCTGGTGAGGAA
>NW_006921636.1:7849102-7851214 GCF_000298275.1 Orycteropus afer afer
TCCTGCTGCCCCAGACAGGGAGGTCCGTGGGGGCTCTCCTGGTGAGGGAGGGGGTCCTTCTGGTGAGGAAGGGGCCTCCCATGCAATGGGACAGTCCTCCTGGTCCAACCCTCTTGGGAGGAGGTGGGCTGCTGAGCCCCATTGTGCTGACATCTGAGCCAGTCCTGTGAAGGGCTTGGACTTGGAAACTCATGGTGTTTTCTTCCCATCCATCTGGGAGGGGGCCGGCTTCCACTTGTAGGTCGTTAGAGTCATGATTTATTAATGGCACAGCTGTGCCTATGGATATGAATAAGTAATGCTCCATATAGTGCCTAGACGTGTAAGGTCCATGGGGACCTTAAGGATCTCAGTAAGAGTCATCCCGGTCAGGCCTTTGATTGGAGCCCAGTGGGAGGAAATGATTTGCCTGGACAAGGACTGCAGACCCAGGTGCGGAGGGTGTGACGGGGACAAGGCTGGTGTGAGGATAGTTACAACAGCTCCCTCTCCACATGCATTTGTTTCACCAGTTTCAACATTGACGTGGATGTAGAGACAGGTTTCTCTACCCTTAACTTCTCCATAAGGAGCCCTGCTGGTGTAGTGGTTAAGCTTGGTTGCCAAGCAGAAGGTTGGCAGTTTGAACCTACCCAGCAGCTCCAAAGGAGACTGACCTGGCAATCTAGTCCCTAAACGATTACAGCCCAGAAAACCCCACAAGGCAGTTCCTCTTTGTCATATGGGGCTCCTAGGAGTCAAAACGGTCTACTGGATGGCATCTCACAACAGCCACTTCTCTGTGCCTTGGTTTTCTCATCTGTTAAATGGGGGGAAGGGAACACCTGTCTCTAGGTTTCTTTTTTAACTTTTTAATTGACATAGGGTTCACATATCCTAAAAGTCACCCTTTTAAAGTGTACAATTCAGTGGTTTTTACTTTATCCACAAGGTTTTGGGAGCTCTGGTAGCATAATGGCTAAGACACTTGCCTGCTAACCAGACGGCTGGCGGTTCAAACCCACCAGCCACTCCTTGGAAGGAAGGTTGGGCAATCCTACTTCCGTAGTGATACTGCCTTGGAAACCCAAGGAGGGGTCGCTATGAGTCGGGTTTGACTCGACGGCAAACAACAACAACAACAACAAGGTTTTGCAGCCATCACTGTCTCTAACTCCAGAGCATGATCATCACCCCAAAAGAAACCTAATTGCCATGAGCAGTCTCTCCCCACCTCCCCGTGCCCCCAGCTCCTGGCGGTCACTAGCCTACCCTCTATCTCTGTAAATTTGCCTCTTCTGGCTATTCCATATATGGGCACACCTCATTTTATTGTACGTCACAGGTATTGCATTGTTTACAAACTGAAGGTTTAAGGCAGCCCTGCATTTTGCAAATCTATTGGAACCGTTGTTCCAACAGCATGTGCTCTGTGTCTCTGAGTCACATTTTGGTCATTCTTATAATAGTTCAAACTCTTCCATGATGTTATTGTACGCTTACGAGACTACTGTATAGTGTAGACATAACTTTTATTTGCAGTAGGAAACCAGAAAATTCGTGTGGCTCACTTTATTGCAATATTCACTTTATTGCAGTGCTCTGGAACTGAACCTGCAGTATTTCCGAAGTCAGCCTGTAAATGGAATCATCCAGCATATAGTCTTTTGTGTCTGGCTTCTTTTACTTAGCATAATGTTTTCAAGATTTATCAATGTTGTAGCACGTGTCAGCACTTCATTCCTTTTTTATAGCTGCATAATACTCCACCATATGGTTATACCACATTCTGTTTATTCATCCATCAGTTGATGGGCATTTGGGTGGTTTCTACTTTTTGGCTGTTATGAATAATGCTTCTCTGAACATTCCTGTATCGTTTTTGTATTGATGTATGTTCTCAGTTCTTCTGGGTATATACTTAGGAGTGGTGCACAGGTTTCTTGGGAAGATTAAATGAGTCTGTAAAAGTGTAACTCTCAGAATAGTTCCTGGAACATAGCAGGCTCTAGACATGTGTTGTTGTTGGGTGCTGTTGAGTTGACTTTCAACTCCTGGTGACTCCATGTGACAGAGTAGAACTGCCCCACAGGGTTTTCTAGGCTGGCATATCAAATCCACCAGCCACTCCTC
>NW_006921636.1:7852110-7856354 GCF_000298275.1 Orycteropus afer afer
CACCTGGGAATTCAGATCATACACATAAAGTTATTGGACCACTGTCTGCCAACCCTATACATGTTCTTGGGTGCACTCTCCACTTCATATAGATACCTAATAGTTCAGCCTGTCCACCCATCGATCCCCCCATAGACCCATGTTTTAGGCTGTGATCTTTATGGGAGCAGATCATCAGGTCTTTTTCCTGGGTGGGTATGAACTGCGAACCTTTTGGTTAGTAGCCAGGCAAGGCACTTAACTGTTGTGCCATCAGGGTTCCTTTGATGTGTGTTAGGTCTTGTTATTACAAAACAACCTATAAGCTCAAGCTGATGATAAATGCCCAATGGCCTTGGCCTTGGTGTTGGGCAGATCCAAAAATCCAAAATCTAGTGCCATTGAATCGATTCTGACTCATAGCAACCCCAGTTGGGCTTCTGAGGCAGTAAATCTTTACGGAAGTAGATTGCCTGGTCTTCCTTCTGTGGTGTGGCTGGTGGGTTTGAACCACCAACCTTCTGGTTAATGATCAAATACCTTAGGCACTGAGCCAGCATAGTTCCTTGTTGGGGAGACAGTAGTGCTTACCTGAGTGCCAGGCAGAGGTCCTGTAAGGTCCTGTTTTACAGGTGAGGAAACTGAGGCACCAAACACTATTTACCCAAGATCATACAATGAGCTCAGACCTGAATTCTGGTGACCTGACTCCAGATCCATGCCATGGACTCCTGTGCCTTTGGAGACCCACTAAAGGCATGTACCCCGTATAAAGTGGACAGCAGCCCCAAGGAGTGGTTCCATGCAGACATGAACCACATATCACCAGATCGCCTGACTTTTTAAAGACTTTTTTTAAAATCCGGAAATGTGCATTTTTTTGGTAGGAAGTCACTTGATTTTGAAAAGTTGGCAATTCAGTCACATTTTTAATAAACAGTGCGTGGGCCTAACAAAATATGTTTGCAGGCCCAATCCGTGGGTTGGCAGTTTGCATATTCTGGCTTGAGGGCAACTCACGGGAGTGGGGGGCATTTAGGCAGTGACCTTGGCGGGCTGAATTTCTGAGCCTAGGACACCCACCTTCCTTGGTGGGTTCTGACTTGTGTTTGTGCCATTTCTGTTCAACTCTAAGCCCTCATGAGATGTGGTCTCATTGAGGACCTGGATGGTGCCTGGACATTTGGAGATTTCTGTCTCCCTCTCACCCCTAGCTCTGATAGCATAGTGCCTAAGGCATTTTGACTGCTAACCAGAAGACTGGCGGTTCAAACCCACCAGCCAGTCCTTGGAAGGAAGGTTGGGCAATCTACTTCTGTAGTGATACTGCCTCAGAAACCCAAGGAGGGGTCGCTATGAGTTGGGTCTGACTCGATGGCAATGTATTTGGTTTGCTTTTTTTTTCACCCATAGAACCCTAAAACCATGGAGCCCTAGGAGTCCTTGAGTGGTACGAATAGTTACTGTGCTTCACTGCCACCTGAAAGGTTGAAGGTTCGAGTCTACCCAGAGACACCTGGAAGAAAGGCCTAGTGCTCTCTTCCCCCCCCCCCCATCAGCCGTTGAAACCCTACGGAGCATAGTTCTGCTCTGACACACGAGGGGTTGCCATGAGTTGGGGTCAGCCCGACACCAGTTGGTTTTCTATGTTGGGTCCTTACTGTGCAGCATTGGCTTTACTTTTAGGTGCTAACTACCTTTCTGTAGCTGGAGGCAGCCTGGTACATCAGAAATTGGCCCCCAGAGTCCAGACTCCTGGTTCAAATCTCAGCCCTGCTGCTTCTTAGCCTGTGACCTCAGACAAGTTGTTTAACCTCTCATTGCCTCAGTTTTCTCATCTGTGCGTCTGTAAAATGGGGCTAACATCTGACATCAGGGATTCATACGATTCATACGTGAAGTGCAGTTGATGTGTGCACAGAGGGTAGCAGGTTGGTTAGCTGGCTGTGCTGTTGTGGCAGTTGGTGGTGACAGGGTGCAGGCTTTGCAGCCAGATAGCCTGGGGTCAAATCCTGACTCTTCTGTTCACCAGCTGTGTGACCTTGGGGCAAGTGGCTCAACTTGGTGGTGCCTCACTTTCTCCATCTGTCAAATAGGGACAATGTTAAAACCTCTCTTAGGAGGTTGTTGTAGCACTCAGGACAGTGACCAGCCCAAGGTAAGCACTGCATGACGTTGGCCATTGTTACTACTGTACACAAACGTTCAGATGTGCGCAGACATGCGGCCATTGCCGAGGCTCTGCCATCTGGCAGGCACAGTGGGAAGGTACCTATTCATTTCTGAGTGTGTGTCTCCATGTTTCCTACAGGGAACGATGCTAACGTGTGTGTGTGCACATGAATGTGCACTGTTCCAAGCCAGCTCTCTGGGGTGCTCTCTCTCCTCCGCATCTCTCCCTGCTTAAATTGAACACATACATTATACACGCACACACGTGCTCACTCGTAATGCTTTTCTATGAAATAAATACATATTGAGGTTCTCGGGCAGTGAGTTCAGCCGTGGGGTTCTCGGACAGCCACCTGAGCAGCCAGTAATGTTTCAGTGCACTGGGGAGGGTGGGAGCTGCTGGAGGGCAGTACTGGGCAGTTGGTGCTCAACAGGTGGGGATCTGATGGGGAGGGTGTTGGGTGCGCTGGGGGCTGGGCTGTGGGGCTTGGGCAGGACAGCTTGGCTGCAAGGGAAGGTACCAGGGTTCAAGACATAGTTCACTCTGGCTGCCTAGTGCTGGGTAGGACGGTGCAGACGCAGCAGCCCCTAACTTCCTCTACCCCTGCTCCTATTCTCCTCCTCCTCGGCATATTGCAGGCACTAATTTAGGCAAAAGCTCCTTGGTATCTAAGAAAAGCTGAAGCATGCAGAGTTAGTACAACAGGATCGAGCTATCTGGAGAGGCAGCCCGGACTGCTGCATTTATCTTCCTTTTTCTCCCCTCCATGTCAAAGTTCTTTTTTCCCTGTTACACTTCTTGAATTTCCTTGCAGCCCACAGCCCTCCTTTTTCCTTTGCATCTGTGAGATGGGAGCCTTTTGTTTCCCTCTTGTTTCTGTCCTTCCCCAGCAGTCTCTCTGGGGAGGCCAGTGGAAATTCAGGTCGTTTCTGAAAGAGTGAGGGGGATAGGTGGGGACTTTTTCCTGTTACAGTTTTGGGAAGCATTGAAAAGGTGACTTCTTGTTCTGTTAGCTGAGATTGATTGAACCCTCAGCATGTCTCAGGCTTTGTCCTGAGCATTCTTCATATCTTAACTCATTATTCCTCCCAGCAACCCCAGGAGAGGTGTTCTCACTGTACCATTTTACAGATGAGGAAACTGAGGCACAGAGAGGTTGTGTCACATATCCAGGGTCCCACAGTGAGGAAGGGCTGAGCTGGGATACGAACCAGCAGCATTGTACTGTTTCCTCTGCTAATGGGTTAATTTAACATGTTTGCTGAGCCTCTACTGTGTACCATGTACCAGGCCTGGTATATTTCCTTTTCACGCATCCGTTCTTCCTTCCTTCCCTTTGCCTCCCCTTCCCCCCTCCCAAGGAGCTCTGGTGGCGCAGTGCCTAAGGCATTTGACTGATAACCAGAAAGCTGGCAGTTCAAACCCACCAGCCACTCTGGGGAAGGAAGACCTGGCAATCTCCTTCCATAAAGATTTACTGCCTCGGAAACTCAGTGGGTGTCACTATGAGTCAGAATCAACTCAATGGCAGTGGGTTTTTGGTTTGGTCTCTCCCTCCCAACCACCATCCATTTTCCTTTCCTTTCTCCCTCCCTCCCTCCCTTTCTCCTTCCCTTCCTCTCTCCCTCTCTTCCACCCTCCTGTCTACCCACCCACTTACCTACCTATCCACCTACTACCCCTTCATCCATTTTTCTTCCTTTTCTCGCTCCCTCCCTCCCTTACCTTTCCCTTCCTCCCTCCCATCCACTCACCTGCCAACCCATCCACCCATCCATTCAAATAGTGTTTCCTGAAATTTACCCATTCCAGTGTCAGTCTCATGATTTTTGTCATATTTGAATACCAGCAGCTGCAGCATTATTTATATAATATCTTTTACTTAATTTAGCCCTTCCTTTTCTGGTAGCATAGTGCCTAAGGCACTTGACTGCTAACCAGAAGGTTGGCGGTTCAAACCCATCAGCCACTCCTCAGAAGGAAGGTTGGGCAATCTGCTTCCGTAGTGCTACTGCCTCAGAAACCCAAGGAGGGGTCGCTATGAGTCGGGTCCAACTTGACGGCACACAACAACAACAACTATATGTATATA
>NW_006921636.1:7856454-7875730 GCF_000298275.1 Orycteropus afer afer
TCAAACCCATCAGCCACTCCTCAGAAGGAAGGTTGGGCAATCTACTTCTGTAGTCATACCGCCTTGAAAACCCAAGGAGGGGTTGCTATGAGTTGGGTCCGACTGGACGGCACATGACAACAACTTCTTTGAAAACTCTAGTTTCATCTTAAGCGTAATGTCCATGAAGTCATGGATTTGATGTAGTAGCCATAGTTGTTGATAACAGAATAAAAAACACTCATCTGAGAGCCCATGTCTCTGCAGCAGTCGGAGCAGACTTGGGGAAACCTGTCATCAGGTATTTATGGGGTTCCCAGCCCCGAGCCAGGCCCAGCGTGACTGGGTGCCCTAGGTGTGGGATTTCCATCAGCAGCTTTTACTGTAACAGGGAAAGTCAGGCAAGGACTTGTGAATGACTCATGTTCCCGTGACCCGTGCTGTGTGAGAACCGTGTGTTAAAGAACTCTGGGAAGTCACCAGAAATCACCTCTGCTCTGAGGCTCAAGGAGAGGTGACATTTGGACTAGATCCTGAGAGAGTATGCAAATAGCAAGTAAATGCATGAAGCGTCAAAAACCATGAAGCATCAGTTGGCGGTAAATACTAGGAGGGGACTAAGGCAGGGGTGGGGATAAGGAGAGAGGAGTGACAGTGAGTTGCCCTCTTAGGGAGGCTGAGTGGGGATGGCGTCACAGAGAAGGCGATGTTTGAACAAAGATCCTTAAGAGGTTTGGGGCTGGTGGTAGAGCCATGCCACTTTGCAGGGGAGGAGCTCTCCAGGCAGAGAGAGCTGCAGGTGCGAAGGCCCCAGGGCAGGGGGCATGCCGGGGGTTTGAAGCACAGCTCAAGAGGCCATTGTGGCTGGAGCAGCATCACAGAGAGAACGGCAGGAGGCCCGGTCAGAAGTGGCCTGTGGACCGTGGTGAGAACCTTAGGCTTTTTTCCCAGTGGGATGGAAGCCACCAGCTTGGACCAGGCACTGGAGGGATTCCTGAGGCTGCCTTTGACCAGACAGCAGAGAACAGGTTACTGACGGGGGCAGTGCGAGCAGAGGAGCCCCTGAGTTCCTGAGCTGGAGCAGCTGGAACCACTGTGTGCCTAGGAGAGGGGCAGTGGTGTTAGTGCTGGCGGGTAGCAGTGGACAGATCAGCGTGTTGGGCGGCTGCCTGTGTGCTGATAACCTGGCGCCGCCATGGACAGGCTCTGTGACCCCGGGCAGGTGACAGCCCTCTGTAGCTCCGTGTCCTCACCTGTAACGAGAAGAGAACAGTGCCCACCTCTGAGGTTTAAAAGAAACTACATGAAAGAGCTCAGAGCAAGATCTGTTGGCACGTCCTGAGTGCTCAGTAAGGACTGGCTGTTGACATTATGACAGGTAGTCCCTGACTTACGACGAATTCGAGTTACGATGAACCACACTGGCGAGCGTCTTTGTTTTTGGAGAGGGGGGAACATCATTATATAATGTTGCAGTCAGTAATTTGCTGCTGTTGTCATGCTCAGATGTTCACTCACAGATGTTCAATGTTACAATTTATAAAGATACTGATAATAAAAGGCAATAATAGTGAAAACTGAAAAAAAAAATGAGGCATTTGACTTAGTCAGAACTGACTTATGTCGGGGTTGTTGGAACAGAACCCCATTGTAAGTCAGGGCTACGTGTATTATCATCATCATTGTTATCCTCTTCCTCCTCCTGCTCCAGAGGAGCCCTGTTACAAGGACCAGGGTCGGCGCCCCAGGCTCAGCTGGGTTGTCCTGGTGATGAAGGTGGATGGGGACATTGAGACGCAGATGACAGGCTTTGTTACGAGGGTGGATGCAGCTGACGCCTGTGATTTGCCCTCCATGACACACGAAGGACTTACTCCATCTGAATGAGTAGTTGTTTGAAGGACTCGTTTAGAAGGGGTAGATGTAGCTGAAATTACAAGTGCCCAGGTCAAGTCAGGATTCTGTTTAACCCATGGATGGTGGACCCTCTGTATAAGTGACTGCAAACCCAAGCCACAAACGGTCTTAAACAAGAAAAGGAATGCAGTAACTCACGAAGCTAGAAGATCAGCTTCAGGTAGAATGTGATCTAGGGGCTCAAATAGTATCCCTGTTTCAGTTGCACTGTACTTCCCAGTGGTTTCATTCTTGTGTCCTGTGTGGCTCAGGTGGAGTTGGATCAGCATTCCTCAGGCAGCACTGGGATGCTTTACCACGAGAAGAGGGGATGGAAATGAGATGCCTGCTGTTGTAGCCAGGGGCTAAGCTTTTGAAAGAGGGGGTCCTTCTGTTTAAGGGCAGGGTGGGCCTTTGGGTCTAAGCTCTGTATTCTGCAACTAAGATTTCTGAAGGACGTTTGAGGGCTGCTTTCATGAGTCATCGTTGGATGAGTTCACTTCACCCAGGTTACATCATCTTTCCAAACATTTGCCCGCCACCCTGTAGGAAGTTCCAAGACACTGCCCACCCGCTCCTGGGTGCTGGAGAGCAGGGCTCCATGGGGCGCCATCTGAACAGTCAGATGTTCTCAGTTTACAGAAAACTTCTCACGGGCCTTTTAAAGGAATCAGGACAACCGCCGTTTCGTTAGGGTCTGTACCCAGGCTCTCATGATAGCCTCCTCTGGCTTCAGATGTCTGGTCTCTGGGCACATTCGCCTCAAAGCCTCTGGCAGCCTGCAAGCGACGTTTACTCACCACATGGGCAGTCTTCCTGGTTTTGTTCTTCCCCAGTGCATTTGTGACTTCCCCTAATTTTAGGTCTCTTAAGACAAAGAAAATAAAACAAACCACAGTCCTATTTCCAGACGTCAGCATCTGGTGGCCACTTGTCATTTTTGATGTTTGAGAAAAAAATGTTTTGATCATTCTTCACAATTAGACTTTAAAAATGTACATTGGTTGTTCCTATGTAAAAAACACTTTTTTAGAAAAGCATTTTGCAACCAGATTGCTCTAGAGATTTCCTTAGTCCTTTCTCTGCTTTCTGTATCTGTTTATAAGATTCCTTGCAAACACGGGTTTTTCTTTTCTGCAAGTGCTTACCCCACTTATGTACATCGGTAATGCTGTGAGCAGCAGAAAGAGGATATGAGCGAGAAAGGGCTCAGACCTTTGAAAAATTCTCTTGTGGGTGCTGGTTGGCCCGGAGCCCCTCCAATGCTTGCATGTGTGATGTTTGGGAAACCTTTTTTTTTTTAAGGAAGGAAGAAATTTTATGGTGCTTTTTAACAGCCACCAGCTTTCATATACTCGGTTGATATATTCAAAAGGGACATGGGTTTCCTGTGGCCTGGGAAGTCTGTCACAGGTGTCAGTGCTTAAGTCCAGGGTTAAAAGAATTCTCCCAAATTCTTCAGGGAGGCCTGGGCTGAGCAGGGCTGACCGGGGTGAGGAAGAAGATTTCTGGAATGGCTTTTGCCCCAGCTTCTCTGGACCTCACTGAGCCCCTAGAGGGTCATCAGTGTCCTGTGCTCCTCTTGTGGGGGCTTTGGAGAGGTTCTCGGAGTGTGTGTGGGGGTGAGGGTCATAGGTTATCAGCCAGGGGTGCTCTGACCCACCCCAGCCACCTCTGACCTATTCGCTCCTCCCCCTTCCCCTCCTTCACTCTCACTGTTCCCCTCCCCCTCCCTCTTCCCCACGCCCCTTCTGTCCACATCCCTCTTGCTCCCTTCCTCTTTCACTGGCAACTCAGCTGGGCTGTATTAACCATTTGTGCCACCCTGGCCCATGAGTGCCATTGAGTTGGTTTAAAACCCCAAACCCTCCGATAGAGCCTGGTGGAACCACTGAGACTATGGCACCTAGCTGCCCTTCAGGTCTGGAATTGCACCCACACCTGTGGCTTCCAGCCAACAATAGACAGGTATATGAGTTGAACATTTCCCTGAGGTAGATACACTCCTTGGAGAGAACAATCATGGGAGAAAGAAGGGCTGCTTATGCACAGGGAGACAGCTCAGGGGACAGGAGTGCATGGAGGGATGGACACAGGGAAGAGGTAACTATAGGGAGGAAGTGGGAGGGGAGCTGTTGCATTGTGGTAAATTGTGGTCAATGTCATGAGACAAAGAGTATGTGAAATGATGTATGGAAAGTGAATTTGCTCTGTAAATTTTCACCCGAATCACAATTAAAAAAAAAAGGCAAAACCCCAAACCCACTACCATTGAATCAATCTGACTCATTTTGACTCTCGGGGACCCTGTGTGACAGAGTGGAACTGCCTCACAGGGTTTCCTTGGCTGCAGTCTTTGCAGGAGCAGATCACCAGGTCTTCCTCCCACTGAGCCGCTGGGTAGGTTTGAACCACTAACCTTTTGGTGAGCAGCCAAGCCCTTGACCATTGTGTCACCAGGGCCCCAGATAAATGGTCAGGAGCTCATAAATATCTGTGGGATGAATTTGGAAGCATGCCCTTGATTCTTTTTTCCCTGCTGGTGCATCGGAAAAGCAAAAGCTCTGAGGCCCACAGGCTTTAAGAAGGCCACTGGCCAGGCCTGATTTTTCAAGGAGGTGAGATCTTGTCTGTTGGCTGTGAGACCAGAGAGGCTGGTCACTTCCATGGCATCAAAGGTTGAGGAGCCTCCAGAGTTTGAATGGCAGCAGTGGTTCCTGAGCTTGACGTGGACTTGGACAGCTCTGCCCTGTGGATGGGGTACTGAACAGGCTCAGTGCTTGGACATCGCCAAGGCGGGAGGGAGCATGGATGCCTGTTTCTTGGGGCGGGCTGGACAGCAGCAGAGGCACCCGCAGCTCTTCTGTCCTATGCATTTTTTATGAACGAGTCTTTAATGGTGCACTCTCTGGCTTGGTGTCACCTTCACATATAGCACAAGAGGGCCAGTGAGCCTGCCTTCTTCCACCTCCAGCTGGCTTGTTGGAGGAGACCCCAGGCAGGGAGGAGGTTGACAGGCAGATCAGTGATTACATTATATTTTTTATTGATATATAATTTATGTATAATAAAACATAGCTACGTTAAGGATATGCTTTGATGAGGTTGCACAAGGGTGGGCCCGCTGGCTGCAGGCAGGGGGGATGATGGCTGTTCCCACCCGCCCAGTGGGTTCAGGAGCAACGGAAAAACTCAATGCACTGCCGTTGAGTCAAATCTGACTCATAGCGACCCCTCCTTGGGTTTCCGAGGCAGTATCACTATGGGAGTAGATTGCCCAACCTTCCTTCTGAGGAGTGACTGGTGGGTTTGAACCACCAGCCTTCTCGTTAGCAGTCAAATGCCTTAGGCACTATGCCACCAGAGAATGTTGGAAACTGCTGGCCCAAGGCTTAGAACCCACCGGTCCGCTTGGCTTTCTCTTCTTTGGGCCCGCAGTGCCTGAGGGAAATCAGCTGCTCCCCCTGCTCCCTGAAGAGGTTTCTCCAGGGAAAGGGGGCATCTTTAGACCCAGGCAGTGCCCAGTAATCTGCAGATCCAGGATGGTCTCACTATCCCAGAATTACTGGCACCAGAAGAAGGCCTGCTGCTGAAAGTCTATGAGAAACGGGCCCTGTCATGGCAACAGTGGGTGTGATGGGGGAGGGGTGACTCAACCTTGAGGAAGTTGAAGTTCATCTTTTCATTAACAGTGCTTTGGATACCATAGCGACTCTACATGAATTCTTAGTCTCAACACAAGAGGAGTCAAATACTGATTTTTGTTTTCATTGGGGATGCATATATTTTCTAATAAACTTATATGAGTGCATGTTGTGACTGTTGTTAAGGTTGCCCTTTACAGTATGATGATAAAGAAAGTCATTTTGAAAACCACGAGAGCCCCATTTCGGCTTTCATGCATCCCTCTCCTTGATGAGCCGCTCACCTCATTTGGTAACCCCCATCTTACCCTCTTCCTTGGCCATTTTCTCTGACGTCATGAACTGTCTAATTCTGCCAGGTCTTCATTTATTAATAGTGCTGCCTGGCACCCAGCTATTGTTTTCCAACATCGCTTTCATCGACGTTATGAAATTCTGCCTCTCTTGCAGGGTTTGCAGTTTTACTTTGCAATTGATTTGCTTTCAGTTTGCATTGTATTCCGACTGTGATGTATTTAGGAGGGCTGATGAGGCACGGAAGGGCTCTTGAGCAAGGTGGGCTATAAATAGTCAGCTTATTAGGATATTTTTAAGACTTGATGGCTTTTCTCCCTGGGAGGGAGCAGATACTGAAGGAACATTTCAGAATGTGTCTGTTCTGGAGGAAGCTCTGAGTACTTGAGACCAGACCCCTTCCAGAAATAAGCAGGGCATGATTAATGAGTAACGGATGGGACCAGGGTGCCGTGGGCTCCTGGGTTTCCTTTTGTGCCACTACTACTCCGTCTGTCTCCTTCACTGAGTTCTCCTTGTCTTCCTGGCTTCTGATTGTTGTGCTATGCCAGACTCTATCCACAGGACTATGTTCTTCCCAGTGATCCCACCTCTATCCTTGCACCATCTGCTTATCTGGACTTAACACTTGTATGGCCATTGCCTTTTTGCCATCACCACTTGGATGTTGAATGGCATCTCAAACGCAGTGTGTCCCAAACCAGATTCCTCCTCTTTCCCCTGAAACCGGCTCCTCTCTGCCATTTCTGTCCCAGTTAATGGCAGCTCTATCCTTCCAGTTGCTCAAGCCCCAAACCTGAGAGTCACTTCTGCTCTGCTCTTTTTTGTCACCCCTGTTGTCTAGTCCGGCAGCAAATCCTTTGATTCTACCTTCATCTAATTCTACATCTAATTCTTGTGACCTTCACTCCTACCATCTTACTTAACAAACATTTATAGCACTTTCCATGTGCCAGTTACTCTTTCACATACTTAATGAATAGTAACTCCTTTAATTTTCATAAAACCTATTAGACTCTTCAGTTGGCAAACAAAGACACTGATGCATAGGAGTTTAGCCTTGTACCTAAGCCCACAAAGCTGATAAGTGGCAGAGCTGAGATTTGAACCCAGGCCACCTGACTCCAGAGACCATGCTCTTAACCAACACACTGGTTTAAGTCCCTGTTATCGTTTGCTTGGGCTGTTGGAATAATCCTATCACCCTGACCCCACACTTCGTCTCTCCACGACAGCCAGAGAGATCCAGTTCAGACCATACCAGACCATGTCCCTGCTCTGCTCAGAACTCTCCAGGGACTTCATATCACACTCGGAGTAAAAGCCAAAGTTCTTTACTGAATCTGCTGGTCCATAGACTCTCCTAATGTGGTCCACGCTGTTGCCTCTGCTTGAAAGCCTTTCCCCAGCTGTCCTCATGGCTTGCTCCCACCATTCTGTTCATTCTTTGCTCAGATCTCACCTCCTCCAGAGACCTGCCCTGACAGCCATTAATTTAGGCCAGACCATCCCAAACGTACCCTCCAAATTTGGTGAGAATCCTTCTCCCCACTGTAATAGAATTGGCCACACACACATAGCTTGAACCTTATTTTTTCTCTGCTGATTGTTGACTGAGTGACCTATGCTGTTGAGCTGTGAGGAGACAGACTCAGCTGGGGGGGGGGGGCTTGCCACCAGACATAGTGTAGCGGGAGAGGCACAGCTGGCCCAGATCTCCTGGACCTTGGCCCCCTCCATCTTTGAGTAATATGGGTGCATCACTATCAGTAATAGGGTAAGTCATTCACACTCTCTGGGCCTCAGGTTTCTCTTCTGTAAGTGGGGAAATAATAGTACCTACCAAGGGAGTTTCTTCACGTTTTGAGTCATGCATCATCAACAAATGAAAGTCCCAAGAACTTTGCTCTGTTCACGTCATTAAGGTAGATTCTACTTTGAGGAGGCAGCTCTCCCCAGCTGTAGTTTGAGTGCCTTCCAACCTGAAGGGCTCATCTTCTGGCACTATATTACACAATACTTTTCTGCTGTTTGTAAGTTTTTCACAGACCGTTGTTTGAGATCACCAAGTCCTTCTTCCTGGTCTTAGTCTGGAAGCTCTGCTGTGTCCTGTCTACCACGGGTGACCTGCTGGTATTTGAAATGCAAGTGGCATAGCTTCCAGCATTACAGAAAGCACAAGCTCCCAGAGTGCAACAAGCTGGTAGACAAGTGGTGAGAGAAACAGCTGCAGACATCCATTAATAATAAGAACATGGGATGTAGGAAGTATGAATCTAGGAAAATTGGAAGTCATCAAAAATGGAATGGGACACATAAAGATTGATATTCTAGTCATTAGTGAGCTGAAACAGACTGGTATTGGCCATTTGGAATCAGTCACTCATTTGGCTTACTATGCTGGGAAAGACAAATTGAAGAGAAATGGCGTCCCATTCATTGTCAAAAATATTTCAAGATCTATCCTGTAGTACAATGTTGTCAGTGATAGGATAATATCCATACACCTACAAGGAAGATCAGTTACTGCTACTACTGTTCAAATTTATGAACCAATCATTAAACCCAAAGATGAAGAAATTGGAGATTTTTTTCCAACTTCTGCAGTCTGAAATGAATCAAACATGTAATCAGAATACATTGATAATTACTGGTGATTGGAATGCAAAAGTTGGAAACAAAGAATCATCAGTATTGGGAAGATCTGATCTTGGTGATAAAAATGGTATGGGAGATTGCATGATAGAATTTTGCAAGACCAATGACTTATTCATTGAAAATACCTTTTTTTTTTTGTTGTTGTTGTTGTTCCAACAACATGAACAATGACTATACATGTGGACCTCGCCAGATGAAAACGACAACATCTGGTGTAAAGAGCTGGATGTAGAACAAATAGACCATCAATTGCTCATATGCAAGTTCAAGTTGAAGCTGAAGAAAATTAAAACAAGTCCATGAGAGCCAAAGTACAACCTTGAGTATATCCCATCTGAATTTAGAGACCATTTCAAGAATAGATTTAATGCAACACCAGTGACTGAAGATCAGACAAGTTGTGTGGGATGACTTGAAGGACATCATCCATGAAGAAAGCAAAAGGTTATTAAAAAGACAGGAAAGAAAGAAAAGACCAAAATGGATGTCAGGGAAGTCTCTGAAACTTGCTCTTGAACGTAGAATAGCTAAAGTAAATGGAAGAAACAATGAAGCAGTAGAATTGAACAGAATTTCAAAGGGCAGGTTGAGAAGACAAAGTCAATTATTATAATGCAATGTGCAAAAGACCTGCATGTAGAAAACCAAAATTGAAGAACACACTTGGCATTTCTCCAGCTGAAAGAACTGAAGAAAAAATTCAAGCCTCAAGTTACAATATTGAAGAATTCTGTGGGCAAAAAATTGAATGACACAGGAAGAATCAAAAGAAGACAGAAGGAAGACAGAGTCACTGTACCAAAAAGAACTGCTTGATGTTCAGCCATTGTAGGAGGTGTAGTATATGATTGAGAACTGATGGTATGGAAGGAGGAAGTCCAAGCTGCATTGAAGGCATTGGTGAAAAAGAAGACTTCAGGAATTGATGGAGTACCGATGAAGATGTTTCAACAAATGGATGCAATGCGTTGGAAGCACACGCTCACCTATGCCAAAAAATGTGCAAAACAGATACCTGGCCAGCCAACTGGAAGAAATCCATATTTGTGCCTATTCCAAAGAAATGTGTGCCAGAGGATGAGGAAATCATTGAACAATATCATTAATATTGCATGCAAGTAAAGTAAAATTTTGCTGAAGATCATTCAAAAACAATTGCAGCAGTAAATAGACAGTATACTGCCAGAAATTCAAGCCAAATTCAGAAGAGGATGTGGAACGAGAGAGTCATTGCTGAAGTCAGATGGATGGGGCTGAAAGCAGAGAAGACTAGAAATATGTTACCTGTCTTTTACCTGTTGTGTTTATCAGATCAAAGGCATTTGATTACATGGATCATAACAAATTATGGACAACATTGTGAAGGATGGGAATTCCGGAACAATTGTGCTCGTGAGAAACCCACAGCAAGAGGCAGTCAGTTGAACAGAACAAGGGGGATACTGTGTGGTCAGAAAAGGTATGTGTCAGGGGTTGTATCCTTTCACCATAGTTATTTAATCTGTATGCTGAGCACATAATCCAAGAAATGGAACTATATGAAGAAGAACGTGGCTGGATTGGAGGAAGATTCATTAACAACCTGCAATATGCAGATGACACAACCCTGCTGGCTGAAAGAGAAGAGGACTTGTAGCACTTACTGATGAAGATCAGAGGCTACAGTTTTCGGTATGGATTACCTCACTATAAAGAAAATAAAAATCCTCACAGCTAGGTCAGTGGACATGATGATAAATGGAGAGAAGATTGAAGTTGTCAAAGATTTAAAGTTTTAAAGAGCAAAGATGTCACTTTGAGGATCACTTGATGTCTTTGTTGAATGAAGATGTTGGCAAAGAATACTCAATGTGCTATGGACTGCCAAAAGAGAGAACAAATCTGCCTTGGAAGAAGTGCAGATGGAATGCTCCTTAGATGTGAGGATGGTGAGACCTTGTCTCACATACTTTTGGACGTGTTGTCAGGAGGGACCATTCCCTGGAGAAGAACATAATGCTTGGTAATGTAGGGAGTCAGTGAAAAGAGGAAGACCCTCAACAAGATGGATGGACACAGTGCCTGCAACAAACATAGCAACAGTTTGTGAGGATGGTGCAGGACGGGGCAGTGTTTTGTTCTGTTGGCATGGGGTTACTATGAATTGGAACTGACTTGATGGCACCTGCCACCACCACCACCAGAGGAGTTACTATGAGAAGTAAGTTAATATTTGTAAACTGCTGAGATTTCAGTCCAACTATAGTTCTACCACTAATTGGCTTTGTGACATAGCCTTTACTTCTCGGGGCCTCAGTTATTTTTCTGTTTAAAAGGGACTACTTGTAGGATTGGTGGGAGGATTGCATGCAGTAATGTTTTTAAAGCATTTAGATCAACATCCAGTATATCATAAGTGCTCAGTAAACATTAGCTGTCATCACTGTTGTAAGAATAGCCCTATTTGCACTGTTTTGAGTGTTTTCAGGCCTGGTTTTGACTTTAAGGACTTTTCTTTGAGAAGTCTGTTGTAGACGTGGTCATCCTCATTTGGTAGATGGGGAAACTTAGTTCCCGGGAGAATTGCAGACTTCCTGCAATCCGAGGCTCTGTGGCAGAGCAAAGAACGCGTCAGGATCCCAGCTCCAACAGGCAGACCACCCATGGGAGACAGGTAGGGCAGTCTTCACATTTTGAAGCTAACCTCAAATGACCAGGGTCCTGGGAGCTGGGGTCTTTCTTCGAGAGGCTGAATTTCTGGCTCCAGAAGTGTGGGGAGTAGGGGAGAGACTGCCAGGGCACGTGGCAGGTGGCTGTGGCCCTGGTGAGGGAGGCTGGTTCATTCCCAGAGACCCATCCAGGAGAAGAGGGGGTTTCTGTCATTTCAGAGGATGGGTCTCTAGGCCCATCTCCCTCTGGTGCCCTCGGCGGCCTCAGGAATGGGTCCTTCTTGCCCATTAGGGTTTCCCGAGTGTCTGGGGCCCTGAGGATTTCTCCAGGGCTGGCTCTGAACCCTGTGTCTTTTATTCTGTGGAAACCAGGCCTTCTTCCCTCCTCAAGTCACTTGGAAGCTCTGACTCCTTGATGTGGCCATGAGGCCCCTGCTCACCTCTCCTACCTCCTCCCCGACTTGCTTCTTCTCAGGCTGCGGGCCTTCTTCATCCTTCTAACACACAGTGCTCACTTCCTCGAGGTCAGAATCCAAAATGGCTGCTGCTCAGAGAGGTCTTAGAGAATGGCTTGGCCCATTCCTGGACCTTAACTTTCCCTAATGGCTTGAAACCACACAAGAAGTTACGGAGCAGATGTGGAACAAGTGGTGGGATCTGGGAGTAAGAGTTGTAGCATGCGCTGTGTGGGGTTGCTGTGAAGGTGAAATGGGTGCATGTGCAAAGCCCCAGCACGTGGTGAGCAATCAATCAGTTTAGCTATCGGTGGTGTTTTGTTGTTAGAACAAACTCCTTATCCCACTGTGGATACGGTCTGTGTGATGGGCAGCCCCCACGATGGCCACCAAGTCCTGCCTCCTGATGTTCTTCCCACTTGAGTGCAGGCTGGACTTAATGACTTGCTTCTAGTGAATGAATATGGAGACAGAAGGTTTATAGTTTTACATTTTGCTTTTAGATTTCTGATCCAGTTTGAGTTAACTTCTGTGTAAGGTGTATAGTTTAGGTTGAGGTTCATTATTTTGCATGTGGATATCCACTTGTTGCAGTACCATTTGTTTTAAAGTCTGCCCTTTCTCCACCAAATTGCCTTTGCACTGTTGCAAAAACACACATGGCTATATTTGTGTGGGTCTGTTTTTGGACTTTTCTGTCCCATTGATTTATGTGTCTGACCTTTCGCCAGTACCATATTGCCTTGGTGGTTACTGTAGCTTTATAGTATTTCTTAACAGTGGGTAGCATGAATCTTCCAATGTTGTGTGTTTTGGCTATTCTAGTTTCTTTGCATTTCCATACTTGAGAATTAGCTAGCACAGAGTTAAAAGTAGGAAAAATTGTTCCAAAAATCTGTATTTCATACTTCTTTTGGAAAACAAAGAGACTGCCTGGTGACAGTCAATTGTAGCAGAGTAGTGAACATCCTTTTAGATTGGCATCTATCCTCCAATTTGCCACAGTCCTCACCCTTCCCTATTACACGACAGCTGACTAACTTTACTCATTCATGCTTTCTGCTTGGCTTCTGTGTGTTTGCCGCCTCTCATGTAGACTTCTTGGACATCTGTGGCTGTGGGATCTAAAATCCTAATAATCCTGAGGATGGGGATGCCAATGGCAGCAACAGTTCCAGACAGAGCTGTGTATTTGACATTGACATTGTTCTCAGCCCTTAATATATGATCTCTCCTCAGATCTTGGCTACTGTAGGACAGGTGCTCTCATTAGCTTTATTTTGGAAGCTGAGAGTCTGTGAGGTGAAGCTGTGGGCCCCAGGCCATACAGCTTGGCTTTACTATGCCCCCTAATGCATGTAGTCATCATATCAGGCTTCATGGCATGTGATTTCGGCTGCCCCTTGACTCTGAACCCCCCGAGGGCTGAGGCCCCATGAGCATCTCAGCTTCTCAACGCCCACCTGGCTCCATTCAGGTCAAGGTTGTTCTCAGATATTTGTGGTGTGAAATTAAGGACCCATTTATTCCCCTGCAGGATCTGTTTGTAGATAATTCTGGATGGTGGGGATGGGATGAACATCCACTCCAGTGGTCAGCTCTGAGGGATGTAGAGGTTAGCAGCCCTCTGTGTGGTTCCCGGGCTTGTGATTCCAGCCAAAGCCATTACGTCCTCCAAGGAATGGTGCCATGGGGCTGGGGTGGAGGTGGGAGGCCTGGGCCTCCAGCTTGAGGCTGAACAGTTGGAAAATTGGGCGCCCAGAGGTCTTTTTCCAGTGGTACCTGATTTACATTGTTAAAGCACTTGCTAAGTGCCTGGTCTGGTGTGCTGGGTTTTGACATTAGAAAATCTGGATCTGAGCTGCAATTTTACTGCTTCCTAATGTGCCAGCTGAGGGGTTGGGAGTTTGGAACCACCGAGAGGCACCGTGGAAGACAGGCCTGGTAATCTACTTCTGAAAGATCACAACCTTGAAAACACCCTGTGGAGCGGTTCTACTCTGCACACGGGGAACACCGTGACTCGGGATTGACTGGTCAGCAGCAGTGATGACGGTGTACTTTCTCAGGCAGGTTTGCTTTCCCTGCCTCATTGGTCTGTGAGGATGGAATGAGGCAGTGCAGGAAGAGTGCTTAGGACTGGAGAACACATTTAATTAACATTAGCACCTATTATTATTGTTACAGAAGTGCTTGTTGACTGGGCCAGTGGTGATAGAAGCACCTCAGGCCCTTTACAAACCAGAGACAGGCTGGTGGTGTGATTGGGAGGCTGGACGTGGACATCACTCCCTGGCTTTGTCACTTGCTCACTGTGTGTGATGTTTCATCTCTCAGTGCCTTAATTTTCTCATCCATAGAATAGAATTACTAAGACTAATATCAGAAGTATTATTAATAATCAACAATTAATATCAATTATTATAATCAATAACAGTATCATTAATAACATTGTTAATAATGTTAGTAATAGCTACCACAGGAGTTGCTGTGAGAGTTAAATATACCCACTTCTTACTTATCGATGTGCTTAGTTTCTAAAGACCAGGTCATTATGTGAAAATGGAGGATGACTACATCATCCCATAACTGCTCAAACCACTGAGAATCATGGCCCAGCCAAGTTGACGTGTACCCTTAACCATCACAGCCAGCATTACTCTTGCCTCACCCCTCATGTTTGTTACTGCCAGCCGTACTTCATTAATGTGCAAAATAGCTGGACAGTAGATTTTTTACTGTTGTAAATGTGAAAATTTCAGTCATGAGATAGTTGGTGAGGAGTAGGTGTAATGAGATAATGGCACCTAAAATAAGCAGCACAGGGCCTGGCCTGGAGTAGGTGCTCCCTGAATGCTTACG
The DNA here is from genome assembly GCF_000298275.1 of Orycteropus afer afer. Taxonomy (NCBI): domain Eukaryota; kingdom Metazoa; phylum Chordata; class Mammalia; order Tubulidentata; family Orycteropodidae; genus Orycteropus; species Orycteropus afer. The sequence goes on from NW_006921636.1 coordinate 7,870,891, forward strand.
GTGTTTATGTGTCTGTGTAATTTTCATGGTGGGCACTGGTCTCCCTTCCAGAGAGGAGGCTGAGTACAGAGGAGCAAAGTGAACCTTTCAGGGGCCTGGGGCTGGAAGTGAAGTGGGGCCTCCAAGCTGTGTTCTCGAATTTGGGGGCCTGCTGGATTTCCTGAGGGACTGAGAGCCAATGCTGGCTTTGCGAGGAGCCTGGGAACCCCGTCCCCCTGTTGACTCCCCCTCTGAAGCAGTGCCCAGCCTCAGGGCCCCAGCTGCTGGTTGCCATGGAGTCCGGCTGCCATCCCATTCCACCGTTGCTAGGCAGGCATCTGGTTGCCAGGCACCACCTCCTTGGACACCTTGGCTCTTGGAGAGCCTATTTCAGGCTGTCTGAGGGGGGGCCATGTTCTTGGGGGCCGAGTGTTACCACTACATTGGATGTTGGAGCCTGGGAGATTCTTGAGGGCAAAGGGGTTAGAGCAGCCCTGAAATCGGGCCCCACAGTGACTCAGGCCAGTCTACCAGAGCCTCTAGTTCATGGTCTCAGCCATCTTCTCTGCAAACCCCCAGGAGAGGCCTGGCAGGGCTTGTGTCTCCATTTCATACATGGGGACAGATGAGGCTCAGGGAGGCGAGGTCATGGCCCAAGGCCCTGGGTGGAGTCAGTAGGAATGTAGAAGTTGGCCTCAGGCCTTTGAAGCTGCTCACCTTTTTCCCCTGCCTGCCAAAGATGCCAAGGGACTTCTTCCTCAGGGCCTTTGCCCTCTGTAGCCTGAAGCTTGCCTGGCTTGGCCCCTGTGCGCCCCGCTCACTCCGCCTTAGCCCCGGTGCTCCCCCTTCTGCTCCTCAGACACCTCTAGCAGGCTTTGGCCTCAGGATTTTAGCACGTGCTGTCCCCACTGCTGGGCCACACTCTCCTGTGACAGTCTGTGACTCACTCCCTCACGTCATTAAAGTCTTGGCTCAGTGCCCCTTTATCAGAGAGGTCTTTCCTGGCCACCAAATTTAATGTAGTACTCTCCTCCCCTATATGGAGATCTGGTGGTGCAGTGAATAGGCTGCTAAACAGAAGGTCAGTGGTTCAAGCTCACCAGCTGCTCTGTGGAAGAAAGATGAGACAATCCACTTCCATAAGGATTTTACAGTCTTAGAAACCCAATAGGGGTCACTATGAATCAGAATCAACTCAATGGCAATGTGTTTTAGTTCCCCCACCCCTAATTTCTCCCTTTGTTGGTTGATTTTCTCCATTACACTTAACCGGTTAGTGTGTGTGTGTGTGTGTGTATGTGTGTGTAGGTGGTTTGGGTAAAAGTTTATAGAGCGTATTGGTTTCCCATTCAACAGTGTATTCACATTTTGGTTTGTGACTTTAGTTGCAATCGCCTCAGCATAATAGCATGCTCCCCACATCCTCCCTGGGTTCCCCATTTTCATTTGTCCTTCTTTCCTGCCCCTTCCTGCCTTCTGAACCTTGCTACTGGGCACATGCTGAGAAGTCCCTTCCTTATGAGTGTTATGTTTACTTCACAGGCCTGTCTGTTGTTTGGCTGCAAGGTGCTCCCCGGGGGTGGGTTTAGTGCCAGGTTTGAAGGGGGTCTAAAAGCCATAGTCTGAGGGCTCCACCAGTCTCCATCAGACCACTAAGCCTGTTTTTTTTTTTTTTTTTTATGAATTTGTATTTTGTTCTACATTTTTTTCTCACTCTGTCCAGGGTCTTCTACTGTGATCCCAGTCGGAGCAGTCAGTCAGTGGCAGCCGGGCACCATCTAGTTCTTCTGGTTTCAGGCTAGTGGAGGCTGTGGCTCCTGTGGTCCATTTGTCCAGTGTATTTTTCTGTGTTTATCATCTGTGCTTCACCCGTCCATGCCCTCCCAGACCTCAGCTCTCTGAAGCCCGGAGCTTGGTTTCTTGTACTCTACTCTATCCTGAGGACCTAGAAGCCTGCCCTCAGTGGTGTTCAGCATTCTTTGCTGAGTAGTAAGTGAACGAGCTCACAGTGTTATCCAAGGTGCAGAAGCGAGTGTTCTGGAGGTAGAAATGGGGTGACCGAGGGGGTGGGGACTGGCGGTTACAGGGTGCCCAGTCTTCTCAAAGCTTAGACAGTTAAGATTCATTCTCTTCACACACAGACCAGGTTTGCTGCCTCTTTTTCAGAGATTGGTGGCTCCTGCCACCCAGCACAGCCACGGAAGACTTAACTTGGCCTCACTCCGTGGAAAAGCCTCCTTGCACTGTGGCAGGCTGGGAGGCCGCACATGTTCATAGAGTTCCTTTTTGGAACCAATGGAAAATCCCGGCCACGCCGGCCGTGTGATGGCCAGGGCAGCGGTGGGCAGGAGGCTCCCCCTGAGGCTTGTGCTCGGCCTGTGGGTTTTAGCCCTGCCCTACCCTGGCCCGCCTGGACTCTGCTGCCTTAACAAAGCAGCTTCTCACCTCAGCTCAGGGGAGGCACCATGTTGGGGGAGGGAGGTTTCTAGGTGTTCACAACCACCCTGTAGGGTTGACGTAATCACCCATTTTAAAGATGAGGAAACTGAGGCCTGGAGGAGCACACAAGAAAGGGCTGGGTCTGTGGGACCCAGAGCTCTGGATTCTGGAAGCCAGGCTGCTCTCATTCTGGGGATTTGCCCCTGGCTGAGTGCATGGGTAGACAGTGAAGTGGTGAGGAAAATGGAGAGCACTTCCCTCCCTCCTCCATCCCCCCGCCCCTGCCGCTTTGTCCCCTGGCTCTGCAGCCCTCTGGTCTCAGCTCCAGTGCATCTTCCTCCAGGCAGCCTTCCCTGAAGCTCCCTCCTGGGTCACCTGGCCCATGCTTCCTTCCTAGCACTCAGCGTGCCTGAGGTTGAAGCCACTTTGTACAATGATTTCCCACTAGAAATCACTAGACTGCCTTGCATGAGGGCAGAGCCTTAAAATGTTCCAGCTTGAACTCTCTTAGCAACCCCCTCCAGCTGCAGTCTTTCCTGTCTCAGTAACAGTGGCCTCCATCCTTCCAGTGGTGCTGTCCCCTAATCCCACGCATCAGCAAACCTGTGGGGTCTTCAGAGTGCATCCAGAGCCCTGCTGCCTCTCAGCACCTCCAGGACACCATGCTGGTGGAGACCACCTTCTCTCCTGCTGACACTGTTGCAAGTGCCTCTCCCTGGGCTCTCGCTCCCACTCTCACTCCCCATGGCCCATTCTCCACTCTCAGCCAGAGGGATCCTGTTAGAATTCACGACAGATCCAGCTCTTCCCTGCTCAGAACCCTCCATGGCTCCCAACTTACCCAGCAAAAAGCTAAAGATCCCTCAATGGCTCACAAGGCCCTGCGTGACCTGGCTCCTAGTTAAATTTTTGGTCTTACCTTCTCTCCTGCTCTCCTGTACTCCTTCTGATCCAACCACTCGGGTTTCCTTGCTGTTCTCTGAACATGCCAGGCTCACGCCTGCCTCACTTCCTTTGTACGTGCTGTTCCTTCTGCCTGGAACAGTCTCCCCTGATGTCTATGTGGCTTACTCCTGCTTCTATCTTAGGTCTCAGCTAATATGTCACTTCCCAAATAAATCCTGAATGAATGAATGAGTGAATGAATGCACAGAGATCCTAGTCCAAGCAAGTGACTTTACTTCTCTGTGCCTGGCACATTGCTGGTGTGTAATATGGTTAGCGACGACCAGGAGGAGGGTCATAAGGGGGCATTCGGAGGCCAGTGGGCAGGGATCCCAGCCCAGCCAGAGGAGGCTGTAGAAGGAAGGGTATGGTGTCCAGATACCAGGATGGAAAGGTTGAACTTAATAATCACTGTAAACATTTATTGAGTACCTGCTGTGTCCTGGGCCTGTGCTAGTGAGTACTTTACAGTTTGTCTCTTATTTAAATCTTCTGAACAGCCCTTGAAGTGAGTACAGATGAGTGAAACTGAGGCCCACAGACAGTCACTGTGTGGAATGGTTTGGTTTCTTCTGACAACTTCTCCATCTGCCTCGGCTGTCATCTGCCACGTGGCCATGCCTGGCTGGATGGCAGTGGGCAGGATGAACCCTGGCCCAGCCCGGACCACCTCTTCCTCTTTCCTCTCTCACCTCGGACCTGCAGACTCGGAGTTACAGACATGAAATGTTGCTGTCACCATTTCTCCCACTGGGTTGCTGACTTCCCTTTTAGCTTGACGTAGCGGGATGTTCCTCAAAGAGAAAAAGGGAACTGGGATGCCTATTCTGAGCCAAGTGCAGGATTCTGGGTCCATGGCCTATGGCTGGTGGGCCTCAGGGTACTGGGGTGCTGACCTCCTATGGCTTCTCCTCACCCACAGATGGATCTGTTGACGGGCCTTCATTCATTCATTCATCCTCTGCTGTCTTCCCCAGGATTTGGTTTCCTGTGAGCTGTAGCCTGGGGCATCTCTCTGGCAGGCAGGGTCTGGCCATGGCACAGAATATGTGTCACCAACATCACAGGGACCAAGGCTGGCCTCATCGCAGGTACAGTGTGGAGTGCTGTCATGATCCCTGTTGTCCCCACGTGAGGGTGTGGCCCCCTTGCCGTCCATCCCTCAGCCACCTGAGAAACTAGGTCCAGGGTTTTGGAAGTCCAGCTTTGCTCAGTGATGTGCCTGGACAAGCCATCTGTCCAGGCAATAGTAATGAGATGCGCTTGCTGAGTGCTACCTGAGTGCGGGGTCTCCAGCCACACCCGGCTCTCTGGTCCTTGTGCCAATGATTCGAGCTCGTGTTGACAGCACTTGTAACAGTGCTGAAATGTCCTGAAATGGGCAACTGGGCAGGGAAGTGATTAGAGGCTCCAGGTATCAGCATTTTACTGAGTGTCCCAGGTGACTGGATACCTGCTGCAGCTGGGAGGTCATGGA
>NW_006921636.1:7884545-7885865 GCF_000298275.1 Orycteropus afer afer
TTGGGCCCTCCTGGATAATCTGGGTTAACCTCCTCATCTCAGAACCATGAATTTGATCACATCTGCAAAGCCCACTTGCCGTGTAATGTAACATAGTGACAGATTCTGGGCCATAGGACGTGGGCATCATTGGGGGCCATTGTTCAGCTGACCACAGAGGTCAAGAGCTATGCCCTGAGCTTGCACAATCCCTTCTGTCTGTCTCCATGCAAGGCCTCCCTCCCTTCACCTCCTAGTCCTGGAAGGCCAGGCACTGTGCTTGGCCCTGGGGACAAGAGTACCTGCACTTGTTGAGCTTGGCGGAGGCGATGCCCCATCACCAGTGGAAGTGGGTGGTCAGAGAAGCTGAAAGCACAAGATTGGATTGGAGTGGATGTGGCTGAAGGCCAGCGCTTGGACTTAGCTGTCCCAGAGGTCAGATCACAGCTCTGTGCACTGTGTTCTGGGGCTGCTGCTTCATCCACTGAAAATCCCGGTCTCCTTTCCTATCAAATGGGCTGAGGTTGTCTGGGATGAGCAATGTGTGGGAAGCAGCAGGAACACAGTGATGCTCCCTAACCGTAAGCCCCCCATATGCATCTGAGTTCCCTCCCTGGGGCTTGGGAAAAGTACGCCAGGGATGGCGCCCCTCCCGCAGCCACTTCCCTGAAGGCCACTGGATTTGCGTTCTCTCACTTTTGTGCATTGTTTCCTGGCCCTGCAAACACAATCCCTCACACACTAGTGGGGGTGGGGTGGGGTGGCTCACCCGCCAACCCAGGAACAATTGTTCGGGGAGATGGAAAAAAAAATTCTGACCGAGGATAAAAAACAAAACCTCTTGAAAGTCATTGTCTTCAGATGTCAAGTGTCAGCCGCGCTGTGTGGAGAGTGCATTCCACCCATTGTCCCACCTCAGACGGCACGGGGACCCCAGGACGTCCAGCTGCCCCGCCCTGCATCCTGGGGCCCCAAGTGACTTGGTTGGCTTTGTCTCAGACATTCCAGTGGGAAATACTACCCAAAGCTGGGCTGTTCCCAGCCACCAGCGTCTGACCGTCTCGGTCAATTACGGCTTCTCTTTCCAGCCGCCCGCTTGCACGGGCCCAGCTCGGCACTGGTCGATGCTGATAACAGCAGCCATGTCAGTGGTGCTCACTGGCACACTTAGGAGGAGCTGGTTAAGGTGCTTAGCTGCTAACCGGAAGGTTGGTGGTTGAGTCCACTCAGAGGCTTGGTGACCTGCTTCTCAGAAACTCCGTGGAGCACAGTTCTACTTTGAGACACAGAGGGGATGCCGTGAGTTGGAACTGAGTCAGTGGTAACTGGGATTCTTCTTAC
>NW_006921636.1:7886950-7916959 GCF_000298275.1 Orycteropus afer afer
GGGTTGCTATGAGTCAGATCCCACTCGATGCTCTGGCGGCAAAGGGTCTAAGGCATCTGACTGCTAACCAGAAGGCTGGTGGTTCAAACCTACTGACCACTCCGTGGACAGAAGACTGGGCAGTCTACTTCTGTAAAGATTTACTGCCTCGGAGACCCAAGGAGGGTTAGCTATGAGTGGGATCTGACTCGATGGCAGTGAGTTTTTTTTTTAATACATAATAGCTGTTGTTATTATTTCTAAAATGGTGCCTACTTCGTAAAGATACTGTGAAAATTATGAGAAAATGTGGTTAGCAGCCAGGCTTTTAAACGTGGGACCACCCAGGGTCTCCACGAAGGTTGAGAAGCCCTGCTGTTGACCCCTCCGTGATGAGCCCATGCCTTAGGAAGAAAAGCTGAGGAAACCAGGGGAGTGCGGAGAAGCTGGGCTGGACTAGGAAGGACTGCAGACCTTGCTTTGGATGTCTATGACAACATTGAGGGCAAAGAAACAACAACAGAGAAACTCCACAGGAAAGAGCAGAGCTCCATTGGTGATGTCTGCCCCAGGGGAGGGTGTGGGGGAATATGGACAGACCTCATGCTTGCCATGCCTGTGTCTACAACAGGGGGCGCACACTCAGCTGCCCACAGGGCCAGGCAGGAACACAGCCGTGCACTGGGGGGTGAAGACAGGAGCACCTGCTTGGACTGAAGGTGACAGCTACCGCTCCAGAGGCATCAGCTGCTTGGGCCCTATGGGCCTGTGAGACTGTGTGCTGGTTTTTCCCAAAGATGCTGGAAATCGGGATTTTGATGGGAAATCTGATATTCAAACCTGGCCCTGAATCTTCTCAAAGCCCTCTGCAGGCAGGCCAAGCTCTACATGCCGATGGGCTGCCAGTTTGAGACCCGTGAGAGTGAGTTCTAGCTTGGTAGTGCCTAGGAGGCCCTGTCTAAGTCTTTGCTGAAGAAATGGCCAGCTGTGAGGTCAGGGAAGAGTGTGTGGGGAAGAGTGTCACCCCCCCCCCCGCGGCTCCCACTCCCCTTCCCCTGCTGTTGCATCAGGCCTGTTGACAACAGGTTGTGGCAACTTAGTTTTTGCTTCACTTCCTCTATGGTGGGAATGGGGTAGGGCTGGGTGAGAACTGGGCACCTGTTTTCAGGGCTGAGAAATTGACTGGGAGGAATCTCTGCTAGATGATTGATTGGTGAATTGATTACACACGTGTTCATTGAGGGTCTGTCCTGTGCTGGCTCTGAGTCCCTGAGTGGTGCAAAACAGAAGGACTGGAGGTTTGAGTTCATCAGAGGTGCCTCAGAAGAAAGACCTGGAAATCTACGTGTGAAAAATCAGCCATTTGAAAGCCCTGTGGAGCACGGTTCTGCTCCGACCCACATGCACTATTCTGACTCCCATTAGACCAGATGAGTGTGAATGAGGAGCAAAGGTCTGGCAGTCTTGTTTCTGAAAACCAGCCGGTGAAACCCGATGGATCCCCAACCAATCATGGGGTGGCACAAGACGAGGCAGCATTTCGTTCCATTGCACATGAGGTTGTCAGGAGTCTCGGGGTCTGACCTGATGGCAGCTGACAACAGTGAGCCTTGTGCTGGGCCCACGCCTGTGTCTGGGACCTCCGTGGGGGCAGGGCTTCAGTCTCACTTGTTCACTGTTGTGTCTTTGGCTCCATGCACAGTGCCTGGCACATAGCAGGTGCACCATAAATATTTGTCGAGTAAATGGGTGGATGTGGAAATGACTAAAGCCCTCCACGGCAGGGTTGCGCCTCACTTGCTTTCTCTAGCATCCAATTTGGAGCTGGCACTCAGTAGGTCCAGCGTAATGCTTGTTGGGTGGATAATACTCGGAGAGGGCTTTGTTCCCCTAGAACGTAATAACCACAGGCAGTTTCCTGTTCCCGCTCCTAGTCCAGCCCTCCTGCTCCAGCCCCAACCACTTCTTCCAAGAAATCTTCATAGTTACAGAGTTTTTACCTGCGTCATTTTGCTTAAATCTCAACAACTCCCTTTTCCCATATGAGGAAACGGTCTCAAAGAGTTCAGGTTCATAGATCACAAGGTTGACTGTCTGCAGAGGGTGGGGCGGCAAGGAGGGTGTGCTGGCCTTGCAGTGAATGTCTCTGTGTGGTGGTGATGTTGGGGCTGTGCTGGCCGGCCCCAGGTTATAAGCCTTCCCCTTCTCTCATCAAGAGGCCTTGGAAGCAGGCAGTCCATGATAGAGCTGTTTGGGATGGAAAGAGCAGAGATCAAATAACAATAATAAATAAAAAATGATGTACGGTTTATGTAAAAGTGCCCGGCACATAATAGGAGTTCGCAAAGGGTGGATCCAATTTTGGAGCTTTTCTTAGGAGACACAAGGAGCTCTGGTAGCACAGTGTCTAAGGCATTTGACTGCTAATCAGAAGGTTGGTGGTTGGTTCAAACCCACCAGCCACTCTGTGGAAGCAAGACTGGGCAATCTACTTCTGTAAAGATTTACCTCTGTGGGGGTCACTGTGAGTCAGAATCAACTCGATGACAGTGAGTTTACTTTTTGGTTTTAGGAAATACAGTAAGTTCATATCTATACCAGGGCTTAAAATCCCTGGAGGTGCTCCGTAAATTCAAGGCAGAGGTAATAACAGCTAGTACTTTATTGAACACTTACTGCCTACCAAGCGTGTGTTATGTATATTAGCTTCTGTAGTCCTCATTTTAATCCTGTGTTACAGGAATCCAAACCCACCGCCCTCGATTCTGACTCATAGTGACTGCCATAGGGTTTCCAAGGCTGTAAATCTTTACAGAAGCAGACTGCCTCGTTGTTCTCCTGTGGAGCGGGACCTTTTGCTTAGCACCCAACTGCTTTAACCACAGTGCTACCTGAGTTCCTTAATTTTGTGTTACATATATTCATTTTGTCCCTGTTTTTATAGATGGGGAAATTGAGGCACAGAGAGGGCAAGTAATTTGCTCAAGGGCACATAGCTAGTAAGCAGCAGAGCTGGGATTTGAATTTGCTTATCTAAGTACTCTGGTAGCATAGTGCCTAAGGCATTTGACTGCTAACCAGAAGGCTGGCGGTTCAAACCCACCAGCCACTCCTCAGAAGGAAGGTTGGGCAACTTACTTCCATAGTGATATACCGCCTCTGAAACCCAAGGAGGAGTCGCTATGAGTCAGGTCCAACTTGATGGCACATAACAACAACAACAAATCTAAGTGCTTTGCCTGAATTCTTCCATAACCTGTGACTTCAGCCATTTCATTATCCTGACCCATGTGATGGGGCACAGAGAGGTGGACTCACTTGTCTAGGTCACACAGCAGTAAGGGGACAGAGGCAGGATTTGAACCAAGAGGCCCAGCTTCTGTGCGTGAGCTCTCTTGCTTCCTTAAGAGGTGGGGTGCTCTTCTGGTGGTTGAGAAGGAGGGTTTCCAGGAGAAGGGCAAGCTTTTGGAACAGTTGGGGTGTCAGAGGAGAACTGGGGTTGCTGGCCTTGTCTGTGGCCTCTGCAGGGGAGTGTTTATACAGGTGTGGGTTCCTGCATCAGTGGCCTCAGTGCGAAACCACCTGTAAGTCTGACCTGGCCTGCCCTTAGTTGCCTCCTCTGACCTCAGCCCCTCCACACTGAGAGATTTTTCCAGTCAGCTCAGAACTTAAGTGTTTTTAACAGGCAGGAGGGCCATCCCAAAGGAGCTTTGGTGGCACGGGTGGGTAAGGCATTTGGCTGCTAACTAGAAGGCCAGCGGTTCAAACCTACTGGCTGGAAGATGAAGCAGCCTACTTCCATAGAGATTTGCAGCCTTGGAAACCCCATGGGGGTCACTGTGAGTCAGAATCAGTGGCAGTGGGTTTGTTTTTTGGCTTAAGGCATACCTGGGAGCTCTGGTGGCATAGTACCTAAGGCATTTGATTGCTAACCAGAAGGCTGGTGGTTCAAACCCACCAGCCACTCCGTGGAAGGAAGGTTGGGCAATGTACTTCCACTGAGATAGCACCTCGGAAACCTGAGGAGGGGATCGCTATGAGTCGGATCTGACTTGGCAGCAGTGAGTTTTTTGAGGTGCATACCCATGGGACCTTATCCCTGCCAGGAAGGACAGATGTCAGCATCCTGGGAGTTAGAGTTTCCAGCCTGTGGCCTTTGCTCTGCAAGGCTTGCCTTTTGCCTTGGAGCAGACACAGTCCTTCAAGATGTTTTATTCTTCTCTGACTCTCACTGGACCCTAGACCTCCTTTCTTTTGAAGGCTCCACTTCAGTGCCACAACCACTTCAGGGCACTCCCCACTGCCAGCACCTGCCTTCTTTACCTGGGCCAGCTGAGTTGCTCTGCCCCTCGGGGGCAGGCCCGAAGTGCCAGGGAATTAGCCCCTCCACCAGAGTACTCCACCAGCCACTGGCAGGAGTTGGTGTCTAACTGCCCAGCTCCTTTGTCCCCTGGGGATAACTGGACACTGCCCCTCAGGGCTCCTCAGAGGGACTGAGCCCACTTGCTTGATACTGTGCCTTCATTTGTTGTGTCCCCTCCTCTGGCCCACTTCTCGGTCCTGCTGGTGGTTCCTTTGAGTACATCTCACATATACTACTTGCCTTTCTCCGCCTCTGCTTCTGGGGGAACAGCCTGAGACTCCCTGTCCTGGTGAGCCTCCTAAAATGTGCCCACAGTCCACATTCGCTGCCCCCTCTGTGTACGTAGCTAGGAGTAGAGCTAATTGGAACTGGACATGTGGTCGTCAGGTGCACTTTGTCGACATTTAAACCAAGATTCATTAGTTTCGACAGCCCTGCTTGCCTTCCGTGTTTGCAGCTGTCTCAGTTCTCCGGTGCTGCTGTAACGGAAACACCACAAGTGGTATTAAGCGAACAGAAATTTATTTCTCACAGTTTAGGAGGCTAGAAGCCCAGATTAAGGCTGCTGGCTCTCGGGGAAGCCTCTCTCTCTCTATGTCCCTTTTCAGCTTCTTCTTCTCTTCCACACGTCGTGTGGCATGCCATCTCACTTCCCACATCTCTGCATGCTTCTCTGTGCCTGATCAGCTCTGTTCATATCTCAAAGGGGACTGGCTCAAAAATACACCCTGCACTAATATTACCTCATTAACCTACAAAGAAAACCCACTCCCAAACGGGATTATAACCTCAGGTGAAAAAAACAAAAACAAGCCTGTTGCTGACTCATAGGGCCCCTAGAGGACAGAGTAAAACTGCCCCATAGGGTTTCCAAGGCTATCAGTCTTCATGGAAGCAAAGCCTAAACCAAACCCACGGCTGTTGGGTCAGTTCAGTGCCCCTAGAGGACAGAGCAGAACTGCCCCATAAGGTTTCCAAGGCTGTCATCTTTCTGGAAGCGGGCTGCCTCATCTTTCTCTTGTGGAGTGGAGTGGCTGGTGGGTTCAAACTGCCGACCTTTAGGTTAGTAGCCGAGTGCTTAACCACTGTGCCATTAGAGCTATACCAGCAGCCAGCAGAGATCTGTTTTGTGGTCTCCATTGCCTTTGTAGGTCTGAGGTATGGTGCCAGCAAACAGGGCCCTCCTCTCAGCGGGTTCTGGGCAGAGTGGAATTTGAAATGCCCACGCCTTCTGTGGTCACCTGTCGACGATTTATGGCGTGGCTGCGGCGTGGCTGGCAGTGTGTCTGAGGAGTTGATAGTCATTCACCCGCTGACCCTGTTGCTATCTGCCAGGCACAGATGTAGGCACAGTGCAGGAAGCTCTGTGAATGGAATGAAGCCACTGTCCTTTTGGAGCTGGCATTGCGGGGGCACGTGACGTGGACAGAGGATGAGTACGTGCAGGTGGAGATGAGTGCTGCAGGGTGATAGACAAAACCCCAAACCCATTGCCGTCAAGTCATTTCTGACTCATGGGGACCCCATGTGTTACAGAGAAGAACTGCTCCGTAGGGTCTCCTTGGCTATAATCTTTTGTAGAAACACACCACCAGGTCTTTTTTTCCCACAGTAACAGTGCCTTAACTAAGATGTAAGTTTCTTTCTTTCTTAAGTAATTATTGGCAGCCTGGGGCAGGTATGGTCACTATCATTAGGAACTATCCTTATGGACACAGATGACTTTCATATCTGTATCTATATGCTCCCTTTTCTTTAACACATGGCAGCAACCTCATATTGTAACTTGGCTGCTTAACCTCCAGGCATCACATTCATAGTCCAAAAAGTAGGAAGGAGAATAGCAGAAGGAAGCCTTGCTAACCCATCTTAAAGATACTCTGAGGTGGTATGCATAATACATCCATTTACAGCCCACTGGTCAGTACTTAGCCACCTGGCCACAGCTTGCTGCGGGGAGCTGAGAAATGCAGGCTTTAATTCTAAAATCTGAGGTCAGAGGAGGAGGGGCTGAGCAGCGGAGAGCAGACCCCAGTCAGACCTGGAGATGGTTTTACGCACTATTGCTTCTGGGAGAGCCAATACACTTCCCTGTGAAGGCCATAGACAGGGTCGGCCTTCCAAGTTCTTCTGTGGCTCCCCAACTCTTTCAAAAGCTTTCCTGCTCTTAAAAACTCTCCTTTTCAAAGTCCATAAGGGCACTGGGCACCTTTGGGAAGCAGAATACGAGAGTCCCTGAGAGCTCAGACTCTTAAGTGTTGCTGTGAGGGCAGAATAGGTCTGAACAGCTGAACTTCACGGATGGATGCTCAGCCATTCTAAAGCATTGCCATTGCCATTACTTGGGTTCCATGATACTCTGTTTCCCAGACACCTTGTCACCTAGGCCATGTGGCAGGATAGGGTCCTCCAGGCACCCCCCTTTCCTTGGTCCTTGTAATGGTTCAGGATGCCCCTCTCCACCTCCCCTTGCTCCCAGCTGGTCCCTGGCTCTCTCGGGTTTCACCATATGTCTGGTGAGGTCACCCGGTCAATGTGGGGATGTCCTAGGGGGCCCCTCCCCTGGCTATCAGTTTGCTGGCGTTGGTCCTGGAGAGTGACTTCAAGGCCTCTTTCTGATGTTTTTTTTTTTTTTAAAAAACCTCCAGAGACAGATTTATTCCTCAAGGCTGTGGCCACAGGTTCCAGAAAGATGGAGGCTCCCAGGGGCCCCTAAAGGGCAGCTGTTACTGCTTTTGAAAGCTTATGTGGTTTTGTTATCTACAGTTACTCACTGATGATGCATGTTGGGGGTGCGATTGGGACTCATTACCAGGCCAGATTGCCTAGGTTTGAATCCCAGCTCTACCACTTAATAGCTTTGTGGCTCTGAGTATGTTCTCAGTTTTCTCATCTGAAAATGGGCACCGTGATTATAGTACTGTGGTGGTTAAGTCTGTGTGTCAACTTCGCTGGGCCTGGTTGAGTGGCTGGGTGGCTGGGTGTAGTGTTCCCCATGATGAGACTGCTCATCAACTCCATTGTGGAATCTACTGTGAGCAGCTGAGTAGCTGCTTTACGGACGTGATCGGCTTCCTGTATATAAGGAGAAACCTTGGGGATAGTCTCTAGCATATGGCATGCTTGAACCCTGCTTGTAGCTGTGTCATTGTTTAGCAACCTGCCGTGCTCTGCTGATCTTGGGACTTCCATTGGACTTGAATTAATGGCCTGCCATGTGGTTTGGTAACATCAGGACTGTGCCATTTTACCTGTCAACCTTGGGCTTATCAGTCTCAGCAGTCAGCAGCTATCTGAGTGAAGAAAAGCCTCTAGCTTCAGTGGGCCAGGAGCCCCTGAATCAATCCTGGAGGCAGAGCTGAAGCCCAAGGTTGAGGGGCTTTCACCCAGCCCCTAGAGCCTGACACTTTGAACTTGGACTTAAAGCCTCCAAATTGTAAGAATAAACTGCTGTTTGTTACAGCCATTCCATTTATGGTCTATTCCAGTCAGAGTGGCACTAGGTAACCAAAACAAGTACCTACCTCATAGTGTTGTTGTGAAGATTGGGACCCTTAGAGCAGTACCTCTCTCGTAACAAAGGCGCTCTGCTGGTGCAGTTGTTAAAGCATTTGGCTGCTAACCAGAAGGTCAGCAGTTTGAACCCCCTTTGTGACATCCAAAATTGTCTCCCCAAATTGCCCAGAGTCCCCTGGTTGAGAACCACTGGTCTGAGGTAGGGCAGGGAAGGGACAAGACTGGTTTGACATTAGGAGACTGGGCTCTGATCTGTGTTTTATCACCAACTTTCTGTTTGACCTCAGACCAGCCTCTCATTCTCTGGGCTCCTTGATTAACTAGGAGTACTCTGGAAGTGGCAGATGCAATCCTGCCATCCCTCTCCCTCCCACAGCTGTGGCAGACATCACCAATCAATTCTGGAGTGTCTTCCTACTCAACCCAGAACTCTGGGGGCTGTGGAGACACTTGGGGTCATGAGCCCAGTGAGCAACCTCTCCAGTCCCCTTCTCCCAGCAGCAAACCAGAATCAGACAGTCTTGGGTTCAATTCTGGCTCATTCCGTTTCTATCTGGGTGACCCCTGTTAGGTCACTCAGCCGCTGGACTTTAGCTTTTCTCATCTATAAGATAGGACCATAATGCCTACCCTGAAGGCTGGTTGTGAGGATGCAAATAAAGGACTTTGTAGATCTCAGCAAATGCCTGTTGACTGCGTGGAGATGAGACTGTGTAGGTCTTGCTCTGGGTTGTGGAATAGTGAGAGCCCTCATCCACCGCTGGCTGGAGTGTAGATGGGTGCAATCCCCTGGGAGAGCTGTTTGGCATTAACTAGTCAAGTTGGACATGTTCCTATCTACAGCCAACCATCCCATACCTAGATGTGCCCCCAGAGAGCTGGCTCATGCATGGCCCTGGAGACTTGGGTGTACACTTAGAGGAACTTCCTCTCCTGTGCCTCGGGAGACCAAGGCATACACCCACCTGAGCTCCAGGAGACCTAAGTGTCACCTGGGGGAGCTTGCACACCTGTCCTCCAGTAGCCCAGGTGTTCTCCTAGAAAAACGTGCACACCTCAGCCCCAGCAGACTTACTCATTGTAGCATTGTAGTAGGGAAATTGGAAACCACCTCAATGTCCGTCAGCATGGTAACGGCTGTGTGTGTATGTATACCCCTGCAAAGCCACCACACAGCAACGGAATGGGCTAGCGATCTGGCATAGTATGAGCTCCCCCAAAAGCAGATCCCGAGACTGCTTCAGGGGTAAGTAGTGTATTGGGAGGTCACCCCAGGAAGAGCCAATGGGAGAGTGCAGGAGTGAGGCAGGGAAGGAGACCAAGAAAGCTTTGTCATCAGGCAGGTTGCCTACCTGATGATCCCACTGAGCTTCATCCCAGGAGGGCACTCTGGGAGACACGTAGAACACGTGCCTTCGTTTCCTCGTCGGTCTTTGCATGCCAGCTCCTGTCAGTCGCTGCGTAAGGACTGCTCCCAGGGGCCCTTATGCCTTCAGTACCTCCAGTCTGCCCTGCTTGTGAGAGAGGGCCCTCAGGCTGGAGGTTGAGAACCAGAGGGTGGGTCAGAGCCCCAATGGGCAGGGCCCAGCCAGCAGGTGCTGCCAGGTATATGTGTGAACGTGGAAAACAGCGTTGAGGAAGATAAGCAAGCGGCTGGAAGCATCCCCCTCATAGAAACGCTGTCAGCGTGCCACGCAGTATTTTCTGTTACTTACAGATACCACATGCATGGTAAACAGGCCAAGACATGCGTGAGGATGAGGAGCACCCATGTCCAGGGTAGTGGGTGCCCTGCAGGGAGGGAAGGTCCCGTATGGACGGCTTACCTCTCTCTGTAATGATTCATTGCTTCCATTTTCTACAGTGAGGTTTGATGTTCACCCAGTAACTTGGACAAAGTGAGCTTGTCAGATGAGGCTTTGCATATTATTCACCTGTATAACCACTACTGGGATCAAGATACAGCACACACCAGTGCCCCTAGGGCTCCCTCCTGCACCTCCCTCAGGCTTGATGAATTTCTTTTTGAAAGTGTTTTAAAGCAAATTTGGCATTATGCTGTGATTGACCAAAGCTGGCTATTGATGAATTGGTGGGTGTTTGTCTTATTTTTTTCTCTCTCCTTTGTGTGTCCTTGAAGCACTTCATCATCATCATCAGAATCACAAGCAGAGGAGGCCTTGGGGAGATGCTGGGGGGAGGTCGGTGGTCCAGGCAGGGGTGCTGCATGGACAGACACCCAGAGAGATCCAGGGACTGGGAAGCCTGAGAATGGGCCCTTTCCTAAAAGAACATGGCAAGAGGAAAGTTGTTTTTGGCTGAGTGTCCAAAGCTGTCAAGCCTGGACTCGCCCTGGAGGGTCCTGTTAACAGCTGTGCAGAAGGCATCAGTGCCTCCTTGAAGAGCCAGGCATGCCTGGGGCAGCACGAAGGCCAGGCCCAGAGCCCCTGCCTGCCCATTCTTTCCGGGTCACGAGCTGCCTGTTGTCCCCATCACGCTGGCCTGTCTGCAGCTCCTCTATGGGTGGCCCAAGCCTCCCATTGTCCCTGCACAATAGTGGTGGCTGCATTCGTGTGAAGAAACGGGGACAGGAAGCCCCGATCTAGGCCAGCCACTCTACGCTCCTAGCTTCCTGCCCTCCCTGACTGTGCTGGGTGAGGTGGCCTTTGTCTTCCCCCAGTCTAAGGGACTGGAGGCTTGAATCGCTGGGCCTGTGAAAACATTCTCTAGGAACTCCTGCTCCCTTTGAAAAGCAAGACCAGAGTCTCCTGCCATGTGTCACATACTGTGCCAGGCCCATCCCATCTGTTCATTTGATTTTGAGTGACTGCTATGTGCCAGGTCCTTGGGATACAGCTGTGAACAGGAGAAGCAAGGGCCCTTTATGGAGTTTTCATTTACTTTATCCTATTACATTTTAAAAGGTAGGCACAGTTTTACTGTGATCCCCATATTTGGGAAAAGTAAATCAAGATTCAGAGAGGTTAATGCATTTTCCTGAGGCTACACAGCACAAAAGAGGAGGCTCTGTGGTTTAAACCCATCAGTTTCTGAAACTGGCCTTTATTGTTGGAATAAGGATTAAGGTTTCATCCCAGCCTTGCTCTCTTCTTATCTTGGCCTTTTCCTCAGGGACTTGCATGTTGTGTTGTTGTTGTTATTTGCCGTCAAGTCGCCCCCGACTCATAGCGACCCCTCCTTGGGTTTCCGAGGCAGTATCACTACGGAAGTAGGATTGCCCAACCTTCCTTCCGAGGAGTGGCATAGCTCACTTAATCTGAATTTCTTCATTTGTCAAATGGGCTCAGCATGCAAGATGGGAAGATGGGAAGAGCATGAAGACAAGGAGGGTCTCAGGGAGGAGGTGACGTTTGAGCTTAGTGCTGATGGATGAGAAGAAGCTGGTCTTTAGTGGAGCTGAGGGGGAGAACATCTTGTTAGTGGGAACAGCATGTGCATAGGTCCTGAGGCAGGAGTATATGTGGAAGGTGGGAGGGACAGCGAGAATGAGCGTGTGGCTGGAGATTATGGGGAGATGACGTGCTGGGAAGTGAGGGCAGAGAGGTCAATAGAGGTAAGGCTATAGGAGCCTTGTGGCCCTGGAGGATTTGGAGTTGTTTGTTCAAGTGTAATGGGAAGCCATGGATGAGTCCTAAGCTGTGGAATCTCATGATATGATTATATGATGAAAAGGATTCCTCAGGCTGTGTGCAGAGAATGGACTTTTGATGGGGAACCAGGGAGGGGCAGTGCATTAGTTTAGGTGGGAGAAGATGGTGGCTTGGGCGGGGGGTGGCCATGGAGGGAACGAGAGGTGGTCAGATTTTTAATACCTGTTAAAGGGAAGGGTGACACAGTTTGCTGACAGATTGCATGTGGAGCGTCAGAGAAAGAGACACATCCAGGGCAGCTGTGGGGTTTTGGCGGGAGCCCCTGAGGGTGAGGTATCACTCGTTATTCATTAATGCGGGTGGCATTAATCAGGCAGGAAGAGTGTGGTGATGGAGATTTGGAGGGAAGGTGAGGAATGAGGTTTTGGATGGGTGCGTTTGAGATGCTCCTGGGTCATCCAGGTGACCATGTCAAGTCAGCAGCTGGAGGCATGAGTCAGGGTTTCAGGGGTGAAGTCTAGGCTGCAGGTGGGTATAAGCTTGGGGATTGTCAACATACAGGTGGACTTTTAAGCCCCGAGACTGGCCGAGGTCACCCGCAGAGGGTGTGGACGCCTTCCTGGCTTCCCTGGCTTCCTCCTCTGTGACTTGCTGTAAGGGACCCGAGTCTGGGTAGCTCCCGGTGACAGCCACGGATGAGCTGTGGACATCCCTCCGGGTGATGAGAAGGATCCGACAGCTGTCTGTGGAGGGCCTGCCTCTCCTTGCTCCCCTCCACCCTCGGTACCAGGTCCCCCTCTGTCTCCTGGCACTCGGCAATCTCCCTAGACAAGCGTGGTTGATGAGATGGGCTCTTCATTAAGCTGCAACCTAACTCCTAGACGGGAAGCGCTGCGGGCTCACCAGGGCGGCCCTGTCGGCACCCCCATGCTATAATTAGCTGTAGCAGCAGGGTGACTGACAAGCCACCGCAGCCCAGGGGGTCCCTGAAGCTGTGATAGGACTGTTCATCCATTTCCCAGGTGTCTCCAGATGATTTTTGGCACATTAACCGGGGGCCAGACCCTGAGTCTTGAGACAAACAGTCCGTGCTGGTCTCCCTCTCCCAGGTGGCATTGATGACCCCTACCCCTTCCCCGCTACGTTCAGTGTCCCCAAGCCCCTCCACCCCCAGTCCCCTCAGTAACTTCTTTCTGCCTGCTCTGTGCCACCACACCAAAGGCCTGGCCACCCTGGTCATGCTCATGCCTCCACAGCCCTCACCCCTCACAACACCCGAGGGTTCTTTAACCAACAAACCCCGGGAGGCTTTGCTTTAAGAAAATCCTAATTCCTGGCTTCTCTTGTAAAAAACAACAACACAGAAGAACAACAAACCCCCAGAACATCTGGCAGTGCCAGGCCCACCCGCCTTTCCACCTGCCCACTCATGGGGGGGACGAGTGCTGCGTCCTTTTCGATGGGTGCGTGCTCCCCTTACCCTCTGTCCCCACAACTCCCATTTATTGTCACACTCATTCATCACACTCTCAGAGGACAGAGATGATGTCTCTGTCCCAAGCCCCTGAAAAAAGCATAGAGTGACCATAGGATCCTGTGCCATCGACAAAAAAAGAGAGGACGCTCTCACACACAACGACCTCTAAACAGTGCTCAGTGGGAGACGCAGGTGTTGTTTTCTTGGGTGCCGTCAAGTTGATCCCGGCTCCTAGCCACCGTGTGTGACAGAGTAGAACTGCCCCGTAGGGTTTTCTAGGCTGTAATCTCATGGGACCAGATCACCAGGTCTTTCTCCCATAGGGCTACTGGTGGGTTTGAACCATAGACCTTCCGGTTAGCAGCCAAGCGCTCAACCGTTGCACCACTCGAGCTCCTTTTAGCCATGTGTGAATGTGTTATTATTCAGAAGTTAAATTTTAACAAAATGAGGGAAATGATTGTAGTCTGAGCAGGGCCCGATGAAGAAGCAGGTATGAGTGCGTTCCCTCAGCCGCAGCTCCTAGAGGGCCGAGGCTTTGTGCTGTTCACTGTGGTGTCTTTGGGGCCAGCACAGGGCCTGGCACGTAGTAGGGGCTCAGTAAACATGTGCGCTGAATGAGAGGGAGGGCCGTCCCAGCGTGTTGAAGGTGTAAGCAGAGGGAGCCTTCCCTGTTCCCTGCCATGCCCCTCAATAGTGCTGCCTCCCGCGGGCCTGGGAGAATGCAGGCGTGGACGCTCACCTGGCCCTGTTTCTCTCCTCCAGGCCTTCCTGCATCGCATCCGGCAGAATGTGGCAGACACGGCCGAGAGGGGCATCACGGAGGAGAACGTCAAGGTGAGGACACGGGACGGCCCCTCTGGACTGTCCCTGCCCTTTGTGCTCCTCCCTCCTCAGAGGCTTGGAGGGGGCGGCTCGTCATGTGGCTGTCAGCTGGCCTGCTCCCTGCAGCCCCGAGAGACCTCCCTGTTACGTGGGCAAGATGTGCTTGTGGGTGTCAGCAGGACACTCCCTAACTCAAGTCTCTCTCTCTCCTTGCTTACCATGACCACCCTTTCTTCCCACCTCCTCACACCAGGCCCTGGCTGGGAGCCGGAGGAAAACCCCTTCCCAAGCAGCCCCTGGGAGCCTGGCACCTCCAGCCGTCCTCTTGGCAACCCTGGCCCTTGCCCTGCGTGGGGCACTGAGTGTCAGCTGGGCTGATGAGTAATGGGTCTGGACTGTCATCTGGCGTGGCTCTGGGGAGTTTTGGGAGGACATCAATAGGCCTTCTGTGTGTGTGGCTGAGGCCCTGCACTCCCGGCTTTCCAGCGTGACCTCACTCCCTGGGAAGAAGCCGCCTTCAGTCCTGGGGGTCTGCGGGTCCTGGTCAGAGGGGAGCTGGAGAGCTGGGGCAAGGTGCATGTCAGAGGTGGCACTGACTGGCTGGCACCCAGAATTCACAGCACACGGAAGACTTGATAGAGCTGGGGAAGACATCCCCTGCCTCCCCAAATGTCCTGGTTAATCTGGACAGTAACCTTGCACATTGATCATTTTAAGCCCAGTGTTTTGAATAAGGAAGCTGAGACTTAGAGATTTAAAGAGATCTACTTGAGGTTACTACAGTCCTGTTCCCAGGGGTGCTGGGATTTATGTCTTTATGTATTTGTTTATTCATACACTCATTCAGGAAATATTTACTGAGCACCTATTATTTATTTATTTATTACAATTAAAAAATTATTACAATTTTTCATTACAATGTATTATAACTTTTAAGAAGTACTTTGATGAATTGAGAGAGAACTTACACTAATGGGCGTGGATCCCAAGTGCCTAGCGTGATGATTTTTCACACATGAATATACCTGTGTAACCACAACCCAAATGAGGACAGAAAATATTCCCCATCCCCAGCTGTCCCCTGTGGCCCTGTTAGCCAGTACCGCCTCCCCAAAGGTGGCCAGTGACGTCTGGTACCACTGCTTAGTTCTGCCTCTTCCTAAGCCTTCTATCAATGTGTGCTCATCTGTGTCTGATATCTTCTGCTCAGCATCATGTCTCTGAGATTTGTCATGCTGTTGTATATAGCTATGGCTCTTCCTTTTTCATTGCTGTGTAGTATTTCATAACATGAGCAGATCACTGCTTACACATCTATTCTCCTATCAGTGGATAATTGGGATCTTTCCTGTTTTTGGAAATTTTGGACCATTTTTGTATGTGTCTTTTGATGGATACAGACAATGTCTTTTGGGTATGCACCCAGGAGACAAACATTAGTTTGTGAACTTCACAGTTAGTCACTTTTAAGTGTGTACAACAGTAGGGTCTATTATGTGTACCTGTAACATAAGCAGACTCGGCCATGTGAGCTGATAAAATGAGAGAGAAGTAACTATTCTGGTTACCTCATGCCGCTCTGACAGAAATATACTACAGATGGGAAAGCCTGAACAAACAGGAGTTTATTTTCTTATAGTTTTGGAGGCTGGAAGTCAAAGTTCAAAGTGCCAGGCTCTAGGGACTGGATGAAAGCCCCTCGATCTTGGGCTTCAGTTCTGTCTCTTGCTCCCGGCCCACTGCAGCCCCACTGAAGCTGGAGGCATCTCTTCACTCAGGCAGCTGCTGGCTGCTGAGGCTGAC
This sequence comes from Orycteropus afer afer, assembly GCF_000298275.1. Lineage (NCBI taxonomy): Eukaryota > Metazoa > Chordata > Mammalia > Tubulidentata > Orycteropodidae > Orycteropus > Orycteropus afer. The sequence continues at coordinate 7,902,525 of NW_006921636.1, forward strand.
AAGCCAAAGGTCGTCAAGTGAAAAGGCACAGTCCTGATATTACCAAACCACACGACAGGCCATTAATTCAAGTCCATTAAAAGTCGCAAGATGGCAGAGCATGGCAGGCTGCTAAATGAAGACCCTGCTACATGAAGGGTCCAATCATGCCAAAAAAGCTGGCTTTGAGCCACAAAGCTCAAAGCTGCTGCTTATATACTGGAAGCAGCCACATCGCTAAAGCTGCTCCAGTAGATTCCACCATGCGGTTAATCGTGAATCTCACCGTTGGGAATAACTGCACCCAGCTGCCCAGCCACTCAGCCAGGCCCAGCCAAGCTGACACACAACCTTAACTCCCACAGTAACCAAACAGTGGGGGCGATTTTTTTCTAGCCGCTTCATGTAGTGAGAGGAGGAGAGGAGATAGGGTCTCTGGCCCCCTCCGACTGGGCAGCATTTGAGGAGTGGTCTCTTGCCACTGTCAGCTCCCTGGCCTCCCTCAGGCCATCTTTCACTCTGCAGACTTTTCTGGTGCATTCCAAGGGCCCACAAGTTTGGTCTTCATTTCTTCAGGACTTGGTTCAAATGTCACCTTCTCAGAGTGGCCACTGTATGGACATTTGCAAACTTACTCCTGCTGTCCTTCCCTGGGACTCCTTGCTGCTTTATTTGTGTCTTTAGTGCTTATTATTGTTGTCATTAGGTGCCGTGGAGTCAATTTCAAGTCATAGTGACCCCATGGGACAGAGTAGAACTGCCCTGGAGGGTTTGCTAGGCTGTCTTCTTTTTGGGAGCAGATCACTCAGTCTTTCTCCCATGGATCTGCTGAGTGGATTTGAACCACCGACTTTTTGGTTAGCAGGGGAGCACTTAACCATTGCTCCCCCAGGACTCCTATTAGTGCTTATTGTCACCCTGAAGTCTGTTTTATGGATCCCCTTCCACTATAATGTCACCTCCATGGGGAGAGGGACTTCTCTGCTCCTTGCTGAGTTCCCGGGGCCTTGAACAGTACCTGGCACATGTTGGTGCCCAGTAAATATTTGCTGAATGAGTGAAGGTGTGAGAAACCCTGGGAGGATGTATAAACCACCAGCACTGGTTGCCTGGGACTTTGAGCTGCTGTGGGTGGGGCAGGGGGGATGGGTGGGGCAGGGAGGATGGGTGGGAGGGCATCTCCTCACCATATGCATTTTACTGGGTTTTAACTTTTGAACTACATGAATTAATTACTTCTTTAAAAATTAAGTAGAGAAATAAAAAGTATATACTTAAAAAAATAAAGAAGGAATTGATGCATTTTGAAGTATTTAATATACTGTGGACCGTGAGAAGAATGAACAAATCTGCCTTAGAAGAAGCACTCCTGAATGCTCCAATCTACCTTGTTGAGGGCCTTCCCCCTTTTTGTTGAACCTCCACTTCACCAAGCATGACATCCTTCTCCAGAGAATGGTCCCTTCTGACAACATGACCAAAGTAGGCGAGAGGAAGTCTGGTCATTCTCGCCTCCAGGGAGCATTCCAGCTGCTCCTCTTCCAGGACAGATTAGTTAGTTCTTTTAGCAGACCATGGTACTTTGAGTATTGGTGGCCAACACCACTACTGAAAAGCATCAACTCTTCTTCGGTCTTCCTTATTCATTGCTCAGCTCTCACATGCATGTGAGGCAATTGAAAATACCATGGCTTGGGTTAGGTGCACCTTAGTCTTCAAGGAGACATCTTTGCTCTTTAGCACTTGAAAGAGGTCTTTTGCATTTAGGCCAGATAAGTCCCTGTTGTGGGGGGCTGTCCCCCACATTGTAGGATGCTTAGTAGCGTCTCTGGCCTCTACCCATGAAAGGGTAGTAGGTAGCCAGTAGCAAAACGCCCCCCCACACACACAGTGTGACAACTAAAATTGTCTCCAGACGTTACCAAGTGTCCTCTGAAGGAGGGCGAGGGAGCACTGGGCAAAATTGCCCCTGATTGGGAACCATTGATTTGCAGATTAAAATTTAAAATGTAGATTTGCTGGGTCAAATTATACTGCATTTTAGCCTTATATAGAAACAGGTCGTCTCATCATTTTGTTGCTGTTATTGTTATGTGCCGTCAAGTCAGCCCCGACTCATAGCGACCCCTCCTTGGATTTCCAAGGCAGAATCACTACGGAAGTAGGATTGCCCAACCTTCCTTCCGAGGAGTGGCTGGTGGGTTTGAACCACCAGCCTTCTGGTTAGCAGTCAAGTGCTTTAGCCACTATGCTACCAGAGCTCCTCATTGGGAGAGTATAAACAGCATGTTGAACATCCTTATTTTATTATCTTCTATAAGATCGTTGTAATGGTGCATGGGAGTACATTACCATTTTAATCAGTCCTCTGTGGCAGGGGATACCAGTCGTATCTGGTTCTCATGACTACTGGGATGAATATCCTGATATCTAATTCTCTGCCTACTGAGTGTGAAGTGCAGCCTGCTGGACTAACCTTGGGGATGTTGATTACTTCTCTCAGCCTCAGTTTCTTTATTATAAGCGGGGGTCATAGTAGTTTGTACCACCTGGAGTTACAGTGAGGATAATTGTTATATGCCCTTGAGTGGATTCCAACTCATAATGACCCTATAGGACAGAGCAGAACTGCCCATAACGTTTCCAGGCTGTAATCTTTATGGAAGCAGACGGTCACATCCTTTTCCCACAAAGCGGCTGGTAAGTTTGAACTACTTACCTTCTGGTTAGCAGCCAAGCACTTTAACCACTGTGCCAGCCTCCCTTAAAGTGAGGATTAAACTCGAAAAACCAAACTCACTGCCATCAAGTTGATTCCGACTCATAGTGACCCCTTTTGGGTTTTGAGGCAGTAAATCTTTACGGAAGTAGATTGCCCAGTCTTCCTTCCACAGAGTGGCTGGTGGGTTTGAACTGCCAACCTTCTGGTTAGCAGTCAAATGCCATAGGCACTACGCCACCAGAGCTCCTTAAAAAGTGAGGATTGTTGTTGTTGTTGTTAAGTGCTGTCGAGTCATTTCCGACTCATAGCGACCCCATGCACAGCAGAACGAAACACTGCCCAATCCTGCGCCAGCCCCACAATCCCTGCTATACTTGAGCGCATCATCGCAGCCACCATGTCAATCCATCTCATTGAAGGCCTCCCCCTCTTTCATCGACCCTCCACCATACCAAGCATGACATCCTTCTCCAGGGAATGGTCCCTTCTTACAACATGACCAAAACAGGTGAGACGAAGTGGCCATTCTTGCTTCCAAGGAGCATTCTAGCTGCACTTCCTCCAAGACAGATCTATTAGTTCTTTTAGCAGTCCATGGTACTTTCAGCATTCTCCGCCAGCACCACAACTCAAAAGCATCAACTCTTCTTCGGTCTTCCTTATTCGTTGTCCAACTCTCACACGCATATGAGGCGACTGGAAATATCATGGCTTGTGTCAGGCACACCTTAGTCCTCAAGGAGATATCCTTGCTCCTCAGCACTTGATACAGTTCCTTCGCAGTTGACTTTCCCAATACTACACGTTGTCTAATGTCCTGACTGCCGCTTCCGTTGGCATCGATTGTAGAACCAAGCAATGTGAATTCTTTGACAACCTCAATCTTCTCTCCATTTATTGTGATGCTGCTCATTGGTCCAGTTATGAGGATTTTTGTTTTCTTTATATTGGGACGTAATCCATACTGCAGACTGTATTCTTCAAAAAAAAAAAAAAAAAAAGTGAGGATTAGGGGCTACAAATATATATAATGTTCTTAACATAGGATTAGATATTAATTCTGTTTAGTAAATGCTGGTGTTCTTTTTATTAACATCCTTGTCTTCATTAGCAGTAAATGGTCTCCCGTGTATGAGAGTGCTCACTTCACTACATCTTCACCTGCAGTGGGGGTTATGTATTTTTCATGCTTGGTTGTGCTCTCCCTCTCTGCCTGTGTTAACGCTGTCCTTGGGCCTGCCCTTTCCTCCTAGATCCTGTTCTCTAACATTGAAGACATCCTGGAAGTTCATAAGGATTTCTTGGCCGCCTTGGAGTATTGTTTACATCCGGAGCCTCAGTCTCAGCATGAACTTGGGAATGTTTTTTTAAAATTTGTAAGTACAATGCCCCAGCCCCTATCAGACTCCACAGCCTTTGGGAAGCAGGCTTCTCCCTCGAGTCCCTGCTCTGCCCGCCCTCAGCCAGCTTCCTCTGCAAGCTGGTCGGGGAGATGGAGAGGCTGTGGCAGACAGGCAGGCCCAGCCTTGGCATGCAGGAACAATGGTAGGGGTCAGGCCCAGCCAGCTTGGGTATTTTTAGCGGCTATCCTCCTTCTCACCATCACGTAGAATGCAGCCCCCATTCCCTCAGGGCCCCTTACCACTTCCAGGGACTCCCACGACCTCCTGGCCTGCTCCGAAAGACCAACAAAAGCATCCAGTGCCCAAGAGGATGGACTTAGGATCACGCAGACCTGAGTTTGTGTCGTGGCTTGGCCTCCCACTGGACTGCGAGGGTCTCTGATCCTTGGATGCCTACTTGGGCTGCTGGTCAGAGAGGCTGCCACTTGCTCTGTAATAGCCTCTCTCTTCCTGGGGATTCCTAATGTGCTGAACATTACAGGAAAGGGCTGGAGGAAGGAGGGTGGGGAGCTAGCCCACATGGGTCAGCTGCTTTCCCACGTCTCTTTCTACGCTGCCTGGAACCCTCCTTGTGTGGAGAAAAGCTCACACTAACCTCATAGGCACGAGGCTTGGGGCAAAATGCCTTTGCCTCCCTGAACCTCAGGTTCATGTTCTGTCTGAAAAGTGAGGATCATCACGGCACATTCCTGGGTTGATGGAGAGATTCCAAGAGGTCAAGCTGCAAAGTGCTTACTTAGCATAGAGCAGTGGTTCTCAACCAGGGTTGATTTTGACCTCCCAGGGGACATTACTGGTTGTCACAGCTGGGGATGGGAGTGGTACTGGCATTAGTGGGTGGACTATTGGCAGGGATACTGCCAAACCTCCTACAATGCACAAGACAGCCCTCCACCCCTCCCAAAAAAAGAATTACTTGGTCTAAAATGTCACTAGGGCCAAGGGCTTTCAGTTGACATTACCTCTTATTTCAGCTATCACCATCTTCATGAACTCCCTGCTGAAAGGGAACACATCTTGGCTGGAGTCTAGGGTGAGAGAGATGGGTGTAGTTCTGCCCTCAAGGACTTACAGTCTCTTGGTGGCAGGGCTCCTGGCCAGGCTGCTGAGCTTCTCCTTAGCTATGTTCCTCCTGGCACATTACTTTAACTTGTGTATGTCTCACTGTCCTCGCCTGTAAAATGGGTCTAAAACTAGACCTAACCAATGATATTGTTGGGGGGATTAAGTGAGACGATACAAGGAGAGTGCTCAGAACAGCTCCTGAGATGTTCACAGGAAGTACTCAACACATGTTGGATGCTCTCTTTCCTCATCGCGTAGGCACCATTCCTCAGTGATTGAAAATAGAATAAATAAGGGAACAAGATGGGGTACAGGGGAGGAGGCGTTAATGGAAGGTGTGGAGCAGAGGAGAGATGGGATGTGCTTGGGTTTGAAAGGGTCCCTTAAGCTGCTTCGAGGAGAAGGGATTAGGAAGGGAGACTAGGCAAGAGGTCCAAGATGATGATGTCTTGGAAGAAGGTGGAGGAAGTGGAGGTGGTGAACAATGGTGGTTCAGTTCAATAAATGCTTCTTGAGTAGGAAAAGGAAAAGAACAGAGGGACAGTTTTCTCCTCAGGTTTGGAGGAAAGAGTGAGTGTTTGATTCTCTGGAGCCAGACGGCCTGGGTTCAAATCCCTGTGTGACCTTGGGCAAGCCACTTTGCCTCTAGGGACCTCAGTCTCCTTCTCTGTAAAATGGAGGTAATGAGGATGAATGAGGGCATTTGAGTGAAGCACTTAGAGTTGGCCTGGCCCCGAGCGGATGGTGAGTGAATGTTAGCTGTAGCTGTTTTTCCAGCCAGGGCATCATGGAGGGCGACCAGGAGGAGGTGACTTGGGAGCTGGCATGAAATGATGACACCTGAACTTAGAGTGGGGGGACTTGTTGTTGCAATAAGGGCATGGGTGTGATACCCTCTGACCTCGTCTAACTTCACGATGGGGAGGGAGAATTGGCCATCAGCAGCATCAGCCCACGGCTCATTTCCTAGGAGGCGAAAGTCAGACACGCCGCTGCCCTCTAACTCTTTTGCCATTTCTGACACCAACGTTTCGTGGCACTCTCTGCTTCTCTACTGGGGTCAATAATTCGTTGCAGTGGCCACACAGAACTCAGAGACAATACTCACAGTCATGGGGCTTATTAAGTAAGCAACAGGTAACAGTTTCGGTTCAGGCATGCTCAGGATACAATTCTTTGGTCAGGACAGACTCCCTTCTGCCATGCCTCAGGAACTCCAAAGGTGGTATGGCCCTTCAGGTTGTCCTGAATTGTAGCGAGAGGGCAGGGTCTTTGTGCCCCGCATTGGCAGTCACTGGCCTGGAGCTGTCCTAGGTGAGGTGGTGGGAAGCCTCAGGCAGGTGGCTCTCTCAGGCAGAAGGCAGCTCCTGGGAAGGTGTTGGGCTGAGGGTCCTGCAGACACCCTGCTAGCGTCTGAGATGGTGGGTCCTGGGGTGCTGTATTGCACACTCAACCTCTACTACAACCCCTTAACCCCCAGGAAGGAACTCCTGGGGCAATCTTCTTCCCAAGCTCCATTATGCCTTGCTTGGAAACATGTTTTCCTGCCTGGAGCTCCCAAGGCCCAGGCAGCATCTGGGTGGTAAGGTAATAATTGGGACCAGAGCTCCACAGACAGGCTCTTCAGGAGAGGCAGGGGGAGGCCTCAGATCCTGTTGGGGCCTGGCCTACAGACCAGTGTGTGGTGCCACCCAGGCAGCAGGCAGTGAACACAAGGTGGGCACCTGCTTGCCCCAGAACCTAATCACTAGCTGCTGAGTTTATTTGAGCCTGGAGTGGGTGCTTCCTTTGTGTTGTGGCTGTCCTAAGCGTTTTATACATAGTGACTCATTAAAACTTCACAAGACCCTTAAAGGTGAGTGCTCTTGTTATACCCCGAGTTCCTAGGGCTGCAAATGGTTAGTGTACTCAGCTGCTTACCAAAAGATCGTAGGTTCAAGTCCTCCCTGGAAGAAAGGCCTGGTGATCTATTTCCAAAAGATCAGCCACTGAAAACCTTAGCACAGTTCTACTCTGACACGTGTGGCATCACCATGAGTTGGAATTGACTCAGAGACAACTGGTTTATTATTATACCCCCTTTACAGACGAGGAAAGTGAGGCCCAGAGAGTTTATGCCTTAGCTCAAGCTAGTCAGTGACAGAGCCAGGAGCTGGGTTGATGCAGTCTGGCTCTGTGCTCTGTGCTTTTCGCCATCGAATGTGATAAAGTCTCTTAAAGTGTCTGCTAAGCATCTACCAGCTGTTTGTTTGCACTGAATAGGACAGACTGGCTCCCTGCTGCCACAGGCTCATCCTGTGGTAGGAGGTGGAGTTAATAAGTAAAGAGGTGAGGTCATTGCAGATAGGGCTACAGACTGTGAAGAATATCACATGCAGGTGTACGTAAGAGCAGCTTTGCTTTCAATGGAGCTTGGGGACAGAGTTGCTCTACTTAGCAAATGAAAAACACAGGATGTCCAATTAATACTTGAATTTCTGATAAACAGTGAATAATTTTTTTCATATGTTTCTTGCAGTATATTTGGGATATACCTATACTGAAAAAAAATTATGCATTGTTTATTTTAAGTGCACGTTTAACTGGGCATCCTGCATTTTAGTAGGCAGCCCTGGTTGAAGAAGGCATCTCGGGATGATCTCAGGAGGGGTGTTGCAGACCCAGGGAACAGAAGGGGCAAGCATTCTGATGCACGAATGAGCTTGGTCCGTTAGAGGAAAGCAGGCAGGCCAGCTGCTGTGTGGGTGGTGGGTTGGGGAATCCTGTGCAGAGTCCAGACTTCTCCCCACTGCTGTCTCCCAGCCCTTGGAGATGTCTCCTTGGGCCAGCTCTCAGGCCTCAGTCCTCCTGGCTGTGAAATGAGTGGTTTGGAGCAGATGTTCTCTGGGAAGCCAGTGTCACCCTCAGGCACTGTGGACAGCAGCCAATCTTCAAGCCCCACAAGGGGCTAGGTCCCCTCCCCTCGCTGACCTCAGCTGGCAGCTCTCCCCCTCCTATCGCCTTCTCCTCCTTCATACAATCTAACCCACAGCCAGACACTCCCTGCTCACCACATCTGTGTGTGCAACTGTTTGTCCGTTTCTTCCTGGGAAAACAATCAGCTCCATGTGGGGCCCCTGGGAAGAAATCGAACACTTGGGACTCTTGGCTGTCAAGAGTGCTTCTACATATTTGCAGGGTCTCGGGTCTGAAACGCAGCTGGGACTGGGCCGAATGAAAAGACATGGGAGTGATTGGAGTGGGTCTGGTTTTGAAAAGGGTTTGCTGTCATTGCTAAATTTAACATCCCCAGGCCCCCAGCCTTGGTCCCTTGCCCTTCCTACAGGCTGAAGGAGAGGTTGACATTGCAGAACGTGTCATAGAAGGGGCCCTGGGGATAAGGAATGACAAACCTGTGGCAGTCTTGTCACTTACTCTCCTCTCCTGCGTCAGTGGCAGACGTTGCTAATCAGTTACGGCGTTCTGTCTCTGGGCTCCCTGTGGAGCTCCGGCATCCATGCCACCAGTGTTCTGCCAACACTACCCATCGATTGGGGTTGGCATGGGAGAAGAAACAGATTTGTCCCTGATTTCTGGCCCAACCCCTTCATGGTACAGATGGCAATGGACAGGAAGGCCCTGCCACCTCACCAGGCTTGGGTCTACTTTTTCCTTTTATTTCCCCTTTTAGAATGTGCATTTATCATGACTAGGTGGTAAAGTGGTTAAGGCATTCAGCTATTAACCAGAAGGTCTGTGGTTCAAACCCACCAGCTGCTTTGCAGGACACAGAGGAGGAATTCTGCTTCTGTAAAGATTTACAGTCTTGGAAACCCTACAGGCAAGTTCTGTTCTGTCCTGTAGGGCTGCTGTCAGTCAGAATTGACTCAGTGGCAGTGGGTTTGGTTTCATTTATCTTCACTGTAAGTGACAGAAACAAGCAACTCACATAGGATTAAACAAAAGAGGAATTTTATTGGCTCATACAAACAAAATGATCAGTAGGTGGGATTGTCTTCAGGCACAGCTGGATCTAGGACCCCAAATGATGTTTTCAGGAGTTGGTCTTTCTCTGTCTCTGAGTTCCTCAAAAAGAGCTTCTATTCCCAATAATTTAAACACATATCCTTGAGGGCTCTCATTGGCCCAACTCAGGTCATGTGACCACTGTTGCCAGGACAGGAAGCTTTTGATTGGTTTGTCATGGGTCTCATGCTCACCTTTGGGGTGGGCTTAGCAGGCTCATACTGTAGGTGAAGCAGTTTTCCAGTTGGATGGGTGCTGGGGCCATAAAACAGCCAGTGTTCTGGACGAAGAGTTGAGGCAGAGGCTGTAGTGAAGCAGGGCCAGCCTGGGAAGAGATGTGGAGCTGGTTTCAGGGGCCACTGGGTCCCTCTCAGTTCCTCCCTGTTTTCTGCCTTTGCTCTCTGTCAGGCACCATTGTCCTCGGTGGCACCATAGCAGTGATCTCACCAGACACACACCCTGCCCCCATGGAGCTCACAGTCCAGTGGGGGAGGTGGACCATCCAAGAACCAGCAGGAAAATGTTCCCAGGGCTCAGAGGCCCACCATGTTTGCCCAGGTCTCTCTGGTGCCCTTTCCCAGTGGCCTCACCCTCTTATTTTCCTCCTGACTGCTTGCCTCTCTCTCTCTTTTTTTTTTTTTTTGCCATCACAGCCCACGCATCCACTGCCCAACCCTATCATAGTCCAAGTCACCAAAGAAATAATGAATTTTCTGGAATGACAATGATGGTGGTGGTAGCAACAGCATCAGTAACAGCAATAATCAGAATAACTAGTATGTGATGAATGCACCAGGCACTGTTTTAAGGACTTACTATTAATTCGCTTAATTATCCACATAATAACAATATGAGGAACGTGTGTATGTGTGTAGTGGTAGTAGTAATTACCCATACAATAACAATATGAGGGGTGTGTGTGTGTGTGTGTGTAGTTATTCCCCATAATTTATGGATGAGAACACAGAGGCACAGAGAGATTGTACACCTTCCCAAGGTCACAGAGCTCATCCTCAGGGGAGCTGGGCTTTGAACCTGAGTGTTCTGGCTGCACAACCCGGTACTTGCATTCGTGAGGTTGATGACCACGGGGAGGTCTGGTGTTCTAACTCAGAGCAGAGCTAATAGCAAGGTCTGTCGGCCCAGGGAAAGCCCAGGGAGAGCTTGCTGGCTGCAGAGGGACTTTGTCTAGACCTCCTTCCATACAGTCAAGACCTCCTACTGCTCCTCAGGTTCTTGTATCCAGAGCCTGGCCTTCCCTAGACAGCCCTGCAGGCCTTCTCTGCAGGTTTAGGATCCCAGGCACAGGCTGATCCCCACTGTCTGCAGGAAAGGCTCCCTCTCACTTCCCTGCAGGAAGCCTTACCACAGTCTGCAGCTGAGGCCCCCACTCCCCTCTCCCCCGTTTTGTTTTTTTACTATTAGTGGGCTGAGAGCCAGCCCCTGGGAGTGAGTTTTATTCCAGGCCCAAAATGTATCCCAGAGCCATAGTATTGGGGGTCTTACCAGACTCCATCTGACCTATAATTCTAGTCATCATTGTGTATTTGGATTTTGTTCCACATTTTTCTTCCTATTCTATTCTGGATCTCAATTATGATCCTTTCCTGAGTGGTTGGCATTGGTAGCCGGACACTATCTAGTTCTTCTGGTCTCGAGGGCCATCATGTCCTAGGGCTGATTGCTTCCAAATGCCCTTGGTTTTTGCACTCTTCTTCACTTCTGATGATAGAAGACCATTAGCTGCATCTTAGATGGCTGCTTGAAAGCTTTTAAGACCCCAGTCATTACTCACCAATGTAGGATGAGGAACAAGATTTTTCCATGTTTTATTGTGCCAATTGAGTCTGGTGTCCCCCAGTGCTATGGTCCTGAGTCAGTAGATCCCTTGGATCTCTCTCCCACGGTTCACCTCCCCCCCCCCGTTGTTTTATGTGTGGCCAGGTGACTCCCCACAGTCCAGAGTTCTCCTCACCATTGATGGCCCCCTAGATGTATTGGAGATAAGTGGAAATAGAGTGGGGGATTTTGGGGGCCACTCTTCTCCTCTTCTGCCCTTGTATGTGTGTATGTATTTGTATGTCAGCATCTCAAGTGGCTGTAATCAGTGAAAGATTGTGACTCAGGACTCTGTGTGTGTTTCCACGTGCACACTGATGGTGGTGGTGGTGTTTGGAGCATGTAGCTTGTGTGTTGTAATGCTTGAGATTGGTGATTCCTCAGAGTGTGCATCGGGGTCATGTTTGTTCTGTGGTTTGTATGTGGTGTGCATACTTTGGGTACTTGTGGCATTGTGTATGTTGGTGTTTTTCCTGTTGATTCATAGAGGTCATCATGTGCCAGGCATTGTTCTATGCATTTTGTATATAGATTAAGTGATATACTCCTCCATCCAGTAGCCCAGGAGGAAACTGAAGTATAGAGAAGTGAAACCACTTGTTCAAGGTCACCTACCACCTAGGAAGTGTGGAGCTGGGTCTCCACCCCCAGGTGGTACCTGTCTGAGTGTAATCTGTGGATTTATAGCTTGAGATTTCAGCCTAGTGTGTTCACCCCCCACCTCATCCCCATCTTGTGCTGTGACTTTGAGCTGGCCATCAGCATGGGGTTAGGAGAGTTTGAATCCTGGTTCTGCTGCTTCATTAGCTGTGAGACCCTGGGCAAATGACTACTCCTCTACCTTGCTTTCCCGTGTGTAAAATGGGCCTAATACAGTAATTACCATATAAGACAGGTGTGGGGAGTGAATGAGTTTACCCTGGTCCAAGTGAACAGCACATGGCGTGTACTCAGTGTAGATACATGCATGTGTTAGCCTCAGCCCTGGCTGTGGGTGCTTTGTTACTCAGAGTGTGTGCTTAGGTGGTGTGCGCAGGCCTCTGGACTGAGCTGGGGTGGAGGTGGTGGGACGTTTATTGATTCTGAAACCATCTCCCTCCCCTTTGGTTTCCCACTTCCTGCAGCTGCCCACCCTTCGGAAGGAGGACCATGGGCTTATTTAGAAGCTTAGCAGACCCACCTCTTCCTTCCTTACCTTTTGGGCTCTCCTGTCCCTCTTTACCACCCCCCATCCCCAGCCCAAGGTCAAGACCCTTCAGCTCTTCCTTCCCTAGTGGCCTCACCCAGGACATCCTTGTTTGGGGTTTGGTAGGGGAAGGGACATTCTGTGAGCCTTTCAGAATGGAGAATGCTCAGTGGAGAGCTTCTGGCTCAGATGACTGTCCTTCCACTCCTGGAAACTCTGACTGATGGTCTCAGGCCTGGTGACCCACAGGTGACTTCTGGGCTGGAAAGAGCCAGACTCTGGGCTTGGGGCACTTGGATGTTAACAGAGGTGTCTCCCTGCTCCAGGATTCCCAGTGCTGCTTGTTCTCACCAGAATTCCTCAGCCTTGACTGGACTCTTCTGGTTCACAGACACAGGGCATTGCACATAGTAGGTGTGCATAGTCAATTCATTGAGCGAGTACTTTTTGAGGGCCTGTTGCGTGCCACAGGCCCTGTGCTGGTGTCAGAGAACAGCACAGTGAACAAAGCAGTTGTTATCACTGTCTTCAGGGAGCTGAGCCAGTGGGAAAGGGCAGATGATAATCCAGATTGTTCCGGATTGTGAGAGCACCAGGAAGCAAAGAAAGGCGCAGGTGGGAGATAGAGAACACCTGGATGGCTGCCCCACTAGGAGAGCCCAGCCGTCATTTGAGGAGGGGCCATTAGAGTCGAGACCTGAAGAATGGCAGGAAGAGTGCTCTGCGCTGGGGGAATAGCAGGTATAAAGGCCCTGGGGGTAGGAACAGGTTTGGCAATTCAAGGAACAGCAAGAAGGCCAGTGAGATGAGGTCAGAGAAAGGCAGGGCCACATTATCTGGGCCTTGGAGGTCATGATAAATGCTGGCTTTCATTCCTGGCATCATGGAAAACCATTGGAGGCTTTTAAGTGGAGTTTAACAGAAGTTGACTTATACTTCAATGGGAACAGTGGGCATTTATTGAACATTTACTACGTGCCCAAAGCTTGTATGTTTTAGCTCATATAATTCTCATATCAACCGTAGGAGTTAGGGACTATTATTAACTCTACCTTCCAGGTGAGGAAACTGAGGCACAAAGAGGTCAAGGAACTTGTCCAAGGTCATGGCTAGGAAATGCAGAGCCAGGGTTCAAACCTGGGCCACGGAGTTCAAGTCTGACCACAGGCTGTGCTGCTTCTGGAAGGTTACTCAGGCTGCGGGGTGCAGGATGGGGGCCAGTGGGAGGGCAGTAGGAGGTGGGAGCCTGTCTGTCTGAAATCCGTCCTGCTGTAGTCTCTACAGGGTCCCGGGTAGTCCTCCCCTCCTAGGCCCACAGGTCCAGCTTTCAGTCCATCTCAGGGCATCTCCTTGCCTGCCGAGACCTGTCTCCCACAGACTCTGTCCTTGCTTTGCAGAAGGACAAGTTCTGTGTATATGAGGAATACTGCAGCAACCACGAGAAGGCCCTGCGGCTGCTGGTGGAACTGAACAAGATCCCCACCGTGCGCGCCTTCCTCTTGGTAAGTTCCCTTGTCACCCCTGCCCCGCCCCTATACAGTCTCTGTCGCAAGAACTCAGCTCTGTCGTTACACCACACAAGCAGCAATAGACAATATGCAAAGGAATGAACATGCTTATGTTCCAATAAAACTTTATTTACAAAAACAGGTGGAGGGCTGTGTGTGACCCTAGAGCTGATTTTGTCAAGTTCTGGTCTAAAGTAATAATCCTGGGGGAGAGTGGTAGCAATAATAGTAATAATTGTATTATTTAAGAGTATTTAATTGTAGGTGAAAGAAAGTCCAACTGAAAGTGGTTTGGACTTCCTGAATAGATATATTCTCATCTTTCATCATACCAGGAAAATTCTCTTCCAACTAATCTTTGACAATTTTCTCTGTGGTTTTATTTGACTCTTCCTGTTCTGGAATTCTAATGGCACGTAGGTTATTCCTTTTGATGGTATCCCACATGAACCTTAGGCTTTGTTCATTTTGTTTTGATCTTTTTTTCTGATTGATCCCCTTCCAAAGAAGTGTTCAGGTATTTGCCTTCAATCTCCCTAATTCTGTTTTCCATTGATTCAATTCTGCTCCTTTGCCCATTCGTCTTACCTATATCTGAAAATTTAGTATTAATCTTCTGGATTTCTGTGTGTAGATTTTGTATCATTTCTAATTTTTCATTTATTTTGTCATTTTGTTCTTGTATTGCCTTTTGTTCTGGTTACCTAGTGCTGCTCTGACGAGAATAT
>NW_006921636.1:7917059-7936462 GCF_000298275.1 Orycteropus afer afer
GCCTCCTGCTCCCGGCCCACTGGAGCTAGAGGCATTTCTTCACTCAGACAGCTGCTGGCTGCTGAGGCTGAGAAGCCCCAAGGTTGACAAGTGAAAAGGCACAGTCCCGATGTTACCAATCCATACAGCAGGCCATTAACTTAAGTCCACTGTAAGTCCCAAGGTCAGCAGAGCATAGCAGCCTGCTGAGCAATGACATGGCTACGTGCAGGGTCCAAGCATGCCAAAGGCTAGAGACCATTCTCAAAGCTTCTCCTTATATACAGGAAGCAGACCACATACCCAAAGGCAGCTACTCAGCTTCTCCCAGTAGATTCCACCATGGAGTTGATTACCAGTCTCATTATGGGGAATACTACATCCAGCTGCCCAGCCACTCAACCAGGCCTAGCCAAGTTGACACACAAACAAAACCACCACACCTTTTGAAATTGTTCTAGGGTTTTCTCTGTGTTTTCCTTGATCTGTCTCTCAATTTATGAAGATACCTAAATATAATTATTTTGAATTCCTTATCGGGGATTTCCAATGCTGTGTCTTCCTCAGGGATGTGTTTTGGGTCTATATGCTGGCCCCTTGTTTATCCTGCTTTATCTTGCTTCTTGTGTGTGGACTGTGATGCTCTGTTGTCTCCAAGGCTTTGTGACATTTTTGGGTTTATATTTAGTTGGTGATTGTATGTTGGAGTGACTTGCCTACGATTTTCATTTTCTTTGTTTTTTTTTTTTTATATTATCTACACAAGCAGGGTACTGTGCTGTGCTCCTCTGTTCACTAGTTGACAGCACTTACACACTCACCACCTGTCTCCTTTACGGTTGTCAGCCTCTGGTATGTCCCTGCTGACCTTGGCAAACAGAGCCTATTCTTGGGTCCCTGGAATCCGAATGAGAATGCTATCACTTTAAAATCCAAAACGGTTGCCACTTACAAAGATTCAAAATGGCTGTGCCCTGGGTCACTTTAAATATCCAAAATGGCCACCACTTGTAAACATTCAAAATGGCTATGCCCTGAGTCACTGTAAATATCCAAAATGGCTGCCTCTTATAAACATTCAAAATGGCTGCACCCTCAGTCACTTTAAATATCCAAAATGGCTGTGCCTTCTGGACAGCAGAAAGTCAACAGCTCGGGTTGTCTCCCTACTTGCTGTTTCCCTTCCTAGTCATAGGCCATCAGCGCAGTCATCCCTGTAGCCTTTGGTGACCAGGTCTGATCTTTAGGTCAATTCTCAGGTCCCAACACCACTTGGAAATATTCAGGCTATTGGTCCCATCAGAGTAGCTGACAGTCCACAGCTCCGACCATCTTTGTACTCACTGTTTTCGTTCAGGTTTTTCCACTAGTTGGTGCCTAGTCTGCTTCTATGTAGTTCCTTTCAAAGCTCAGGGCTCCAGGAATATCTTCTGTATCTCTGTCAATTGGTTTTTGTTTTCTTTGTTGAAGAGGATCTGTGTCACTTGTCTGCCTATTCCCCCATCTTACGGGAAGTTCCTGAGACTGGTTTAAGAGAAAGGATGAATTGACATATTCACTTTTCTGGGAAGTTTAAGGTGTGAGAGAGCTTCAGTTCAGGCATGGCAAAATCCAGGTGTTCAAATCATAGTGTCAGGAAATTTTCTCTTGGCTCTCTTCTTGTCTGCCTCGGCACAGTTCCCAGGCAGACTCTCCCCAAGCAGTAGCAACATGGCTTCTAGTAACTCCAGTGCCCCTTTCCCAAGAGTAGCTGCAAAAAGCCTGGATCTGATGCTCATTGTCACAGCTTGGCTCAAGAGCGTTTCCCTGAACCAATTGCTGCAGATAGAATGACTCTCTGATTGGTCGCCTCTGGAGCTGGAGGGCAGAGCCTGCTTCTCTCCTATACCAGGGGCTGAAGGTGAGGTGGTCCCTTAAGGACAGTTGGTTTGTGGAAGAAGGTTGGGAATGGAAATTGGTCATGCCAAACGCTTTATATCTGTGTGATGATCTCCCGATGATTGCAGAGCTTTGCTTGTGTATAAAGCAGGTTCTCATTCGTTATCGTGTGTGAGCCTTACAACCACTGTCTGTTGTGTGTGAGTTAAGACATGTTTGTCTGCTTTGCAGACACCGCAGATGACCATGGTGCTGTAAGTTAGTTAGAGGTGCACCTCTCTGTCATATGCATGTATTCAATCTAGAGCTGGTATAGGGGCTCTGGTGGCAGGGCTCAGGGCCTCTTCTCAGTCCCTCTTCTACATCTGCAGTGTGTGACCCTCACTTACATGGTTTAAAATAGTGGTGACACAGTGGTTAAGTACTCAGTTGGCACTTTGAACACACCCACAGCTGTGATCTGCTCCCATAAAGATTACCTGTTACCTTTGAGTTGATTCAACTCATCGCAACCCTGGAGGACAGAGTAGAATTGCCCCATAGGATTTCCAAGCCTGTAAACTTTACGGAAACAGACTGCCACATCTTTCTCCCACAGAACAGCTTGTGGGTTCGAACTGCCAACCTTTCAGTTAGCACTTGAGCACTTACCCACTGTGCTATCAGGACTTCTCCCATAAAGATTACAGCCTGGAAAACCCATTGGGGACAGTTCTACTCTGTCACGTGGGTCACTGTGAGTTGAAATCGACTCAGAACCACCCAACAAAGACAACAAGATTCCAACATAAAACATCCACATTCCAGGCAGTGAAGTAGAGTAGAGGAAGAGGGTTGTAAAGGAAGGCATACATCCCCTTCTTTTAAGGGCAAGACCAGGAAACTGTGCACATCTTTGCTACTTGTATCTCATTGGCCAGCACTTAGTCACAGGCCACACCTACCTGCAAGGGAGGCTGGGAAATGTAGGCTTTATTCTGGGCAGCTGTGTAAGGAGGGAGCTCTGGTGGCATAGTGCCTAAGACATTTGACTACTAACCAGAAGGCTGGCAGTTCAAACCCACCAGCCACACCTCAGAGGGAAGACTGGGCAATCTACTTCTGAAGAAATACCACCTCACAAACCCAAGGAGGAGTTGCTATGGGTTGGAAACGACTCCATGACAGTGAGTTTAGTTTTTTTTTGGTATGTGTGGTAGGCTGAATAATGACTCCCAAAGATGTCCATGTCCTAATCCTTAGAACCTGTGAATGTCACTTTATACAAATGTCATCTTATAAAAGCACTTTGCAGATAGGAATAATTTAAGGATCTTGAGATGGGGAGTTATCCCAGGTTACCTTGTTGGACAAGGTAATCAGAAGGTTACTTATAAGTTGGAGGCAGGAGAAGTTCAGAGTCAGAGAAGGGGATATGGTGCCAGAAGCAAGGATTGGAGTGATGCACTTTGAAGATGGAGGAAGGGCCCATAAGCCAAGGAGTAGAGGCAGCCTCTAGGAGCTGGAAGAGGCAAGGCCAAGGAGTCTGCCTAGAGACTCTGCAGACACCTTGATTTTAGCCCAGTAGACTCATTTCACACTTCCATCTTTCAGAACTGTAAGAAAGTAGATTTGTGTTGCCTTCAGCCACTAAGTTTGTGGTCATTTGTTATGGCACCTGTAGGAGATGAACACTGTATGACCAACTAGAAATTCTTTTGTTGGGGAAGAAGAGTAATTGGGAGACAGCTCCTAGCCTTTGTCATGGGTGACTTTGATGACTATGAGTCAGATCCAACTTGATGGCAGTGAGTTGAGTGAGTTCTCTGAGGAATAAATGGAAAAAATGTGAGATTTTAAAAAAAGCTTCTATATTGCCTTGTAGCATACGTGCAGTAAATGCACCCATAGCATGATGGATTTGTACATGTGTGCATACCCCATGTAAGCATTCGAGGACGAGGTTTAGAACATTCCCATCATCCCATAAGGTTCCCTCAGACCCTTCCCAGCCACGTCCCTCTCTGCCTCCGGACATGACCACTGTGCTGATTGCTAGTTTCTCTCCCCATAGATTTTTCCTCTTCTAGAATTTCTAATGAATGGCATCATACCGCATTCTTTGGTGTCTGGCTTCCTTCGCTCAACATAATGTCCGTGCGCTTCATCCATGTTGGAGCCCGTGGCGTTGGTTTTGAGAACGTCGTTTTATTCTGAGTGGGATGGGAAGCCAGCGGAGGATATGGGGAGAGGAATGACTAGTTCATTTCGAAGCCACCCCCTTGGCTGTGTGAGGGTGACAGCAGGGAGACCAGGGAGAGGCTATTGCAACAGTCTGGGTGGGAGCTGCTGTGAGCTGAGCCCAGGGTGCTAGTGGTATGGGAAGTGATCAGATTCACATAGAGTTTGCAGGCAGTAGCTGACATGGTTTGCCAAATGGTTGGCTTTGGAATCTAATACAAGAGAGGGGTCCAACATGACTCCAGGGTTTTGGCCCTGAACAACTAGATTAATGGAGTTACCATTTCCTGAGATGGTAAAGGCTGCGGTAGGGGCAGGGATGGGAGGAAATTTAAAAAGTCTGTTTTGCACCTGTGACATTTACATGCCTGTTAGCCAGCCAGGTGGGCCTGCAGTCGGAGATTCGAGTCTGGGGTTCAGGGAAAGAGCCAGACTAGAGATGTGAATTTGAGTGTTTTCAGCATAAAGATGGTGCTTCAAGCCATGGGGCTGGATGAGATCAGCCAGGAAGGCAGTGTAGAGAGAAAGGAGGACCTGCGGCTGGGCCCAAGGGCTGCCACCGTTTAGAGGTTGGAATGATGGTAACATCAAAATCTCACCAGAATGACTTTGGTACATGAAGAGGGTTTAAGAAGCTCTTTAGAGAACCCTGCTGGCTCAGTAAGGAGCTCTGGTAGTACAGTGGTTAAGGCATTTGTCTGTTAACCAAAAGGTTGGTGGTTTGAACCCATCAGCCACTCTGCGGAAGAAAGATAAGATGGTCTGTTTCTGTAAAGATTGGCAGCCTTGGAAATCCAATGGGAGTCTCTGTGAGTTGGAACTGACTCGATGGCAGTGAGTTTGGTCTTTTGGTGTTTGGTGGCTTAGTGGTTAAGCGTTTGTCTGCTAACCAAAAGGTTGGTGGTTCAAACCTACCAGCTGCTCTGCAGGAGAAAGATGAGACATCTGTAAAAATTATAGCCTTAGAAACCCTGTGGAGCAGTTCTACTCTGTCCTGCAGGGTTGCTGTGAGAATCAACTCGGTGGCAATGCATTTAGGTTTGTTTTTTTTTTTTCAAAGAAGATAATTAAGGAGCTCCATTGGCACTACAGTTAGGCTGCTAACTGAAAGGCCAGTGGTCGGAACCCACCCAGCGGCTCTGCAGGAGAAAGACCTGGTGATCTGCTCCTGTGAAGAATACAGCCTAGGAGACCCTGTGGGGCAGTTCTCCTTTGTCACATGGGTCCTTTGAGTGGAAATTGACTTGATGGCACCCAACAGCGAGAAGATGATTCTTAAAGGTTTGTCCCCCGAGCACCTCCCTGTAGTAAGAGAATAGTGACTGGTGGCCGCATGTGTGTGGTGGCTTTTTTTTTTTTTTTTTTGTCTTTGTAATGAAAATTTTAAAAAAACAAAACGCCAAACTCACTGCCATTGAGTCAGTTTGACTCATAGCAACCCCTCATTGGGTTTCTGAGGCAGTATCTCTATGGAAGTAGATTGCCCAGACTTCTTTCCAAGGAGTGGCTAGTGGGTTTGAACTGCTAGCCTTCTGGTTAGCAGTCAAATGCCCGAGGCACTACGCCACCAGAGCTCAAGTGAAATAAAAATCTATAGAGTGTTTAGGGACAAGTCTAGTTGGTGGCTGTGATGATCCTGTGCAAACACCTTCTCCTGCCAAGTTCCCGGGGGCTTCTGGAAAGCGCTTCCCCACCCCCAGGCTCCCCTCTCTCTGCCGGGAGCTGACATCACAGGGGCAGCTTGTGGCAAGTGCTGGCTCCAAGGACAAAGGCCTGCGTGTGAGCAGTGTGGGGCCTGGCATCTCACAGCTGCCACGGCCTCGGTCCCCCATCTGTGCCAGAGTTAGACACAGGGGCGGGTGGACATGGGGTGGGAGCCAGGCAGCTCCTGTCCGAGCGGGGAGCCAGGGCCCCAGACTCTGCTTCTCAAAGCTGAAGACCCATTTAGATCCCTGACAGGCAGCCGGGGTGGCTCTGAGCCTAGCTTTCCGTCTGGACCCTCGCTCTGAGGCTCCCCTGTTCTGGGGTAACCATGGGAGAATGCCCTCCCGAGGTTCAGTTCCCTGAGCGGTGAAATGGGAATTATGATCGTTTTCAGTTCATAGGGTGGTTCACTTCATTGGTGGTCAGGATCAGGGCCCTGGGTGGTACACTGCCAGCTCTCCATCGGTGTTCACAATGGAAGAAGATGATGGTTTAGAAGTATTACTGGGCGCAGAATGAGCCCTGGCAAGAGACTGCGTAGAGGGCGTACTGACGAGGGAGGATGCAGTGACAGGAGCTGGTGGTGAGTGTGGGAGTGACGGTCTCCTGAATTTGGTTCCTGGTAGGATTCACTCTGTGGGCCAAAGTCTGGTTATCCACAGGACAACACTCATGTGCCCCGCTCCCAGATAAAGAAGGAAGACCCTTGCGCACCAGTTGAAGATTCCCACCTCACTTTCCAAACCCCATTCCCCTCCTTCCACAGAGGCAATACCCATCTGAGTTTGGTATGTTACTTGCTTTTCCATCTTTCATGTTTTGCTACATACGTTCTCTACATAATGGTGTTCTGTTTTGTTTTGCATGTTTAAAAAGCTTTTTGTAGAGTCAAAAGAGAACCTACAGATTGGGAAAAAATATTTGGTAATAACATATCTGACAAGGGACTTATCTCTAGAATTTATAGAACACTCCAACACCTCAATAACAAAAAGACAAACAATCCAATTAAAAAATGGGCAGAAGATATGAATAGACACTTCACCAAGGAGGATATTCAAGCGGCCAACAAACATATGAAGAAATGCTCACGATCATTAGCTATTAGAGAGATGCAAATCAAAACAACAATGAGATACCATCTTGCTCCAGCACTAGTAGCAAAGTTCAACAAGACAGAAAATAACAAATGCTGCCGAGGTTGTGGAGAGATTGGGATTCTCATACACTGCTGGTGGGACTGTAAAATGGTACAACCATTGTGGAAAGCAGTATGGCGATTCCTTCAAAAGTTGGAAATACAAATACCATTTGACCCAGCCATCCCATTACTACGTATATACCCTAAAGAAGTGAGAGCCATAACAAGAACAGATATATGCACGCCGATGTTCATCGCAGCACTATTTACAATAGCCAAAACTTGGAAACAACCTAGATGTCCAACAACTGAGGAATGGATAACCAAACTTTGGTACATTCACACAATGGAATACTATGCAATGCTAAAGAATAATGTAGAATCTGCAAAACACTGCATAACGTGGATGAACTTGGAGGACATTATGCTGAGCGAAATAAGTCAGTCACAAAAGGACAAATATTGTATTAGTCCGTTATTGTAAAAGTTAAGGAAAGGTTTATGTATTGGAGGACATTTTCTTTGTTGGTTACCAGGGGTGGGAGGGAAGGGGAGGGAATGCTGTTAGATAGATAGAGATAAATATTGATTTGGGTGAAGAGAAGGGCAATGTACCAAATGTGAGTGACCAATATGGCAGCATTGAGGATGAGAAAGACAGAGAGAGTTACATGGGCAGTACAAACAACAAATATGAACCCCTTTGCATATACAATACTGAGTTGTCAGTGAAAGCAAACATGGGTATAGGGACAGATAGATGGGTGAACAAGCTAAACAATTAGGTATGTCTAAATGGAGAGTGTATCCAAGATCATATACAGGGTTGGCAGACAATGGGCCTATAAGTTCATGTGAATGATCAGAATTCCCAGGTATATAGTAGAGCTGACAAGGGGCAAGGTTATGGTCATTACTTGGTCACAGCCAGCTACCCAGAGGGACCGAGTAGTTGATCCTGTGGGCTTGGGACCATAGTCGCAGGGGACATCAAACTCAATTGGCATAACATACTATACAAAACATTGTTCCACCTACTACTTTGGCGAGTAGCGACTGGGACCTTAAAAGCTAGGAAGCTGCCATCTAGATGCAACAATGGGTCTCTCCTCGTCAAGAAGAAAGAAGAAAACCAAAATTAATGGAAACAATCAGTCCTAGCGACTGGTACACCATCCGATCTGCAACCTATACAACTATGAGACCAGAAGAACTAGATGGTGCCCAGCTACCACTGCCATCCACTTGGAAGGGATGTAGGAGATCCTGCATAAAGAGGGAGAACAATGTGGTACAAAACTCAAAATCATTTGGAGGCAAAAAAAAAAAAAAAAAAAAAAAAAAGAAGGTGGGGACCAGGTTTGCTGGTCCAATGGAGCCTGGTGTAACCACTGAGACTATGGCCCCTAGCTGCCCTTCAGGTCTGGAATTGAACCCACAACTGTGGTTTCCAGCCAAACAAAATATAGGCATGTGAGTTAAACATTTACCTCAAGTAGACACACGCCCTGGAGAGAACAATCATGGGAGAAGGAAGTGCTGCTTATACACAGGGAGATAGCTCAGGGTGCAGAAGAGTATGAAGGGATGGACACTGGGAGGAGGTAACTATGGGGAGGAAGTGGGAGGGGAGCTGCTGCATTGTAAATTTTGGTCAATGACATGAGACAAAGTATATGTGAACTGCTGTATGAAAAGTGAATTTACTCTGTAAATCTTCACCCAAATCCTAAAAAAATAAAGAAATAAATAAAAAATACAAAGCTTTTTGTATGGGTTCATAAGGTACATATCAGGAGCCCTGGGGACGTAATGGCACTTGGGTGCTAACCGAACGGTTGGTGGTTCGGACCCACTCAGCAGCTCCACGGGAGACAGACCTGGTGATCTGCTTCCGTGAAGAATCCAGCCTAGAAAACGTGGGGCATTTCTACCTTTGTCATGTGGGGTCACTGTGAGTCAGAGTTGGCCCCATGGCACCTAACAACAATCGCATGAGACACAGTCTTCTGTTTTTTTTTTTTTTTTTTTCTGCTTAATAGTATGTGCTTGAGGTTCACCCGTGAAACAATTTGGCAACACCTGGGGGATTTGAAAGGAGTGCTGGTGGTTTAGTGCCTAAGGCATTTGACTGATAACCAGAAGGCTAGCAGTTCAAACCCACCAGCCACTCCTTGGAGGGAACACTGGGCAATCTGCCTCTGTAAAGACTTAACTGCCTTGGAAACCCACATGGGGTTGCTGTGAGTCAGAATCGACTCGATGGCAGTGAATTTGGGTTTTGAGGGGAGCTGAAGGAGTCCCTGTGTGGGATGCCAACAGTCTACTTCCAAACTACTGTGCAAACGACTGCTAATTGAAAGGTTGGTGGTTCAAGCTGACCCATTTTTCTGTTCTCCAGCTGATGAATGAGGAGCTCTGGTGGTGTAGTGGTTAAGGCATCAGGCTGTTAACCAAAAGTCAGTGGTTTGAACTCACCAGCTGCTCTGCAGAAGAAAGATGAGTCAGTCTGCTTCTGTAAACATTTACAGCCTTGGAAACTCAGCGGGGCTTGCTATGAGTTGGAATCAACTTGATGGCAGGGAGTGTGGTTTTTTTGGTGAGTGATGGCTATTTAGGCCGCTTTCCAATTTTTGCTGTTCCAAACAAGGCTGTTTTGAATGTCTTCATTCCTGTCTCCTGGTGCATCTGTGTGAAATTTCTCTAGTCCACGAGCTGGCAAACTTTCCTATAAAAGATTCAGTAGTGAATATTTTAGGCTTTGTGGCCTTGTGGTCTGTGTTGTAACTACTCAGCTCTGGCATTGTAGCCAGAGAGCATCCCCAGACGCTATGTAAACGAATGCATGTGGCTGGGTTCCAGTGAGACTTCCGTGATAGAAGCAGGCTGTGGGCAGGATGCGGCCCATGGGTCCTACTCTGCCCACCTGTGTTCTAGACTGTGCACTGGGTTGTGGAATATGCTCATGTCTGCTCTCCTTAACCAGTTACTGGTTGCTATTGAGTCAGTTCTGATTCCTGGTGACCCCGTGTGTGTCAGAGTGGCCCTGAGCTCCAAGGGTTTTTTCAGTGGCTGACTTTTCAGAAGCAGGGTGTCAGGTCTTTCTTCCAAGGCACCTCTGGGTGAGCTCTGACTGGCTGAGCCTGTCACCTGTTTGCACCACCCAGAGACTCCTTGCTTGTTAGTGGCTGTCAAGTTGATTATGCCTCCTGGTGGTCCCATGTGTGCAGAGTAGAACTACAGTCACTATAGGGTGGTTTGCTTTTTTTTAATTGTGATTTGGGTGAAAGTTTACAGAGCAAATTCCCATTCCATACAGCAGTTCACACACACATTGTCTTATGACATTGACTGTAATTTACCCCAATGCAACAACATCCCTCCCACTTCATCCCCATAGTTACCTCTTCCCTGTGCCTATCCCTGTGCATAAACAGCCCTTATTTCTCCCATGATGGTTGTCTCCAAGGAGTGTATCTACCTCAGGTACATGTTCAACTCCTATGCCTGTCTTTTGTTTGGCTGGAAGCCACAGGTGTGGGTTCAGTTCTGGACCTGAAGGGCAGCTAGGGACCATAGTCTCAGTAGTTCCACCAGGCTCTATCAGACCAGCAAACCTGGTCCCCCCCCCTTTTTTTTTTCTGAATGATTTTGAGTTTTGTTCCACATTGTTTTCCCTTTCTATCCAGGATCTCCTACATAGATCCCCCTCTGAGTGGTTGACAGTGATAGCCAGGCACCATCTAGTTCTTCTCGTCTCATAGTCATATAGGCTGAGAATTGCATGGTGTACCAGTCACAAGAACTAATTGTTTCCATGAATCTTTGGTTTTCTTCATTCTTCTTTGCTCTGGACGAGGAGAGACCCATCGTTGCATCTAGATGGCAGCTTGCAAGCTTTTAGGATCCCAGTGGCTACTTTGCCAAAGTAGGAGGTAGAACAGTGTTTTGTGCAGTGTGTTATGCCAGTTGACCCTGATGTCCACTATAGGGTTTTAAGGCTTGCTTTTGGAAGCACATTGCCAGGCTTTACTTTTGAGGTGCCTCTGGGTAGGCTTGACCCGCCAACCTTTTGAAAAGTAGTCCAGTGCTGGACCATGTGCATGCCACCCAGGGACTCCTTCAACTCCCCTAGGTGATGACAAATTGCTTCTAAAGTGAATGTCCGAAGCTATGTTTTGAGTGTTTCCCATGGTTGTCTGAGGGTGGCCAAGTCTCCATGTGGTCCTCAGTGAGTTTTAATGATGGTCTTCTGTCTCTTTGCAGAGCTGCATGCTTCTAGGAGGCCGGAAGACCACGGACATCCCTTTGGAGGGCTACCTTCTGTCTCCGATTCAGAGGATATGCAAGTACCCCCTCCTCCTCAAGGTGAGGTGCTCTCTGACGTCATGCCCTGTAATTGAAGTGACAAAACCCAGGTCCAACTGGTTTAAGGAAAAAATAAAATTTGTTAGTGCCAGTAACTGCAAAGCCTAATGGCAGTGTTGGCTCTGAGCGAGGCTGGCTCCAGGGTTCAAATGAAGTCCCCGGGACCTTGTTCCTTTCTCTTTTGTCCGACTCTGCTTTCTACTGTTTAGCTTTGTTTTCAGTGTGGTAGCAGCAGATGGCTTTAGTTACCCTGGCTTGTACCTTCTCAAGTTTAAGGTCATCAGGAAAGCATGAACCTCACTTCTAGTAGCTCTAACAAAAGTCCTGAGACTTTCATCTCAGGTTTTGGCCACCTGTGGCCAGGGTAATGTGATATTTGGGATTGTTTGCGCCTCAGTTGAATGTGAATCACAATACCTTACTCTTGATCCAATGACTGTGGTGAGCTGGGTAGTGTTTTGCTTTGATTGGTTGAGACATGGTCAGGTGTTCAACTTCTGATCCAATGGCAATGAGTAGGGCAATGTTGTGCTGTTACTGGCTAAGATCTAGGTCAGGTGCTTCATCCCTGAACCAATTAGTCTGAGCAAGGGAGCTCTGATTGGCTCATACTTGACTCATGTTCTCCAACCTGGAACCAATCACTAGATCCCATAGCCCACAAGACTGTGGGTAGGGACAGATGGACCCCTCACACCAAAATCTGGACTGTTTGTGGAAGAGGGGAGGTAGATGCTAGGTGGGTGAGCAGACAATCACTGCCCACACAGCTGTTGTTACCTGACATCATAAATCCAAACCAAACTCATTTGGTTTGTGTCCTGGTCAGGACACATCAGGTCAGGGGGAGGATTTGGCTGTTTGTGTGGGCACCTGAGAAGTCTTGAGTCTCAGCTTCCAAGCCTGCTTCTGGGCAGATCTTGAGCTGAGTGGATGGCTCTTCTGTCAGCCACTGCTCTCAGCCCTTGGAAATGGCAGCTGTTGGTCCCAGCCTGCCCTGACTCTGTCCTAAAGATCTACCATCTGACTGTTCCCTGGTGGTTTGCTGCTGGGGTTAATTTGCCTGGTGATGCCTCATTCCTGCTCCTGCTCACAGGGGCCTCGTGTGCCCTTTCTCAGTGAAGTGGAAGAAGGAGGAGGAAGAAGGCACTATGGCATTCCTGAACTTGACTTTCTGCTGGAGGAAGTGGGTGATGAAACCCTGGCCATGAGCTCTGTCCAAGAACTGTACCATGTGCAGCCCGGTACAGGGCAGCACAGTAAGGGGTGGGACACAGCTCTCCCCACACCTCCTCTGGCCTTGTGCTGTTGATCCCTTACCAGGCCCCCAAAAGTTCTGCAGTTGTTCTGGCAGCTGCCTTTTTTTTTTTTTTTTTAATTTTTATTGTGATTTGGGTGAAAGTTTACAGAGCAAATTCACTTTCCATACAGCAACTCACATACACTTTGTCTCATGACATTGACTGCAATTTTCCACAATGCAACAGCTTCCCTCCCACTTCCTCCCTGTAGTTACCTCTTCCCTGTATCCTTCCCTCCCATGCACTCCTGCCCCCTGATCTGTCTCCCTGTGCATACACCGCCCTTCTATTCTCCCATGATTGATCTCTCCAAAGAGTGTATCTACTTAATGTAACTGTTCAGCTCATAGGAGCTGGAAGCCACAGGAGTGGGTTAAGTTCCAGACCTGAGGGGCAGCTAGGGGCCTTAGTCTCAGTGGTTCCATCAGGCTCTATCAGACCAGCAGACCTGGTCCTTTTTTTTCCTCAATGATTTTGAGTTTTGGTCCACATTGTTTTCCCACTCTGTCCAGGATCTCCTGCACTGATCCCTTTCTGAGTGGTTGAAAGTGGTAGCCAGGCATCATCTAGTTCTTCTGGTCTCATAGGGTATAGGCTGAGGATCGCATTGTCTACCCATTGCTTGGACTAACTGTTTCTATGCATCTTTGATTGTCTTCTTCTTTGCTCTGGATGAGGGGAGACCCATCATTGCATCTAGATGGCTGCTTGCAAGCATTTAAGATCCCAGTTGCTACTCGTCTGGTAGCTGCTTTGACCCCTTGGTCTGGAAGAAATTCCAGCTAGAGTTCATGAGTTGGTAGCCTGTGGATGGAATTGGCCTCATAGATGTGTTTCATTTGGCCTGTTTGTTGTGTCTTCAAAACTTGAATTAGTTGCCAGCATTTATGATGTAGTGGGTAGCTCTGGTAGCGTAGTGCCTAAGGCATTTGACTGCTAACCAGAAGGCTGGTGATTCAAACCTACCAGCCACTTCTCAGAAGGAAGATTGGGCAATCTACTTCTGTAGAGATAATGCTTCGGAAGCCCTAGGAGGGGTCACTATGAGTCAAATCAACTCGATTGGCAGTGAGTTTGTTTTTGGCTTTTATGATGTAGTGAGGAGCTTTAGTGGCACCACAGTTAAGCACTCAGCTGCTAACCAGAAGGTTGTGGTTTGACTCTTACTAGCTGTTCCATGGGAGAAAGATGAGGCAGCCTGCTTCCATAAAGATTTACAGCCTTGGCAACCCTGTGGGGGCAGATCTGCCCCATCCTGCAGGATTCTACGAGTCCGAATCAACTCAACAGCAATGAGTTTGGTTTGGATTCATGATGTAGTGGTTTAGAGCAGGGTTGGTAACCTGTGCCCGTGGATCAAAGCCAGCCCATGGCCTCTTTTTTGCACAGCCTGTGAACAAGAATAATGTTTATAATTTAAAGGGTTGTAGGGAGAAAAAATAGAAGAATATGCAACAGGGACCGGATGTGGCCGGCAAAATCTGAAATACTTACTATCTGGACTTTACAGGAAAAATTTGCTGAGCTCTGGGTTGGAGCCAGGCTTTGGAGCCAGCTGCCTGGGTTTGAAGTGTAGCTCTGCTACTTACCAGCTGTGTGACTTTGGGCAGATCACTTTACTGCCCTCTACCGCATTTTCCTCGTGTATAATACAGAGTTTGTATTAATAGTACTTAGGGTTGTTGTGATGATCACCAGACCAAACCAAAGTCACTGCCATTGAGTCGATTCCAACTTACAGCCACCCCTACTGGGTTCCTGAGGCAGTAAATCTTTATGGAAGTAGAGTGCCTCATCTTCCTTCCAAGGAGTGGCTGGTGGGTTTGAACCGCCAACCTCCTGGTTAGCAGTCAAATGTCACTATACCACCAGAGCTCCTTGTGATGATTACACATGTACTTAATTCTTGCTACAACTTGGTGAAGGAGGTACTATGAGTAGCCCCATTTTAGAGATGAGGCAGCTAAAGCACAGAGAAGGGCAGTGGCTTTTCCAAGGCTGCACAACAGGTGAACAGCAGACACCACCATTTGTGCCTGGGCAGTTCCGTTTCAGAGTGCTGCCCCCAACCATTGAACTGCATGGCCTGTTGAGCAGCACCTTGGAGAGTTCAGCTGCCAAAACTTGGGTATCTGGATGTTGATCTTAGTTTCCTAAATGGGGGCCTGGCGAAGCTGGTGGCCTGTGTTTCATGGCTTGGTGGCTGGTGTGCTCATTCTTCCAGGGGTTTTAAGACCTTCAACATTTGACCCATTAGAAGAACTGCCAGCGATAGCCCTAGGGTCAGGTCCTGGAGGGCCCCTGGGCGTCAGCCCTATGGTTTCTGGATCTTGGGGAAGTTTCAGGGTCTCAGTGGACACTTGGAGCATTAGCTTCTGCAGCATATTTTAACAACCAGTTTGGCTGGACCTGCTTGTATGGGTAGCCGCTAGCTCTTGCCGTGAGGTCTGGAGGTTTTCGGTGCCCTGCTCACCCCCAGGGGCCAGCGTTTGGTCCGGCGGGATTCCTAGGATCTGGATTTGCAGGAAAGTAGAGACACCAGGGCCAGGAACCGATGGGAGAATGTCTGCCCACAGGAAACGCCGATGAAGCTGGCCGTGGGTTTGCTTTTCTGACCAGGCAGCTGTTTACACTGCCCCGTGTGCGCTCTGCGGAGGCACGCTCCACTTCCTCCGTCTCCAGCTGTGTTTATTGGGCTGGGAGGGCGCCCAGGGACCAGTCAGCAGGGCCTCAGATTCCTGTGGGGACACGCCATGTTCCCGCCTGACAGAGTTGCTCAGTGTCCTGGCCTTTGGCACCCGCAGCCGGAACGTTTGCATCAGAGAGCAGCTGGGCCTGAGGGGAGCTTTTCATGCCCCTTCACTTCCTCCTTCCGTCAGGTTTTCCAGTGGATCTTAAAGATGATCCCATCAGCCTGGGGCAGCTGAACTCAGGCCCCCAAGATGCCCCCTCCAGCCCTTTCAGATTCTGACGCCCTCACAGATGTCCCTGTGGCCCTCTGAGGCCCCTTGTTTAAGCTGAACTCCACGTCACATAGGCGACCAGGGTAGAGGAGCCTGGGTGGGTGAGAGGGAAGAGGCAAGAATGAAAGGCTCTTTGGAGACAGCTTCAAAAGGCTGACTTTGAACATTGCTGAAGAAAACCAGAACGCTCTATTCCAGCTTCAGCCTGGACCTGGGCGTTTTCAGCTTTTGCTGAGTTTTCCATGGACATTTCCAGGGAAATGGTTCTGTTTAGGGTGATGGCCCATGCTCAGATGGCAGGTGTCCGAGGGGCACCCTGCCTATCACTGTCTGTCCTGATCGTGCACACATCTCGTTGGGGCCCCCACTGTGCACTGGCTGTACGGCAGCTCGGGGTTCATACAGATGTGAACAAGATGGACCCAGACACTGCTCCTCGGCGCATCCCACCTGATCCTGGACGCTGGGAGGGCCTGGGGCATAATGGAAGTGCGTGAGGTCAGGGATGGTCCTGGGGCAACGTGATGGTGCGGTCCCTGTCTAAAGGGGCAGCAGGCATTCCGGTGCCCGTGGGCTCCCACGTACCTCCTACTCCTGTGGCCGTATCTTCTCCCATCTCCTTGCTGGTTCCCTCCTTCCCCAGACCTCTGAGCGTAGGTGGCCCTCTGCACGGTCCTAGCCTTTCCTCTCTCTCGACCCTCTCCCATGGCAGCCTCCTCCCCTCCCGTGGCCTTTTCTGTTTTCTTTTTTTTGGTATATCCACAGGGTTTCGCAGTCCACCACCACACTCAATTTTAGAACCTTTCCATCATCTCCCAGAAGAAACCCTGTACCCATGAGCAGTCACTTCCTCTCCCCCTCCGATCCCTCCAGCTCTTGGCAACCACTTGTTTACTTTCTGTCTCCATGGATTTGCCTATTCTGGACATTGCATATAAATGAAATCATGTAATATGTGTGTGGCCTTTTGTATCTGGCTTCTCTTCACTCAGCATAATGTTTTCAGGGTTCATCTATGTTGTAGCCTGTATCAGAGCTTCATTTCCTTCCCCCCTCCCCAAAAGAGTCTAGATGCATCAGTAATACATTGTAGGAGCATTCTGACATTTGGCACGGATATCTTTAAATGTCTCCCCATTTCAAAATGTTTTATTCCTTCAATCAATTTTTTTCTTTAATTTCTGAAATACATATACATATATTGTGATCGTAGACCCAGGGACATACACGTTCTTTTACCTGCTTTGTAATATTGTGTTGTATCTAGTGTGTGGATGGACCATAAATTGTTCTTGTTGTTGTGCCAACTTCACCACTATCTCTTTCCAAAATATTTTCGTCACCCCAGACAGAAACACTGTACCTGTTAGGCAGTAACCCCCATTCCTCTTCCATGAGGCCCATTCTGTTTCTTTCAGCGGCCAGATAATATTCCCTTGTAGGAGTGGGCCACGTTTGATTTATCAGTTCATGGACACTTGGGTTGTTTCCTTTTTGGCGATTATGAATAATGCTACTGTACACATCACTGCGTAAGTGTTTGTGTGGGCATTGCCCCAGCTTTAAGCTCCATCTCTAAGCTGATGACTTCCTGCTGGGACCTCTCCCCTGAACCTGAGACTCGTCCTCGCATCCATTCAGCTTCTGTACTTGGATGTCTAACAGGCATCTCCTACTTAAAATGTCTAGAATTGAATGTTTGGTTCTGCTCTGCCCCGGCCCGTCTCCCACCCGTCTCAGCAAACGGCCCCTCCACCCTCTGGATGTTCAGGCCAAACCTTGGTGTTCGTCTTGCCTCTTGTCTTTCTCTCACCTGACATCTGACCCATTAGGAAATCCTGCTGGTTCTACCATCAGAATCTGTCCAGAGTCCAGCCACTCCTAACTCCTGCATGCCACCTCTCTCCTGGACCCCTGCTGGGGTTTCCAGTGGGTCTCCCCTTGCCCCAACAGTCTCCTCAACGTAGTAGTGAAATGGAAGTCAGTTCGTGGGGCTCCAGGGGCTCCTCGCCCACTAAGTACAAAACCCCAGCTCCTGTCTCTTGCTGCCTGCAAGGTCCTACTTGATCTAATCTGGAGTTCCTCTCAGGCCCTCTGTCTCTTCTCGCCCTCCCTCACTGTCCTTCAGACACACTTGTCTCCTTGCTGTTCTTCCATGCCTCAGGGCCTTTGTACCTGCTGTCACCTCTGCCTGGAACACTGTTACCCCAGAGATCCTGAGGCTCCCTCCCTATGCTTTGTTGGGCCTCTGCTCCTTAGATGTCCTTCCCCAGAGAGGCCTTTCCTGTCCACCCTCACTGGGCATGTAGCGTCTGCCATTCTCTGTCCCCTTACCCTGCCTTATTTTTCTTTCTTTTTTGGTTTTAAAGAACAGAAATTTATTTTCTCACAGTGAAGGAGGCTAGAAGTCTGAATTCAGGGCCTTAGCTCTCAAAGAAGCTCTCTCTGTGTTGGTTCTAGGAGAAAAGTTCTGCTTCTTTGGACTTCTATTTCCCCATTCCTTGGAAATGTACCTGCCACCTCTGCTCTTCCTGTTTGTGATGGATTCTGTGTTGATCTGATCTTCTTATAGCGCTCTGATCGGGTTTAGGACATACCCTGCACTATTAAGGCCTCATTACCGTAACAAAGGAAACCCCATTCCCAAACAGAGCCATATCCACAGGTATCAGGGTTTGGACCTCAATACTTATTTGGGGGACAGAATTCAATCCATAACACAGTCTCATAGAATTCCGTTTTCTGAATGGTGCTTGGGGCTTTTGCCGACCATTAAAACAGCCATAAAAGGATCACACTTGTGTTGGAAGTAGGGAAGTCGACGAGGGCGTTTCCTGCGCGGCTTTGGCCTTGGGAGCTGGTGCTAGGATCCCAGCTGTTGGGTAGCGCTAGATGGGATTCATTCCTGGGAGCTATTTCCCCCTGAATCTTAGTCTCTCACCTTATCTTTCTTCATTGCCCGGCTTGCTAGCTCACACTGTCTGACCTGACTCTGACGTGCTGATGATTTTTTGTCACCTCTGTTAGAAGTTCAGCTCCATGGGGCAGGGATCTGGGGCTGCTTTGTTCCCTGTTGTTTTCTCAGTGAGGAGCATGGTGCCTGGTGCTTGAGCTGCTGTGGAGTTGGCCCCTGACTCCTGGTGACGCTACCCACAGTGGGCGGGGTGTGACCTGGCCCTGCTCTCTGACGCGGAGCAGATCCTTGTGATCTATGGGGTTTCATTGGCTGGTTTTCAGAAGCACATCACCAGCCCTCTCTTCCTGGCCCCCCTTAGGCTGGGTGCTCCTCTGAAGCCCATTCAGCAGCGGCACAGCTACTTGGCGGCCTCCGCTGACAGGTGGTGGCTGCTGAGGTGCACTGGCCGGGAATTGAACTTAGGTCTCCTGTATAGAAGGAGAGAATCCTACCACTGAACCACTGCTGCTCTCTGGCACGTAGCAGTGCCCCCCCAAGGCTTGTGGGAGGAGTGTGGAAATGCCACCTTCTTGAGGCCAGCTGTTTCTGAATCTAGGAATTGGGACCCTTAGGTGAGGGCTCCTGATTTTCAGTTGTCAACTTGATTTAAAATTTGTCACACATCATGGGGGCCAAACAGAGCATGTCCTGGGGCGTGTCCATCTGGGATAGCTGCTCCAGCAGGTTTCTGTCCAAGGTATTCTTGCTCACTCTTTCTTTTTTAATGCATTTTATTGAAATGTAATTCATGACAGTGAAATACACAAAACTAAAGTGACATAGGTCAATGCTTTTTTTTTTTTTTTTTAGTGTTCCCTCCCCTCCCCTCCCACCCCTGGCAACCAACAAAGAAAGTTTCCCTCCATATATAAACCTTTCCTTGACCCTCCACA
>NW_006921636.1:7936727-7946895 GCF_000298275.1 Orycteropus afer afer
TAGTGCTGGGTGTGCATGTATATGTTCCTGGCCTGGCTCTCACCTCTCTAGAATATATACCTAGTAATGGGATTGCTGGGTCAAATGGTATCTCCAATTGCAACTTTCTAACGAATTGCCATACTGTTTTCCACAGTGGTTGTATCACTTCACAATTCCACCAGCAGTGTATAAGAGTCCCAATTTCTCCACAGCCCTACCAGCATTTGTTATTTTCTGTATTGTTGAAGCCTGCCATCAGTGCTGGGGTGAGACGGTATCTCATTGTTGTTTGGATTTGCATCTCTGTAATGGCCAGTGATTGTGAGCATCTCTTCATGTATTAGCTGGCCACCTGAATATCCTCCTTGGTGAAGTGTCTATTCATGTCTTCTGTCCATTTTTCAATTGGATTGTTAATTCCTTTGCTGTTGAGGTGTTGGAGTTTTCTATAAATCTTAGAGATAAGTCCCTTGCCAGATATGTAATTATCAACAAGTATGAATTTGTTGCAGTTATTTTTGTTATGTGCTTTTTTGTGGTGTTGATTTCTTTGTTCCATATAATTTTCTGTGCTGAGCTTGTTTTGTTTGTGAATTGGTTTATTACTTCCTTTGTTGCTATTGTTTTAGTATTTGCTAAATGTTTGTGCTGGTCCTCTTTCTTTCTTTTGATGTGAAGGTTTATCATTTTTCTTTGAGGTTACCTTGTGATTTATAGTTTTCTTCCCACGTTTAGAACAGTCTGTTCTATCTTGTAGTTGTCTTGTCTTCCCTACCATTTAGAAGTTCTGTAACTACACAGTTTTTTCCCTCTTTTTGGTTTGTAGTTGTCCTCATCTGTCAACTGATGCCTCTGGTTCCCTGTTTACAATCTTGTAGGCTTATTTACTTTGGATCCTTCCATAGCTGGGTAGGTTTCTCGGTTATGTCACCATATGTGTTAATGGTCAGCTGTTGTTTGCTGTTGCTGGTTCTCTGTCCAAAGGACTCCCTTTAGCATCTCTTGTAAGGTTAATCTGGTTTTAAAAAATTCCCTTAATTTCAGCTTATCTGGAAATGTCTTAATTTCACCATCATATTTGAGGGACAGTTTTGCCAGATACATAATTCTCGGTTGGAAATTTCTCTCTTTCAGTGTTTAATATATACCATCCCACTGTCTTCTCGCCTGCATGGTTTCTGCTGAAAAATCTGAGCTTAGCCTTATTGGTTGCCCCTTGTAGGTAACTTTTCTTTTTTCCCGTGCTGCTTTCAGGGTTCTTTCTTTGTCTTTGGTTTTGGTGAGTTTGATGATGATCTGTCTTGGTGATTTTCTTTTGGGGTCTATCCTGTTTGGGGTTCATTGGATTTCTTGAATGGATATAGTCTCACCTTTCATTGTACCAGGAAAATTCTCTTCTAGCAGATCTTCGAAAGTTTTTTCTGTGGTTTTATTTGTCTCTTCCTGTTCTGGGATTCCAATGACATGTACGTTATTCCTTTTGATGGTATCCCACATGAACCTTGTTGTTGTTGTTATGTGCCGTCGAGTCGGCCCCGACTCATAGCGACCCCTCCTTGGGTTTCCAAGGCAGTATCACTACGGAAGTAGGATTGCCCAACCTTCCTTCCGAGGAGTGGCTGGTGGGTTTGAACCGCCAGCCGTCTGGTTAGCAGGCAAGTGTCTTAGCCACTATGCTACCAGAGCTCCTTAGGGTTTCTTTATTTTGTTTTGAACTTTATTCTGATTGATCCCTTTCCAAATAAATATTGAGGTATCTGTCTTCAATCTCACCAATTCTGTCTTCCATTGATTCAGTTCTACTTCTTTGCCTGTTCAATGTCTTATCTATTTCTGGAAATTTAGTATTAATCTTCTGGATTTCTATGTGTAGATTTTGTATCATTTCTAATTTTTCATTTATTTTGTCATTTTGTTCTTGTATGGTCTTTTGAAATTGTTGTAGGGTTTTCTCTTGTGTTTTCCTCAATTTTTTCAGTGTTTTCCTTGATCTGCTCTCAATCCTTTGAAGATACCTAAATATAATTTTTTTGAATTCCTTATCAGGGAGTTCCAATGCTGCATCTTCCTTTGGGATGTGTTTTCGGTTTGTATCCTGGTCCCTTGTTTCTACTGCTTTATCTTGCTTGTTTGTATGCACTGTGATGCTCTGTTGTCTCTGAGGCATTGTAACGTTTTTGTGTTTGCATTTAATTGGTGATTGTATGTTGGAGTAGTGACTTGCCCATGATTTTAGTTTTCTTTGTTTTGTTTGTATGTTGTCTACATAAGCAGGGTACTGTGCTGTGCTCCTCTATTCACTAGTTGGCAGCACGTATACTCTCAGCACCTGTCTCCTTTCACATTGTCAGCCTCCTGTATGTCCCTGCTGTCCTTGGCAAACAGAGTCTATTCTCAGGTCCCTGGAATCTGAAAGAGAGTGCTGTCACTTTAATATCCAAAATGGCCACCACTTGTAAAGATTCAAAATGGCTGCGCCCTTGACACTTTAAATATCCAAAATGGCCGCCACGTGTAAACAATCAAGATAGCTGCGCCTTCTGGACAGCAGAAAGTCAACAGCTCGGATTGTCTCCCTCCTTAGTGTTTCTCTTCCTAGTCATAGGCCACAAGCGCATTTGTCCCTACAGCCCTTGGTGACCAAAACTGATCTTTAGGTCAATTCTCAGGTCCCAACACCACTTAGAAATATTCAGGCTGTTGGTCCCATCAGAGTAGCTGATAGTCCATTGCTCTGACTGTCTCTGTACTCACTGTTTTCGTTCAGGTTTTTCACTAGTTGGTACCTAGTCCACTTCTGTATAGTTCCTTTCAAAGCTCAGGGCTCCAGTATTATCTTCTGTATCTCTGTAATTGGTTTCTCTTTTCTTTGTTGAAGAGGGTCTGTGGAGCTTGTCTGCCTATTCCTCCATCTTACCAGAAATGCCTCTATTTTTTTTTTTTTAATTTTTATTGTGATTAGGGTGAAAGTTTATAGAGCAAATTCATTTTCTATGCAGCAATTCATACACATTTTGTTTCATGACATTGACTGCAATTCCCCACAGTGTGACAGCTCTTTTCCTACTTCCTCCCTGTAGTTACCACTTCCCTGTGTCCTTCTTTCCTATGCATTCCTGCCCCCTGAGCTATCTCCCTATGCAAATACTGCCCTTCTTTTCTCCCACAATTGATTGTTCTAAGGAGTATACCTACCTGATGTGAATATTCACTCTCTATGCCTGTCTGTTGTTTGGCTGGAAGCCACAGGAGTGAGTTCAGTTCCAGACCTGAAGGTTTCACCAGACTCTATCAGACCAGTAAACTTGGTCTTTTTTTTTCATGATTTTGAGTTTTTTCCCACATTGTCCTCTTACTCTATCCAGGATCTCCTGCACTGATCCCTTTCTGAGTGGTTGACAGTGGTAGCCAGGTACCATCTTGTTTTCTGCTCTCATGGTCATATAGGCTGAGGTTCACATGGTCCACCAGTCCCCTGGACTACTTGTTTCCACACATCTTTGATTTTCTTCATTTTTCTTTGCTGTGGACGAGGAGAGACCATTGTTGCACCTAAATGGCTGCTTGTAAGTTTTTAAGACCCCAGTAGCTACTCACCAAGGTAAGATGTAGAACAATGTTTTTGTGTTGTATATTATGCTATTTGCGATCATGTTCCCAAGCCCACAGGTCAAACAGCTTGCTCCACCAGAGTGGTTGACTGTACTTAAGAAGGTATTATAACTTTGCCCCCTGTTAGTTCCAGTTACATGGACATTCTTACAGCACATACAAATACATATGTATGTAGAAATATCATCTGCCAACCTTATATGTGGTCATGGGTATATTGTCAGGGGTGTTCTCAGCAGAATGGGTGCCTGGCGGTAGCCTTGGGTGAGTGCCTGATCTCTGGTGTCTCCTGCCACCTGTGTCTGTGGGTGATGCAGCCGTCACCGAAGCTCAGTGTGCAGACCTTGCCATTTGGCTCTTACCTCTATCTTCTTGGCTGGTTGGGAGTCTGGATGAGACTAGGGTCAGTGCCCCTGAGGTCAGAGAAGGATCATTGCTAGGGAGGTGTTGGGACCAAGTCTTGGTTGTGATGACTGCGAGTGGTGTTTTTCATAGGGCAAGTCACCTAGCACTCACAGTTCTGCACAGGGTTTTTGGTGGCACTCAACAGCACTTTTTGTCAGGCCTTCGAATTGGTTCTCCCATGTTCTGTCATGGCTGATGACACAAAACCAGGACAGACCGACATTTGCACAGTATAGTGTGGGTGCCTGGAGTAATTAGCAGAATGGGAAAAATTACAATCAACTAGATCTTAATCTTCCTCTTAGAAAACACAGGCAGTGTGTATGTTGCATAACAAGCAAATCTCTTGACCAGCACAGATTTGAAATAGGAGTGCCTGGCTTAAAGATGGCGGCTGGCACACTGCTCTGTATTTGTGTGTCTTTCCATAGTCCCGGCATTAATCC
Source organism: Orycteropus afer afer (assembly GCF_000298275.1). Classification (NCBI taxonomy): domain Eukaryota; kingdom Metazoa; phylum Chordata; class Mammalia; order Tubulidentata; family Orycteropodidae; genus Orycteropus; species Orycteropus afer. Next base: position 7,941,173 of record NW_006921636.1, read on the forward strand.
AGTTGCCTGCATCAGGCTCCCAAAAGGGCTTCACTACACCCATTCCAAGTCTCCCATTCCAAGGATCTTCCTGTTTTTTTCCAAGAGAGCTATGTTGGTGCTGCAGTGTCTGGGGTTTTTGAAGTCCTTCATTCTTCAGCAAACATTTACTGAGCCACTGTTAAGTGCCAGGTCTTGTTCCGCGTGACAGAAGTATATCAGTGAACAAAAACAGCCCAAGCCCCATTCCCCATGGAACTGACATTCTGAACACAGACAATTAGTATATAAACTGGAAGCATGTCTGCTCGTTTAGATGGAATGGATGTGATGAGAAAAATATGTATCGGGCTAAGAGGGTTAGTCAGGCCCAGGGGTGATTCAGGGGTTTGCAGTTTTAGATAATATGGTCGTGGGGGCCAGACTGAAAAGTGACTTTTGAGCAAAGACCTGAGGGAGGTGAGGGAGAAGGCCGTGCATATACATGGGGGAAGAGTGTTCCAGGAAGTGAGAACAGCATCTGCAAAGCCTGAGGCAAGAATGTATCTGGCTTGTCTTAAGAATAGCGAGTAGGCCAGTGTGGCTGGAACAGACTGGGTGAAGGAGACAGTAGTGGTAGGGAGGTGATGGGGCCAGATCATGCAGGGCCTTGGGGGTCTTCGGGTTTTCTCTGAGTGAAGTGGCAGCCATGGGAAGGTTCTGAGCAGAGGAAGGACATGGTCTGACTTGGTTCTAACAGGATCCCTTTGTGTGTGGAGAATAGCCTGCAGGGGTGAAGACCAGTGAAGACCAGTGAAGAGATGACTTGAGTGGTCCAGGCAAAAAGATGATGGTGGCTGGGCCAGGCAGGTGCCTGTGGAGGTGGCTGCATTTTATGAGAGCTGCTGCTTCACATCATTTGCCCACATTCTATTGGATGGTTGTCTTTCTAGTGATTTGCCAGAGCTCTCTCTCTATATTATTATGGCTACTTTGGGTCATCTTTTTGGAGTTCCTGTCTTACTCTGATGGTCTCCAGTGAGCTGAGGATCCCCATCTGCTGAGGGTCTGGCAATGCCACTGTCTGCTGAGCAGGCACAGGAAGTCAGAGGCCTCATCACTGTGGCTCCTTCTGCCCTGGCTCAACCACAGTACCCACTCTTTCATCCTGCCTCCCATGCTGAGTGCTAACAGCTTGCCCACAGCTACCCCAGCACCTCAGCCCACACCAGCCTCCATTTACGCTCTTTCCTGTGTGTGGCGAGCAGCACTACCTTCCAGACATATGAGGAATGAAATACCCCTCCCTCAACTTGGGGGAACCTCCTTCTCCCTCTTCCTTTCAGAGCCCACCTCTTCCAAGCAGGCTTCCCTGATCACCCTTCCCGAAGTCCCACCTGCATTCGACTTTGTGCCACACTGTGTGTGGTGATGCGTCTGCATCCCAACACCTCCCTCCACCTCCTCTTGGCTTTCAGGCTGAGGGTACGTTGCCAAACCTCTCTGTGCCTCCATCTCCCCATCTGTGAATTGGGGATGGTATTAACTACCCAGACTTGCTGTAAAGATGAATGAGACGATCAGTAACACACTTGGCATTGGTCATGTTTGGTAAACGTTAGCCCCTCTAATATCGTGATAAAGTTCATTTTTTATCATTCCCAGCTCTTGCACTTACTAGCTGTGCCTGTTTTGGAAGAAGTGACTTCAAAACTCTGTGCCTCAGCTTTTTTCTCTGTCAACTGGTACCTAATTTCCGGTTGTTGTGAATCATGTGCCAGGTCCTTAGAGTGCTTGGTTAAAGGTTAGCAAATTGTATAGTCCCAGGGTCTAGTTTGTCTGTGATCAGTATAACTACAACCATGCTTTGCGGCCAGACAAGCTGGGCATCATGTCACCTGCACGGCCTGGTCCCTACACGGCATAGCTATAAGACCTCGGCTCAGAAAGGGGAGGCAGTTGCTTAGGATAACATAGTGTATCCTTGTCAGAGCCAGCACATGAACTCCATGCTGCAGCCCTCTTCCCGCTGTCTCCCCTTTTCTACCTGGAAGGATTTTTAAGACACATGAGCATTATGCTCTTGCCCCTGTTAATTCCTCATCTTTGGGGCTACGCTTTTCCCAGACCTGGAGCAGGGACTGAAAGAATTCATGTCGGAAGTATATTTGCATGGGGTTTGCATGCGTGGAGTTTCACTCAGCTGCCTGGGGTAGCTTTTCACTTCTGGGTTTTCTTGGACTTCCAGATGTTTTTTACTTCTTGATTTTTTTTTTTTTTTTAAAGTAGTGGTGACTTTCCTCAGCAGTTCTTCATTTGCGTCTTGCTGCTGCATCTTGCGGCTCTGGCTCATGGGGACCCCAGACTGGGGAGTCCAGGAGGGATCTCCATTGAGAGAGATCGCAGGAGGCTTCCTGAGCTTAGTTGGGGGCTCCTGGGGCAGGTCTGTGTGAGCAGAGACAGGAGGTAAAATGCAGAATTGGCTCTTCCTTGGAGTTGGCTGGCTGATTGACAGCTCTGCTCAGACACACAGGGGTTGCCAGGAGCTGGAGTTGATAACTTCCCATCCCTACCCCACCCCCAGGGCTGGCCTTGTCTCTGTGTGGAGAGGACACCATGGTTTCAAACCCCTTTCTTACCCATGATTCCTTTTGGGCTTCCCATCAGCCCCAAGGCACAGCAGGCAGTGGGCCTTGTCTTGTCTTCTGACTTTGTTTTCACTGTGGGTCTCTGGATCTGTCTTCCTAGGCTTCTGCTGGCCAGTGATTGAAAACACAAATTACTGTCTTTATGGCCTTTGTCTTTTAACCCTGAAAACCTAATTTAACTTAAACCCATTGCTGTCCATTCCAACTCATAGCCACTCTATGGGACAGAGTAGAACTGACCCATAGGGTTTCCAAGGCTGTAAATCTTTATGGAAACAGATTGCCATCTCTTCCACGGAGTGGCTAGTTGGTTTGAACCACCAACCTTTTCTTCAGCAGCCAAGTGCTTACCCAGTGTTTCACCAGGGATCCTAATTAAACTTGCTAATTCAAAGAAGAAGAAGGAGGAAAGCAAACTCTATAGACCCAGGATAGGTATGACTTCAGGCATGGCTGCATCCAGGGGCTCAGATGATACCATCAAAACTCAGTCTCTTCCTGTCTTCTGGCTGTGTTTTCTTCTGTCATCTTTATTCTCAGGCTGCTGCCTTCTCATGGTGGTAGCATTGGTTACCAGCAGCTTCAGGCCTTTATCTGCCTAGCACAGCCAACCAGGGAAAAGAGAGTGTGTCTTTCCTAACAGTGTCACCCAGAGTCCCAGGCCTGAAGCTCATTGACCAGCTTGGGGCATGTGCTGTCCTTAAGTCAGCTGCCATAGCTGGAGCCAGCCCTTCGTGAACTCCATGGCCTGAGAGAGGAAATAAGAAGCGGGCGGTGGTGTCTGCTGCATCTCCCCCTCCCTCTTGCTCCTCCTGTTCCGTCTCCTTTTCTTCCTCTAGGCTCTTTGCTGCTTCCCAGCCCTTCTTCCCTGGGTCCTCAGCAAGACTGAGTGAGAAAGCAGGCCATTGGCTCATGGCCCAGTTTGGCCTGGAGTTTGAGGCCCCATATCCCCCTGGAAGCTCTGCTGGGCTCACTGTGGGCAGAGACCACACCTTTGAGGCACAGTGGGGCTGCTAAGCGTGGGCACCCTCTTGGTGAACATGATTGGCAGGCAGCACGGGAGATAAGGCATCTGACGGAAGTGCCCATTCCCCTGCTCTGACATCCTCTCTTCTAGGAAGCCCTCACCTTGGCCTGATCACCAAAACCACACGGTGCTTAAGGGGCGGATGCTAGGAGGAGGTCCCCAGCCTGGCCCTCGGAGGGGCTTCCGCTACCAGTTTTCAGGGGAGCCCTTGGGCACACTTCCTCCTCTCTTTGCACTTGTTTTTTTTCAGGGGACCCTTCAACTCCCAGACATTTTATGTTCTAAGAACCTAATTTTGGGGGGTTCATTTCCTGCTGTTGCTATTTCTAGGGTGGCCTGTAGACATGGTTAGTGTTTACCTAGTCCTAATTATTACTCTTGGGGCAAGAGACTTGACTGCTGTGCCTCTGTATCCTCATCTGAAAAGTGGGAATAGCAACAGCACCTCCCTCGTTGGGATGATTGGAGAATGACTTAACAGACTAACATTGGTATATAGTAAGTGCTCAGTAAGTGTTCGCTGGTACACAGTAAGTACTCAGTAAGTGTTAGGCATTATTACTACTCCCAAGACTGCTACTTTCACACTGCTCATGACTGTGCAGAAATGATCCCAAGAGCTCTTATTCTGGTGGAAATCATGGTGATGAGAAACCTTGTAGCCCTGTTGTTGATCACTCATCGTGCTTCATGATAGTCATCTATGATGACTTTTATATTCATCATTTCATTTGATCCTCATAGCAGCCTTAGGAGGTAGAGACTGTCGTTGTCCCCGTTTTATAGACGTTCAAACTTGGGCAAGGTCGCACTGTTGAAAAGTAGTGAAGCTGTGGCTCAGAGGCCTGAGGCATATGGCTTCTACCCAGAAAGTTGGTGGTTCAAACCCACCAGCTGCCCCATGGAAGGAAGATGGGGCAGTCTGCTTCCATAAAGATTTACTACTTCAGAAACCCAAAGGGGGTCACTATGAGTCGGAATCGACTCGATAGCAGTGAGTTTGGTTTTTTTGTTTTCCTCTCCTGGAACCCGTTTTCTTAACCACAAGACTTTTCAATTCTACTCTCTGATACACTGTGGAGCGAGGATAAAAGCATGAGTGGGCCTAAGCTGTTGTTAATAATTTTTGATTTTCCTGGGAAATCTTTTTTTTTTTTTTTTAACTGTTGAAAGCATGTGCAAGAAAACACCCGCTAATTCTCCAATCTCTCTGTGTACAGCGCGGCGGCCCTGATGATGTTCTTTGAGTTGTGCTGCCCTTCTCATCCTCCTTTTCCAAGTTGTTGCTCCCACATTAACATGAGCTCCCTGCCCTCCAAACTTCCTATCTGACCTTTCAAGTTGCTCTTGTCAGTTTGATCCCATGTGGTGTTGTTGTTGTTATGTGCCATCGAGTCAGACCCAACTCATAGCGACCCCTCCTTGGGTTTCTGAGGCAGTATCACTACAGAAGTAGATTGTCCCATCTTCCTTCTGAGGAGTGTCTGGTGGGTTTGAACCACCAGCCTTCTGGTTAGCAGTCAAGTGCCTTAGGCACTATGCTACCAGAGCTCCCTTGATCCTATATAGATGCTGTACTTTTTCTGTAAATAATGTACTCATGTAAACACATACCCACATGTATGATATATGGAAATGATGAAGTGTGAAACAGTTCTGGCATAATCTGCATGTTATTTGCCCTAAAAAAATATGGTAGTTCTTTAAGAGAGTATAATGCTTGCAGCAGGTGTTCTTTGCTGACTAAGCTAAACTATTCTTTGCTTAAGGAGCTCTGGTGGTGTAGTGCTTAAGGCATTTGCTAACCAGAAGGTTGGCGGTTCAAACCCACCAGCCACTCCATGGAAGGAAGACTGGGCAATCGACTTCCGTAAAAGTTTACCAGCTCAGAAACCCAAAGGGGGTTGTTAGGAGTCAGAATCACCTCGACGGCAGTGAGTTTGGTTTTTTTTTTAAATTTTATTTATTGTGATTTGGGTGAAGATTTACAGAGTGAATTCACTTTCCATACAGCAGTTCACATATACTTTGTCTCATGTCATTGACCACAGTTTACAATGCAACAGCTCCCTTCCCACTTCCTCCCCATA
>NW_006921636.1:7950500-7967958 GCF_000298275.1 Orycteropus afer afer
TATCTTCTGTGTCTGTGTCAATTGGTTTCCCTTGTCTTTGTTGAAGAGGGTCTGTGCAGTCCTTCTGCCTAGTCCGCCATCTTGCCGGAACTCTCTCGAGTTTGGTTTTTTTGAGTTTATTCTTAAAGAAGACTCCAGAACATGTTATTGAGACAGTGATGGGAACTCAGTCCCTTGATTGAGCAGCCCACGCACAGGTGGGAAGGCTTCTGTTGGAGACAGACATCCGCCTCTGGCATTGGTCCACATGCGGGCTTCGGGGTCTTCCAGATCCAATGGGCTGCTTTGTAGGTGGGCATTCCTCCCAGGATGCTTAGCGGGCAGCTCTTGGGTTCCTCCCACACCGGCTCTTCTCTGGGCTGAGCCCTGTAGCTTTATGTCATGTTTCCCCTTGAATGTGGACTTTCAACACCATAGTCTGTCTCCTTTGACCCTGACTTTTTCCTAACTTGTCAAGACAGTATGTTCAGTGCTGATTTGAGTAGGAGCCTCCTTACTGCTCTCCTTTGGATGTTCAGCCTCTGGTAGTGCCACTCAGCTCCCATTAGCTTGGAAGGCACCCGCATTTCGCAACCCGACCTCTCTGCACCTCAGTTTTCACACCTGTCAGTTGGGAACAGTCACAATACCTACCTCACAGGGTTGGTGTGAAGATTAAATGAGTTTGACAGAGAGTCAGCATTCACTAACTCTTAGCGTTGTGTTGTTGTGGAAGTGGTGATAGTCTCTTACTTGTCGACTGTTCCCTTCTAGACTGTCCTCCCTAGCAGGGTCTCTTACTCTCTCCTACTCCCCAGGGCTCAGGCCACAGACTCGCTGCTCAGTCGCTGTTTGCTGAATGAAGACTGAGTGGAAAGACTTCCCCTCACAGAGCTCTCCCCTCAGCGTCCTGCCTGCTCATCTCACTTCCTCCTTGGAGCCCTTCCGGGTTGCTCTGGAGCACACTGTCCTTCCCCTTCCCTGATGACTCATGAGTGTTTTCACCACATGGGGCCATTCTGTGGTCCTCCTCACCTATGTGGGAGTGTTCTTCCCCTCCAGAGAGCAGGGCCCCATCTTCTTCTGCCCCTGTTTCCCCTGTGGCACGTTGCTGGGCACACAGTGGGAGGTCAGTAAGCCTCCAGGGTCCTGATGCTGCAGAGCGCCTGGGCCTTGGGGTCGTTAGGACCTGCTCTTTGGAACAGAGTGGTCTGCTCAGACAGGGCAGAATTGACGTGAATAGAAGGGCCAAGTGCTGGAGCTGGGTTTCTGCGGGGAAGGAGCCCTGGTGGCGCAGTCGTGAAGCACTTGGGTGCTAACCATAAAGTCAGTGGTTTGGTCCTACTAGCCATTCCGTGGGAGAAAGATGTGGCAATCTGCCCTGGAATCCCTGTGGGGCAGTTCTACTCTATTCTGTAGGGTCACTTTGAGTCGGAATGAACTCAGTGGCAGCGGGTTTTTGGTTTTGGGCTTTTCTGCAGAACATCTTAGCATGATACATTGGCTGCTCACAGTCACAGTTCACATGTGGTGTTCTCCAAGACCAAGACTGATGGCTGCCAGCATGTAGGGACCGTTTACCATGCACCAGGTACTTTACCTGCAGTGTCTCACTTACTCCTCACATACCGAGAGCTGAACCAGACGGACCCCCTGCTTCTCTGAGACCTTGGGTGATCTAGCTGGGCCTCGCTCCCCCACCTGTGAAACAGGTGGTAGAACCTACCTCAGAAGCACGGAGTCAAGGATTGTGAGACATTGGCAGCCATCACCACCACTTCCATTATCTGGTGTTCAGATGATGAAATGGAGGTTCAGAGTGGAGGGGTGACTGGTCCGAGGTCACCCAGCTCTGAGGGGCAGAGCCAGCCCTCTAGCCACACTGCTCTGTGCTCGTAACCACCTCATGGGAGCGTGGTATCTGCAGAGACCTTATCTTTGACTCTGTGGCATTGGAGGGAGATGGGGGCGTTAGGGAGGGGCTGGGTCCGTTAGGCGTGTGTCTGGGTCAGATGATACGGACACTTATCTCTGCTGGCACGGTCCTGGACGAGAGGCTGGCAGGCTGGCAGTTGGGTGATTTGCCCTGGAAATCTTCCCTGCTGTCTGGAGGCTGAGTGAATCCCTTCTTCTTGGGTCCTCTCAACCCACTTGCTCTGTGGGTCAAATCCTTTGATTAAGACTGGCCTAAACTAACCTTTATAAATGGAGCTCTGGTGGCATAGTGGGTAAGGCATTTGGCTGCTAATCAGAAGGTCAGCAGTTCAAACCCACCAGCTGCTCCTGGAGGAAGATGAGGCAATCTACTCCTGTGAAGACTTACAGCCTTGGAAATCCAATGGTATCGCTATGAGTCATAATCGATTTGATGGCACTGAGTTTTTGGTTTGGAGCTCTGGTAGCATAGTGGCTAAAGCACTTGACTGCTAACCAGAAGGCTGGCGGTTCAAACCCACCAGCCACTCCTCGGAAGGAAGGTTGGGCAATCCTACTTCCGTAGTGATACTGCCTTGGAAACCCAAGGAGGGGTCGCTATGAGTCGGGGGCGACTCGACGGCAAATAACAACAACAACAACCACCTTTATAATATCCTAGCCTGTGCCTGTGGTGAGGGTGGAGGTAGAGTTACAGGTGGTGGGGGAGTGGTGACCACTTGACACTCCCCCTCCTAGATCCCTGTGAAGTGGAGTGTTTTTTTTTTTTTTTTTTAAATGCCCAATTTACAGATGAGAAAACTGAGGCTGGGGTTGCTTCTCTGATTGACTTTTGCTTTCTCATTTACATTGCTCCAGCCACACGACCTCCTAGCAGCTCCTGCTATACATTACATGACCCCCGCCCCCCTTTGCATTTGCTATTCCCTCCACAGATTTTTGCGTTATTCAGGTCTCTGCTCAAATGCCACCTTCTCAGAGAGGCCTTCCCTGACCTCTTTTTGAAATAACTCCTCCCTTCTCAAGGCCTCCTACCTCCTCAGTCTGATTCATTTGTCTTCATAGCATTTGTCACCATCTGACTTGGTATTTGAACCCCGGTGGCTCAGTGGTTCAGCTTGTGGCTGCTAACCGAAAGGCTGGTGGTTCCAATGCACCAGACACTCTGCAGGAGAAAGAGGTAGCAGTCTGTTTCTGAACAGATCGACAACCTTAGAAACCCTGTGGGGCAGTTCTGCTCTGTCCTGTATGGTTGCTGTGAATCAGAACCAACTTGATGGCAGTGGGTTTGGTTTAGTTTTGGTTTGGGTTTGACCTGGTATTAAATCGTTGTTGTTGTTATGTGCTGTCGAGTTGGACCCGACACGTAGCGACCCCTCCTTGGGTTGCCGAGGCAGTATCATTATGGAAGTAGATTGCCCAACCTGCCTTCCGAGGTTAGCAGTCAAGTGCCTTAGGCACTATGCTACCAGAGCTCCTTGGTATTATATACTGGACTTTATTTTGTCTCATCCCCTTCCCTGAATGTAATATTCATGAGGTGAAGAATTTTTGTCTGTCTTGTTCACAGTCCCTAGAGCCTGAAACAGTCCTGTGTGGAGGAGGTGTTCAGCAGACATTTGTTGAATGAATGAATGAATGAGCAGTGTTTTCCAGTGCCAGGCTACACAGCTTGTGTGTAGCAGAGCTGTGACTTGGCTCCAGGCTGGGTGACCTGGTGACCGTGTTTGGTTCCTACTGGGCTGACTTCTCTCATTCCTGCCCCCACACCAGGAGCTGGCCAAGAGGACCCCCGGCAAGCACCCAGACCACCCTGCGGTCCAGAGTGCCCTGCAGGCCATGAAGACTGTGTGCTCCAACATCAATGAGACCAAACGGCAGATGGAGAAGCTGGAGGCCCTGGAGCAGCTGCAGTCCCACATCGAGGGCTGGGAGGTGTGTACGTGCGGAGCAGTGGTGGGGAGTGTTGCCTCCCAGGGGCCCCAAAGGAACGTGGCTGTGGATACAAGGCTAGCAGCCTGCAGCATACATTGTTTGGCCTACACAGTGTTTATAAGGAAATACTTTCAAGTCAGTTTCTAATTAAGTCTGTGTAGAAATTCTAATTTTAAGCTTCTAAAGAAAATTGGTAACACTGGGCCCTCATTTTCACAGCAGCAATTGCTGGCGCTCCTAGTTCTCCTCAGTCCCCACTACTTCCTATTGTCTTCCCACTTAGGCTCCGTCACATGATGCCTTACCTGCCTGGTACACACAGGCCTGTGAGCTTTTGTCCCCAAGATTAAAGGTAGTGGTTACGTGCCCATGCCAGGAGTTGAATGCCTTGTGGGGTAACTTTGGACAAAAGCTTTAACTTCTCTAAACTTCACTTCCCTCTTGTATGCCTGGTATGTAGTATGTGCTCAGTAAATGGTGAGTATCATCGTTGTCAGGGGAGGGATGAGAAGCTTGAACTCTTCTCTCTCTTACAGACGTAACTTATTTGTTTGAACCCCACCTCTTCCTCAGATTTTGAAAGGTTTCCTATGAACCGGTAGAATGAGGTAGAAAAATCTGAATAAATGAAAAGTAAATATTGCAGTAGATACAGCTGGAATGGGAGGGAGATGAAGAACAATGAGGAGAGACCCTGAGTCATCGGCCTCACAACCCTTTGGATTTTCTGGGCCTTCAAGACACTTGCTATGTTTGGGATTTCTACTTTTGTCCTGTCTCTCTGGAAATCTGAACTGTGACTCAGTGTCACAGCCAGGTTGACGGTTAATCTGCGGAGAGAAGGGTGGTCTGTATTCAGGGAGGAGGTAGACATTGTTTATTGGTGGTTGGCATGTGTCCTGGCCTCCTTCCACTGGGCCTTCCTGCCCTGCCCAGGGGAGAGCCAAGAGCTGTGTTCCCCGGACACCCTTGTATTTTACAGCCCACACTTAGGGTCTGAATTGGAGTTTGGCCAAATTGTGATGCAGTTGCTTGCAGTTTGTAAGGTGGGAGTAGGGTGGAGGCTCCCTCTCTGCGGTTTGTGCAGCAAAGCCCAGCTGTGGCCACTCCTGGCTTTCTGTGGTAGCGTTAGCAGAGGTCATGCCAGGTTCTACTCTCCTGGATGTGGAGCAACAGGGAGGGCAGGGTAGGGGGTTTCTTTTTTTTTGTTTTGCTGATGTGTGTCTGGCAGGCATAGGCCTGGATCCGGCCTGGGTGTGCTTTCCGGGAGTACTGGCTCTGACAGGTGACAGTTTGATTCTCCTTTTCTCAATGTGGCAGAGGTGGTGGCTCACCTGGTGGGCCAGCTGTGCAGTGAGTCAGTTTTCTGGGAGCCCCAGGCTGGAGTCCTGGCTCCTCTAGCCCCTTCAGTGGTCGAATAAGCCCCTCAGTCTCTTCTGCTTAAAGTATGTAGCTTGCTTTCTGTTTCCTGCAGCTGAAAGTTGCATGAAACGCAGCTATGCTCATTAGGATGTGTTCTCTGAGGACTGTCATCCCAGCCTCATGAGGGTCTTTGTGTGATCTTTTTGGCCTTCCCTGCCTGACTCCAAGATGACAGCAACTCCAGGCATTGTGTGTTTAAAAGCAGGAGGCAGGTGGACTGCAGCAGTGAGAGGGCACTGTCCTCACATAGAGGAATATCTTTCCCGAAGCCCCAGGGAGACTTCCCCTTCTGTGTCATGAGCCAGAACTGGGTCACTTTCGGCAAACGTGCCAACCTTGAGAGGAAATGGAGTTGACTCATTTAAGCATCTGTCTGTTTAGGCTCTGAGCTTCCTGGCAGCCAAGGTGAAGAGAGCAATACACATACATTGCCTAGCATTCATTGTCCAAAAGGAGGAAGTAGAGCAGTTCTTCTGGCAGACAGAGCATTTCCTGACACTCAGCTGGAAAAGAAGTTTCTCAATGTGAGCTCCTGGGGGAGGGTGTTGAGCAAACTCCTTGGCAAACCCAGCAGAAGTGATTTCTTGATGGCTCCTGTTAAGGGCTTAAGAAGTGAACTAAGGGTCTTTCAGGCCCTTTTAGACCCTGAACATCTGTAGTTTGAGAACTCCACGATCCTTATTTTGGTCATCGTTTCTGAGTGGAGTGGGAAATGAAGCATCCTGGAGTACGGACAGCTACAGTGATTGAGCCCCTATTACATACTATTACCTACTTCCAAAGCCAAACCTGACCCACTGCTGTCAAGTCAATTCTGTCTCACAGCAACCCTGATTGGGTCTCCAAGGCTGAAAATCTTTCCAGAAGCAGACTGCCCCATCTTTCTTCCATGAGCATCTGGTGGGTTTGAACCACCAACCTTTTGATTAGCAGCCAGATGCCTTAACCATCACACCACTTCCAATACAAGGAAGTATTATCACCTCCATTTTACAGCTTAGGACACTGAGGCCCGGGATTTGGTTTGCCTCAGGCAAGTCTGTCCTGCTCTCTTGACCTCATTTCCCCCTGTTGATCTAATCACATATGTGAGTTTCTCTCCTGGTGTTATTTTGAGGAGAAGCAAGTTGTGGAATACCAATGTTTATGGAAGATGGCTTTCCATGCAGTAGAAAGGTTTGTAAATACAGTTTGATCCTCAAGGTGACTTGAGAAGATCATATGTTCTAGCTAGAAAAAGAGAATGTTTAAAAGTGAAGCTAATTATAGTGGCTCCATGCTCTCAGTAGTTAGAACCTCAGGAAGCAGACAGTATGGCTTAGGGTGTAGTTTACAGCGAATGGTGGTGGTTGCAAATCCCTATTGCACAACCCTTCTTGAAGATGCTGAAGGATTTTCTTTGACCTCTTGCCCGATCTGATTGGCTGGTTGTCTTCTCTGCCTTGGAATGTGGCTGACAAGGGGCTTATACTCAGGCAACAGGCATCTTCTCTGGGCTACGTCCTTGCTGTTTGCTTGGGCTTTTGATCAGTTTGATCTCTGATCCATGGTTTCTTTGGAAGATCCTATGTAAGTCACTTGCCCCTCCCCCTTTTTTTTGCCATGAGGACTGGTACAGTTCAAACCAGATAAATTAATCCACAGATCCTATTCACTAGCACAAGGAAATGGCAACATGCCACAATACCTTGGAAGGGAGCGAACAAGTCAGCCCCCTGTACGGAGTTTCCCCATCTGAAAAGTCTGGATAATGGCAGTCCCCACTTTGTGGGGTTGGGGTTGACGTACACGGAGCACTCAGAACAGTGCCTGGCTCAGAGCAGATGCACAGTCAGCATCCGGAGGAGCTCTGAGTTGGTAGGATTACTTTCTCATTTTTTTTCAGATGGAAGAATCCCCATGTAGCTTTGGTGAGAGCTCATCTCCAGTGTGGCCTGACTCTCCTGCAGAGGGACATCACAGATCCAAGCCCCATGGGCTTCTGTGTGAAGTTTGCAGGAATAAAAAGAAAAGGGATGTTCTTAACCAGAAAGAAACAGCACGTTACTCTTGCTGGCTCTAGGTGGCCTGATTCAAGAGACGATCAACTGCTCACAGACACGTGGAAAGAAAGAAACAGGAGAGCACAAACATGAAATCATTGAAAAGGACCCGAAAGAGAAGTTTTCATATTCCTTCCACGTTCCCTGGGATCCATCTCCTTGTGCTCCCTGAGGAATGTGGGCTCTCCCCTTTGGAAGACCCTTGCTTTAGACTGACAATTGTATAGAACACTGTTCAGGCTGTCTCCTGAGAGGCAGCCAGGACAGAGGTTAGTGGTTAGGGGAGCAGGTTCTAATCCCAGCTTGCTAGCTGACTAGCTGCGTGACTCTGGGCAAGGCCCTTTACTGCTCTTTGCCTCAGTTTGCTCATCTGTGAAATGAGGGCTTGAAGGAGTTTGTACAAGATCCTTAGAATAGTACTCAGCATGTATTAAACCCATTGCATGCAACTTTTGTCATCTTCCCTAAATACTAGTTACTTCGGCTTTAGCGAGCCTATGTTATCTGGAATGGGGTCTTGGCAGACATCTTCCCTGTGTATCTGATTCTTACAATCACCCTCGACTTGGTTTAGAAGAATCTAATCTTAGATTAGAAGAATCTTGAGCCTGAGGGGCTGGCTAGGCTTCTCAGCAGGGCTGGGTGGACAGAGGCATTGCCCTGTACTGGGCTTGGCATTTCAGACACAGTTTGCTGGGTCGTTATTGGCTGAGGCCAGAGAGGCATCATCCTAGGTTGAACCTGCTTCCTCTCTGCCCCACAGTCCCCTAAGACCTTTGTGACTTCGGGGCCCTTGGGACCTTGGGGCCCAGGGGGCTGTAATTGGTCAGGCACCAGTTCAGACACGTTTTGTTGTTAGTTATGTCGACTTGGCTCTGACTCACGGTGACCCTGTGTACAACAGACGGAACACTGCTTGGTCCCAGCCCGTCCTCATGGTGGTTGGTGTGCCTGAGTCCATTGTTTTGGTCACTGTGTATTTTGAGTGCCTTCTAACCTAGGGGGCTCCTCTATTAGACAGTGTTCTCTTGGGACCCAAAGGATTTTCATTGGCTAATTTTTGACATTAGAGCACCAGGCCTTTCTTCCTCATCTGCCTTAGTCTGGAAGCTCTGATGAAATCTGTCCACCAGGGGACCCTGCTGGTATTTGAAGTATACAACATACCTTGTGGCGACATGCAAGCCACCACAGTATCACAGACTGATGGAGAAGCTGCTAAACCCCCTTTAGAGTCCGGAAGGGCTGGTGGGTGGAGTGAATGAGGCGGGAGGAGGCTGTGGCCTGCAGGAGGGCTCATCTTGGACTGCTCTTCAGCCTGAGGCACATGCCTCATCGGCCCTGTTTGCGAGGACACTGGGAGTCCAGGTTATCACGGAAGCCTGAGCTCACCCTGGGCAGCAGCCTGGGGACTCTGTTAGCCAAACCTCTTGATTTTCTACATGTTCTGATATACTTTGGGTGCCACATGGCCACCCAGCTGCTTGGCTTGTTACCTAGCTGGGCCGCTGTGCTGTGGGACTCAGAGATGTGCCTGTGGCGTGCACGTGTGCGTGCCCGTGTGGGCCCCTGGCCAAGCTGGGCACAGGGATTGCTGTTAATGGCTCCAGCCCTGGGCTGCACAGCTGTTGGCCATCAGGAGGCTGGTTTCCTAGGACCCTGAGTGAACCCTGGAGGGCACTGTTGGGATGAATGGTGTGCTGTGCCCAGCTGGGCTGTGAGCATGGAACAGACCAGCGCCAGTGGCAGCGAGAAAGGTCTCGACGGACGGGAAGCAGACAGTCTGATTTCCTCATTAGTTCCCTTTTTGCATCTCAGCAAAAACAGAGTCAGCAAAGCTCACTGGTGTATATGAACTTTGTGTGTGTATGTTTTCCCGAAAGTGAGAACAGATTCATTATTTTTTTTTAGTTACTGGTAACTTACCAATCATTCTAATGCCATTACATTTTATACCCTTGAAAATTTTCTCTATGCATGTGTACAAATACCAATTTTAGAAAATTCTTGAAAGACAGGGAGCATCTATACCTACAGTTTCCCAGCCCAGGGTGTATTTTTCACGTCAGTACATGCAGATTTCCGTCACCATTTTCAGTGGTTGTACTGTTCGTTTTTGAAGCAGTTACTATAGTCACTTGGAGTGCTCTCTGTTGTGAACCCTGCTGTGATGAATGCCCTCACTCATGGGGTATGAGCATCTTACTGCTTCTGGATCTTGAGTGTTTGGGGAAGGAGATTCTTGCAAACAGTTCTCCCTCTCATTTTCTTGAGTTCATTTCTAAGTGCACACCGTGCCTGTACCCCTCCTTCACTGTAATCTTCAGGCTGCCAAATGACCCTCCCCGAAAACACCGTTTTCCCTGGGCCAAAATGGAAATGCCTGCCATTGATGGCCTCCATCCTTACCTTGATGTGTTAGTTAAAGTATGTATTTGACTGCTGCAAGGAAGAGATCCTACATGAGATGAGGAGTCCCTGGTGGTGCAAAGGGTTAATGCACTTAGCTGCTAACCAGTCGTTGGAGGTTCAAGTCTACCCAGAGAGGCACGTCGGAAGAAAGGCCTGGCTGTCTGCTTCTGGGAAAGATCAGCCACTGCAAACCCTAAGAAGCACAGTTCTACTCTGACATACTTGGGGTCGCCATGAGTCGAAATCAACTCTCTGGCAGCTGGCGGCATGAGATGAAAGTCTATTTGTCAGTAGCAGTGCAGAGGTGGGCAGTGCGGGCCATGGGTGGGGGAGGCTGTGCTCCATCAGCACCCAGCTTCTTCCCCTCTCCTCCTCCACCATCTGTGAGGATGTAGCCCACCACCCCGTGGCTGTCTTCCAATCAGCCTGTAAAGAGAAGGAAAGAGGAAGACGAGGGGAAGCAATTTGCTTTCAAGGAAGTAGATGTGGAAGTGGGCCAGCAGGTGATAATTTAGTCATGTGACCTCACCTGATCCAAGGGAGGCTGGGAAGTGTAGTCTGAATGGGCAGTCAAGGGCCAGGTGGAACTTCTCCTGCAGAGGAAGAGGATTGGTGGACAGCTGGGGGGCTGTCTCAGCTCTTTCCAACCTCTTCTCTCTTGGCATTTTGGGTCTCCCTGGCTCTGCCTGGTCCTCTCAGAGCTCTAGCCAGTTCCCTGTGGTCCCCGGCCCCTGAAGATCCCCTTCCAGCTGGGACCTTCCCTAATCCTGATCTTCAGCCTTTTATATTTTTTTTCCCCAAATTAAAAAATAATTTTGACCTTGATTACATTACTTCTGATGTGCAGGCAGCACCTGTATCTGTTGCCAGATTTCCCCTCCCCTTTAGCAGAAGCTCAGTGCCCCCTAAGCAATGACTCCCTCTTCTCTTCCCTCTCACCCCTAGTGACCATGAGTAAACTGTGGTCTCTGTACCTTCACTTAGTTTAGAAATGTCATGTAACTGGGATCATACAGTATCTGTCCTTTTGTGACTGACTGACTTTGCTCAGATAACATTTTCACAGTTTATCTGTGTTGTAGCATGTCCCACAACGTCATTTCTCCTTACGGCTCTTCGGCCTCTTTATCTTGTTGTTCGGTGCCGCTGAGTTGGGTCTGACTCATAGCGACCCTGTGTACAACAGAACCAAACACTTCATGGTCCTGTGCTAGCCTCACAGTCCTTGCTATATCGGAGTCCATCGTTGGAGCCACTGTGTCAATCCATATCTCATTGAGGGCCTTCCCCTTTCTCACTGACCCTCCACCTTACCAAGCATGAAATCCTTCTCCAGGGAGTGGTCCCTTCTGACAACATGACCAAAGTAGGTGAAACGAAGTCTGGCCAGTCTCACTTCCAAGGAGCATTCTGGCTGCACTTCCTCCAGGACAGATATGTTCCTTCTTCTGTCAGAGTCCACGGTACTGTCAGTATTCTTCACCAACACAACTCAGAAGCATCAACTCTTCTTTGCTCTTACTTATTCATTGTGCAGCTTTCACATGCATATGAGGTGATTGAAAATACCATGGCTTGGGTTAGGTGCACCTTAGTTCGAAGAGACATCTTTGCTCTTCAGCACTTTAAAGAGATCTTTTGCAGCAGATTTGCCCAGTGCAACATGACGTCTGATGTCTTGACTGCTGCTTCTATTGGTGTTGATTGTGGAACCAAGTAATATGAAATCTTTGACAACTTCAGTCTTTTCTCCATTTATCATGATGCTACTTATTGGTCCAGTTGTGAGGTTTTTCATTTTCTTTAGGTTGAAGTGTGATCCGTACTGAAGGCTGTAGTCTTTAATCTTCATCAGTAAATGCTCCAAGTCATCTTCACTTTCACCAAGCCTGATTGTGTCATCTGCATACTGCAGGTTGTTGATGAGTCTTCCTCCAATCCTGATGCTGTGTTCTTCTTCATATAGTCCAGCTTCTCAGAGTATTTGCTCAGCATACAGATTGAACAAGTGTGGTGAAAGGATGCAACCCTGATGCATTCCCTTCCTGATCTTTATCTTGGCATCTTCTGAGGTCCACCCTACTCCTCCCTGTTGCCTTCTCTGACCACAGCGCCCTGAACCTCAGTACATTACATCATGCACATTTGGTATCGTAGCCACCACCCCCTGCCTGCCTGGCCTCTTAGCCTCATTGTGTGGGTGAGGTTAGGGAACTGTGCCATCTCACTCCCATCCATAGTTAGATATAGCTTCTGAGTCCTTGCCCAATGAGTACTTGTGTTGCATCACTCACCCACTCAATAAGCATTTATTGAGCACCTACTGTGTGCCAGTGAGTGTTGCAGATTCTGGGAATACAGTGGCAAGTGCTTGATAAAAGATCTGTCCTTAGGGAAGTGGCATTCTTGTGCAGGAGATACAAAGACAAACCAAACTAAAAAACCAAACCAAAATCACTGCCAACGAGTTGGTTTCAACTCATAGTGACCCCTCCTTGGGCTTCCAAGGCAGTATCACTACGGAAGTTTGCCAAACAAAGACAAACCAAGATACAAGTAAATAAGAGGGAAGGGATAGGTAAAACAAGCCAACCCAAAACCAGAACAAAGACCAGATGTTCACCAGGGCCTGCTGGTAGCTTTGAGAGCTGGGCAAGTCAATTTACCTGCCTGAACCCCAAGTTCCTTCCATCACAAAATGGCCACATTCCTGGCATATTCACCAGTTGGAAGCCATTGGTCAAATTGTATTGGTTTTCTGTTGGCTGACAGATTTGCCCACAGAGGTGCATTTAGATTTTCGAGGGTGAAGGGGGGATGCCTCTGGGGAAGGAAGGTGCATTCCTGGGTTTACCAGCTCTCCTCCTGTGCCCCTTCTCACCCCCTCAGGGCTCTAACCTCACGGACATCTGCACCCAGCTCCTCCTGCAAGGGACTTTGCTGAAAATCTCTGCGGGCAACATCCAGGAGAGAGCCTTCTTCCTGTTTGACAACCTCCTGGTCTACTGTAAGCGGAAATCCAGGTGAGTTGCTGGGATCCCGGGGGTGGGGCTGCCCAGATGGACCAGGAGGCTGGGATCGGGGCTCCCCTTGCCACTTTCTTTCATTGTCACCTGGGGCTTGTCACTTCCCCCTCTGGGCCTCTCTTTTCTCTTCTGTAAGTTGAGGGGTTTGTTCTGGATCAGTGCTGTTCAGCGGAAGTACAATACGAGCCACATACAGCATTTTAAATGTTCTAGCAGCTGCATTAAAACATGTGAAAAGAAGCAGGTGAAATGACTTTAAATAATATGTTTTATTTAACCCGATATAGCCAAAATAACCCAATAAGCCCCAAAGTATTATCATTTCAACATGGAGTCAATTAGAAAAATATGAGATATTTTACATTTTTTTTAAATTGTACTAAGTCTTTAAAATCTGCTAAGATTTTATACTTAAGGCACATATCAATTTGGACTAGCCACATTTCGAGTGCTCGGTAGCCACATGTGGCGCGTGGCTACTGTGTAAGTCTAGATGCTCATGGAAGGTTTGAGGTTCTTAGTGATATCAACATCCTGTGATTCAAGGATCCGAGGGTAGGGAGCTTGGGGGCTCTTCTAGCCATGAAACTTTTTTGAGGGAGAGTATTTTCTCCTCTTTGTGTCTTACACTACACCTTCTTGCACTCTGTAGAGTCTTAAGAACTGTTTACTTGGTGAATGGATAGGTAGAAGATTAGTGCAGATATGTGTGTGTGATTGGAAGTGCGAATGGTGGGATGGGTGGGTAAATGGGAGGAGGATGGATAAAAGGTTGGGAGTTTGGGAGATGAATGGATGGTAGATGAAGGGAGGGAAGGAAAGAGAGAGAGGTGGATGGATGAGTAAGTGGTTGAGTGGTTGGCAGTTTGGAAGATGACCAGGTGGAAGGATGAATGGAAAGTTGGGGGAATGTATGGATGTTTGGGTAGTTGGAGGAATGAAGGCCTGGTGAATTGGCAGGGCGTGTTTGGATGGATAGTGGACTGGAGGCTTTCATGTTTGGTTTGTTGAGAGAATGAGAACATGGATGGCTGGTTGCATGGTCATATAACTGGGAGCATAGGTAGGTGAAGAAGTTTAGGAGTTGGCGGAGAGATGGCTCATTAGATGGGTGTGTTGATGGATGGATGGTTGGTTGGTTGATAGTTGTCGAGGTGCTGAAACTTAGGTGTGCAAGTTTGGGTCATTGGATGTAGGAGTGGATGGGTAGATGAATGGTTGGATAGAGGGAAAGTTAGGAAATGGAGCGGTGAGTAGATGGTTGGAGGATTAGGGGCACGAATCAGTGGTTGGGTGGGTGGGTGGTGAGTGAGTGGGTAGATCTGTGGACGGACAGATTCTTGCCTTTCAGTTTTCTTACTCAACAGGTTGGTCTCAATTGACCCAAATAGCTCTTCTTGAGTTCTCCTTCCTGTTACTTTGTCTTAGGGGTGAAATGGTGACTTTCCAGGGCCGCCTTTACTCCTTTATCTAGCAAAAGCTAGAGCCAAAGGCTGAGGTCCAACCTCTGCTTCCAGCATTGCTCCTGAATTGCTTTTG
Organism: Orycteropus afer afer; assembly: GCF_000298275.1. Classification (NCBI taxonomy): domain Eukaryota; kingdom Metazoa; phylum Chordata; class Mammalia; order Tubulidentata; family Orycteropodidae; genus Orycteropus; species Orycteropus afer. Next base: position 7,964,791 of record NW_006921636.1, read on the forward strand.
TGGCCTGGCCATGCCCCTGAGCCTTGTTTTCCTTGTCTGTTTTTCCTGGCCTCCTAAGGTTGTGGTGAGGATACCCAGGATGAAGGGTGGATGTTCCATGCTCATGTGTTGGGCTCCCATTCTTTCCCTCCTTCAGCCGGGTCCCTCTGAGCCTCGTTTTCTCATCCGTAAAATTAGGAAGATCAAATCCTTTTTACAGCCGTGTTTTGTTATGATCTGGGTCCTTTTGATTGAATCCCTGTTCAGCCACTTGCATAGCTCTGTGACTTTGCCTCTGTGACTCAGGATCCTCATCAGTGAAATAGGACTAACTATCATGTCTACCTCATAGGGCTACTGTGAAGATTCAACATGTAACACATTTAAATAAGTTACATATTTAATGCATAATAAGTGCACAAAGGAAGGGTAGCTGCTGTTACTCTTGTTGCCTTACTTATATGCATCTGATCCTTACTCAGTGCAGTGGCATGGGAACAGCCCCTGGCACGTAGTGGGTGGTTTACGCACAGGCCCTTCCTCTTTGCCCTTCCTTCTTATTCTGGGGCTTCCTTCTTGTTAAAGGGCCTGGTCTCCCTCTTTTGCCACTTTGCATCTGGCTCAGCTTCTTATTCCCCATTTGATGCTTCATTCCACCCTCTCCTGTCTGCCTGTGTCTGTCTCATGTCCTCCTGTCCCCCCGTCAACGCCTTCTTCTTCCTCCTTGCTTCCTCCCTGTTCTCTCTGGGACCATCCTGAGAATCCCTCTCTGGTGGTTCTGAGCCTGCTGCCAGCATCCACCCCCGGCTCTTCCCTGCTGCCCCGCCCTGGGCTGTCAGAGGGAGGCACTTTTCCCAGAACACTGGAGTTGGGAAAACAGAATGTCCCTTCAGGCCTCTGTGACTGCTGCCAACTTCTGGCCGAGTTTGCTCAGCCTTTGGCTTACCCTGTTGGGGCAGATCTACCTATCAAGGTGGAGTAGGCGGATCCCCTGTGGGCCTTTTAGGGCCTTCCCTGTGGCAGCCACGGCTCCTTTAAGGTCACCCCCTGCCCCTGTTTTGGAACGAGCCAGGCTGATGGGAAGAGAAGAGCGTATCTGTCTCTGGAGAGACCCTGGCAGGCCGCTGGCATTCCTGCCTCTGGACAGGGAGCCAGAGGGCTGGGCTCCAGGAGGTCTAGGGACTGGGCAATGATGGATGGAACTCCAGGCTTGACTCTGATGTGGCCACAGGAAATGCCCTAAGCTGCTAGGTGTCTGCTGACTGTGCTTTTGTCTCTGCCTAGTTCCCTCAGGGCCCTGTCCAGGACGTAGGTCAGAGGAGGTCTCTGACTCAGAGTGTTTCTGGTTTAGTTCAGAATGTCACAAGTTGAGAGGATTTTAGTGCCTAAGGCATTTGACTACCAACCAGAAGGCTGGTGGTTCAAACCCACCAGCCACTCCTTGGGAGGAAGATTGGGCAACCTACTTCTGTAGAGATACCGCCTTGGAAACCCAAGAAGGGGTCGCTGTGAATCAAATTGACTTGATGGCATTGAGTTTAGTCTCCTGTTATACAGAAGGGGAAACTGAGGCCAGAGAGTACAGTCTGGTATATCTATGGCCTACTGACCATCTTAGAAGCTGTGTGACCTTGATCTCTATGTGACTCTGTTTTCTTATCTGTCAAATGGGGGTAAAAGTAGGCCCCATCTCACAGGAGTGTTTTTATAGGTTAAACCAAACCCGCTGCCCTCAAGTCAATTCCAATTCAGAGTGACCCTGTAGGACAGAGTCAAACTGCCCCCATAGGATTTCTGAGGCTGTAAGCTTTATGGAAGCAGACTGCCACGTCTTTCTGCTGCAGAGTGGCTGGTGGGGTCGAACCCTTGACCTTTCGGTTTGCAGATGAGCACTTTAACCACTGTGCCACCAGGGCTCCTTTTTTTAAAGATTAAGAGAATACATATAAAGTGCTTTCAGATTATGCGGTATATAGTATGTGAAATGGAAGAATTATAGGTAGGTGTTTTCACTTGGGTGTTTCTCACAGCCACACTCAAATTATTCCTGAAACAGGTCTCATCACAACTCCTGCTCCAGACCTTTTTCTCTCCTAGTTTTCTCCATTTTCAGTAAATAATCACCATTTACCCAGGAGCTCAGACCAAAATTGCGGTCATCCTTGTTTCTGACTTGCCTTCACCCCCATATTCCCTTCATCAGCAAATCTCTTCCATTCTCTTGTCAGAAGCTCAATGCAGTTCTAATTGAAAGTCCAGGGGTTGTGTGTGTGTGTGTGTATGTGTGTGTGTGTGAGAGAGAGGCGGGGGGAGAGAAAGAAAGAGAGAGAGGGAGAGAGACAAAGAGATAGAGACTGAGATAAGCGGATTGTAGAATTTATATGGAAATGCAGAGAGACAGAAATCACTAAGATAATTAAGAAGTACAGAGGACTTTTATTATTAGATACCAAGGCTTACTGTTAAGCCACAGTAAGGCAGTATGGTATTGGTGTAAGAGCAAGCAGATTGATTAATGGCATAAAATGGAGGTAGGCCTACTCACATATAAGCAATCATTTGAATTTCAGCAAAGGCACAATGCAGCTCAAGAAACAGTACTTGGCCATTTCAGCATCTAAAGGAAAAAATGAGTCTTGTTACCTACTGTGAGGTAGGTACCGTACACAAAAATCAACCTCAGATGGACTGTAGGGTTTAAATGTGAGAGATAAAGCAGTAAAGCTTCTAGAAGAAAACATAGGAGAGTATTTTTATGTTCTTAGAGTCAGCAAAAATTTCTTAAATAGGATCAACCAAAAAACCAAACTCACTGCCGATGCCTCCTTGGGTTTCTGAGGCAGTATTTCTACTGAAATAGATTGTCCAGTCTTCCTTTGGAGGAGTGGCTTGTGGGTTTTGAACCACCAGCCTTCTGGTTAGCAGTCAAATGCCTTCGGAACTATGCCACCAGAGCTCCCTTAAATAGGATAAAAAATATAATTATAAAGGAAAAATAGATAAATTGGAATGTGTTAAAATTAAGAATTGTGTTCATCAAAAATATTGCAAAGAGAGTAAAATCGGAATCACAGACAGGAAGATCATTGCAATATACAGCCGACAGCAGGTTCATCCCAAATATATGAAGAAGTCCTAAACCAAATTCAGTCCACTGCCTGTTTGTGTATGTAACGTTACATTGGAATA
>NW_006921636.1:7979953-7981074 GCF_000298275.1 Orycteropus afer afer
CTAGAGCGTGGCTGGCAGACTTCTGCCTTGCGGCCTTTGCTCTGGTACTCCTCTGTGCTTGGAACGGGCTTCTCCAGCTATCCTCAGAGCCCCTTCCTCACCTTCTTCAGGGCTTTGCTCAAATGCTGTCCTTCAGTGTGGCCTTACCTGGTACCCCCTTCATTAAATCACAACCCCCTGCCCCTACTCACCATCCATCAAAGCAGTTAGTGCTTCTGACCTCATGTGTGTTTACTGATGTACTCACTGTCTGTCTCTGTGCACCCTGCAGTAGAAGATGAACTCTCAGACACTTTGGTGTGTTCACTGCTACAACCCCAGTGCCTCCAATAGCTCCTGGTATGCAGTAGGTGCCCAGTAGGCTTGTTGGATGCTTGGGTGAATCCCTTCTTAACCCCTAACTTGGTGTCCTCCCCATAGGAAGTGCTGGTCAGATGTTTGTTGAGTGACTGAGTGTGAGCCAGTGGTGGAATAAGTACCCAAGGGAATGAATGAATGAATGAACGGTGGTGGGTGGGTGAGGGATGGTTGGGCTGCCTGCCCCAAGCTCTCCTTCCACTCTGGTGTTGTTTCAGGAAGTACCCATTTAATTACTAGAAACTCAATCAGCCTTTTCCTACTTTCTAGCCAAGAACAATGGGTTTCTGTTGCTTCTTGTTGGTTTGCCATCTGATGTTTCCTGTCACCTGAAAAGTAGCTCTGTGAGGTCAGCAAGGCTGTTACCCCATTTTACAGATGAGAAAACTGTGACCGAGAAATAACTTGCTCAAGCTGCCCAGCCACCAGCTGTAGGCCCCACTTGGGACCCTGATCTTGTGCCCCTTCCCATCCCCAAGCACCCCTTGGTATTTCTAATCTCCCCTTTGCTCTGTTGAGCACAGTTGCATTTTGGTGATGTGAGGTGCAGGGGACACTCACTTCCCACTGTCTTTCAGGGTCACCGGGAGCAAGAAATCAACCAAGAGGACCAAATCCATCAATGGCTCCCTGTACATCTTCAGGGGTCGAATCAACACAGAAGTCATGGAGGTGGAGAACGTGGAAGATGGGACAGGTAACTCAGTCCTTGCCTACTCCCCGCCTCTCCTCCTCCTTGGCCCTCTTAGTTTCATGTAAATGAT
>NW_006921636.1:7981464-8021131 GCF_000298275.1 Orycteropus afer afer
AGCACCCCTGCCAAGGAGTCACCTCATGTCTTCTTAGTTTCCCAGTGCTACTGTAGCACGAATACCACAAGTGGGCATTTTAAAGGATGTTGTTGTTGTTGTTATGTGCCGTCGAGTCGGCCTCGACTCATAGCGACCCCTCCTTGGGTTTCCGAGGCAGTATCACTACGGAAGTAGGATTGCCCAACCTTTATTTTCTCACATTTAGGTTGGAAGTTCACACTCAAGGCACCAGCTCTAGGGAAAGGCCCTCTCTTTTGGCTCCGGGGAAAGATCCTTGTCTCAGCTTCTGGGGCTCTGACGTTCCTCCTTCCTTGTTGATCTTCTGATGGCACCCCCCCCTTCAGTGCGTGCTCGTCCTGTGTCTGTGCTGTTCTGTCTGTCAGGTCTTTAGGTGTAGGACACACCCTGCACTGACATGGTCTCCTTAACATAACAGAGAAAAGCCTGTTTCCGAATTGGATCGCAGCCGCGGGCTTCGGTAGGGGTCAGGACTCCTACACATACATGGTTAGGGTCACAGTTCAATGCATAGCATCCGGTGAAGAAATAAAACACTGCCAGCACCCCAGGGGCCCCTCACCTACTCCTTCATGGTCACGGCTCCTTTCTTCCAGCAGAAGTAACCTCTGTCTGAATTTGATGATAATTGCTTTCTTAAAAGATTTTTACCTCCCCACCATGTGTCAAGGAACTCTGGTGGCGTAGTGTCTATGGCATTTGACTGCTAACTAGAAGGCTGGTGGTTCAAATCTGCCAGCCACTTCCAGGAAGCAAGATTGGGGAATCCACTTCCAAAGAGATACTGCCTCAGAAACCCAAGGAGGGGTCACTGAGTCGAAACTGACTCAATGGCAGTGAGGCTGTGTGTTACTGAGCGTTCTAATCACACTTTCCCGGTTAGAGCCTCTCATAAGTTGGAACAATACCGTGTGCATTGCTCTGCACCTTGCCTCACTCCCTCTGTATCATCTGCGTGAGATTCCCCCATGTTTTTCTGTAGCTGTTTGTAGTTCATGGATTTCCATGGCTATATACGCATACCGCATTTTACTGCACCTCGCAGATACTGCGTGGTTTTTACAAATAGAAGGTTTGTGGCAACCCTGCATGGAGCAAGTCTATCAATGCCATTTTCCCAACAGCCTGTGTTCACCTGGTGTCTCTGTGTCACATTTTGGTAATTCTCACAACATTTCACACTTTTTCATCATGCTGTTGCACACTTAATAGACTACAGTATAGTATAAACAAAGCTTTTATATGTATAGGGAAACCAAAAATTCATGTGACTCACTTTATTGAAAAATTTGCTGTATTGCAGTGCAGTATCTCTGAGACATGGCTGTATAGTATGCCAATGGCCATTCTGTTGGCGACAGACTGTTGGGTTATTTCTGCTGTTCACTATTGTGAACAGTGATGCTGGCTGTGTTCAAGGCATCTTTTGGTGTGTGTGTCCTTGAGTTTATCTAGGCAGGGTTCCTGGTTGGTTTTGAGCCACCAAGCCCTTTGGTAGTCTGATAAATCTGTGGACCTCCTCAGATTCAGGGAATGGCTGGCTGTCTTCCACTGTGCTAGCTAACGGCAACCTGTTTGGAAGAGGTTTGCTGTTTAGCATCCAAGACAGCAGTGGGCTTGTGCTGGGGTTTGAAGTAACTCAAGCGCCTGAGACAGCTGAGGAGGCTGGGAAGCATTCCTGGGCTCTGAGCAGGGGTCTCCCATGAGCCACTCCTCCACTTTTGTTGGGGCTGCAAGGTCTGTGGGGTAAAAATAACAACAGTCAGTTGCCATCAAGTCAGCTCCAACTTATAGCAGCCCTAACTCCTGGTGACTCTGTGTGTGTCAAAGAAGACTGTGTGCCGTAAGATTTTAAATGGCTGACTTTTTGGGAGTAGATTGGCAGGCCTTTCTTCTGGCACACCCCTGGGTGGACTGGCACCTCCGATCTTACGGTTAACAGATGAATATGTTGAAGTCCTCTGTAACTGAGGGGTTGGGAGAATGTCCTTCTCTCTCTTCCACTGGAGAATAGACAGGAGTGGAGTGAGCCCTGGAAGGGCTGGAAGTTCAGCTTCCAAATCCTGGTGTCTGTTGATGCCCCACCCTGCCGTCTGGAGTTGGGGAGCAGAAGGGCTGGTCCTTGCACTCTCCCGTAGGTGTATAGTGCAGAATGTTTAGAGTCGTCTGGCTCAGTTCGCACTCAGCCACCTTTGCCTCCTGCCTCCTCCAGCGGATTACCACAGCAATGGATACACCGTCACCAATGGCTGGAAGATCCACAACACAGCCAAGAACAAGTGGTTTGTCTGCATGGCCAAGACAGCCGAGGAGAAGCAGAAGTGGCTGGATGCCATCATCCGTGAGCGAGAGCAACGTGAGAGTGAGTGACTCGGCCCTCTCCGGGACCTCCCAAGAGTGCTGCCTTTGCGGGGCTTCCGTGGGCTGATGGCTTCTGCAGAGGGAGGGCTGTGCCTGGAGGAGGGGCTTACAGTCCTGTCTAGCAAGATCAGAGGCTGTGAGAATCAGGTCATTGAAGGAGGAGCTCTGAGACAGGTTCTTAACTTGATGGTATGTCCAAGGTCGTCTGCTCCAGCCCACTGGAGACAGTGAAACGAGGCCAGGGAGGAGAAGGGACTTGTCCAAGGTCGTGCTGATAGGGTTGGTTGGCCCTTTACCCTTGAGGATTACAATCTAAGATGCCTCCCCACGCACCTCTTTCGTCTTGGAGAGTCTCCACTGCTTCACCCACTGCATGGCCCTACTCCCTTTATTTATTTCATTTTTTAAATTCAGATTCACCAAGTCTGAGTCTGGAAGTAGAGTCCTTTGGGGCTGCCAGTAGCTTTGGTCAGGGAACCTCTCTGGGCATGACCCCCTGAGGAAGTTCATATAGGAGGTGGCAGGAGCTGGTGTGGCAGCTGAGTGGGGCTAGGGGTGGGCACAGAGCTGTGTTGAGGCATTTATTGTGCAGAGACCACCAGGCTAGGAAAGGGGAAGCCTTGGTGTGTTTGAGGTTTCCTAAACCTCAGGGACCTTGTCTGATAAACGGGGACAAAAGTTCTTATGATAAAGGGTGGCCATGCTGCAACAATGAGGTCGTAGATTTGACCACACTTGGAAATTGGACCCATGACTTTCAAAGCTCTCACCACCTTTCATTTTATAGAAGGGGAAACTGAGGCTCAGTTTCCTCCATATCTCACTGCCTGCTTGAAATCACTTGGCTGTGTCATAACATCTCAGACTTATTTTTTCTGAAGCGGAGCTGTCTGTCCTGTCTCCCCCACACCCTGGCTTTCTGTCCCAAACCTGCTCTTCCCCTTGATTTTACCATCTCAGTAAATAGACCCCAGTCTCTAGGAGCTCAGACCCCAAGTCTTTGTGTCTTCCTTGATTCTCCCACTCCCTGCAAGGCCTTGTAGTTCTGGCTTCCACAGGTAGGCTGAATCCACCCACCTGGCTCCCGTCCCCACTTCCACCCAAGTACACGTCCCCATTAACCTCTCAGCAGTTTGTTGACCAGCATGGCTAAATCCATTGATTTATTTCTTCTATTTTTTTGAGAGAAGCTGGGCATCTGGATCTTCAGGGTTCTCACTTTCTGATTTTAAATGTTTCTTCAAAATGTATTAAATGCCATCAGGCCAACTCAACTCTGAACTTCACCCATGGCTGGGCACCTTGTCACCTCTGAAACCGAGCAGGGCTGGGTGTGTAGTCAGAACTGGGGTTGGGGCTCAGGGTGTGGCAACCCAGCTGGCCTGGGTACAGCTGATCAGTATCTTTGTGGTCAGAATTGAGTCCTGTGGTCAGTGCTGTGAATGTGACCACAGGTGGGGTGTGGCCTGAGTGGGCCTCCATCGTTAGAATCAGGGTGTTGTCCAGACCCTGCCATCAGGGCTAGGTTTTCAGGGTGAAGCATGTAGTGGTCATGAGCTCAGATCTGGAGCCAAACTTCCTGGATCCAAATTCTGGTTCTACCACTCCTTGCTAGGAAATCTTAGACAGGGACTGTAATTTCTCTGGGCCTCAGCATCTTCATCTGTGAAATAGGGATAATACTGTCACATACCTGCCTTGTAAGCTGCTTTTGAGTTCCAAGAGCCATATATGAACATATCTCCTTTATCGTTTGCCAATGCTGTTATGTCAGAATTGGGATAGGGTCTGAGTGGAAGATGTGGGGCAGGGACTGGACTCAGGGCCTTGTATGGGTTGCCTGGAGAAATGGCCAGCTTTCCGTTCCTGCCTGCAATGAAAATCTCAACATGCTTTTGATCCTCTGAGTTTGGAAACCCACCTTCAGGTTGGGGAGGCAGCCTAGTGGTGTGGTTAAGAATCTAGCTCTGGAGCCCAACTCTGGGTTGAGGGCTCAGCCCCTGATTACTTCAGGACTTAACCTCTCTGGGCCTGAGCTTTGCTCTGTAAAATGGGGAGACTGGACACCCCCTCCCCGACAAGGTTCTTACAAAGCCTCAATGGCAGGTTCCTAGAACAGTGGCAGTGAGTGCACTGTAGATGGTTGCTGGCTGTGTGAACAGAGGGGCAGCTGGGAGCAGGCTTTCAGAAGCTGCAGGCTTGCTCCCTGGCCTCCCTGGCTCTGCTGGTGGCCCAGTGCTGACAGCGCCCCCTCCGTAGGCCTGAAGCTGGGCATGGAGCGGGATGCCTACGTCATGATTGCCGAGAAGGGGGAGAAACTTTACCACATGATGATGAACAAGAAGGTGAACCTGATCAAGGACCGTCGGAGAAAGCTGAGCACCGTCCCCAAGTGCTTCCTCGGCAAGTGAGTGCCCCCCACCCTGGGCTCAGGCTGGTTCCCCAGGGTCTCTACCAGAAGTGGGATTCCTCCCCTCTGCCTGGTGTGGGTAGAACCGCCAAAGGATCCCAGTCCTTGTGGAGCAGTCTCAGAGGTCAAGAAGGCTAGTGGTAGGGGTCCCGGTATCAACATCTTTCCAATGTTTTTGATTACATCCCACAGCAAAACACAGGTTTTACATTCTGAGCTGGCATATGCATACATACCCTAAGTGATCAAAGGAGAAGTTTGACAAACATATGTTCAATGCACTCTGAAAATTTCTATTCTGCTTTGTCCTATCCTGTCCTATCATATCCTTACCATTTCATTTCTTCATTCATTTAAAAAACAATGCTGGGCAAGACCCACATTGATCTCACAGCCATTGCTGGGCTGCCTGCACAAGTTGAACGATGCCGTAGCAGTCTGCATAGTCATCAGGGAGAAGCCACTACAGATAAGCCAGGCAGAGAGGTATTTAATCGGGGAGTTAGTTACAAAGGTGTTGGAGGGGCAGGAAGAGCAGAGGTGGGTCCTCACTGTGACTGTGTAGCCCCCCCCCGGAGACATTTCAAAGCACCCTCGTTTGAGACCCTCTAAGTTCAGGCTGAGCTGGCTCCTTGGCTCCTGTGGTCAGCTGACACCCTAGTATGTCCCTACCCTGCCACTACTGTTCCTGGGAGAGTTTTCCAGTGCAGGAAGACCCTGTTGGCAGCCTGCTATGGTGCTAAGAATAGAACTAAGTAGAGACAGCCCAGAAGTGTGTCTGAAAGAATTTGATATATTTAAAAAAACACCCAGTCCTTATCAAGGAAAGAATCTGAGCTCTGTAGCACTTCCTTAGACTTACTGTGTGGTGAGTGGTGCTTTCATTTAGAGTTATGGGGGAGGGGGACGGCCTCCCCATATCCTCTCCAGTATTTAGAGCCTTCAGTTGTTGTAGGAAACACAGCCTCAAACGTTGTTCCCCACCCCATTTTATAACTGAGGGCCAGTAAGGCAGAGCAGAGGCATGGCACTCTGGGTCTGAAACCATATTCTGGTGTTGAGTGTGCTTCACTGGGGGAGGGGCTAGGAGTGGTCAGGAGCCCTGAGTTCTAGTCCTGGCCCAGCCATGGACCAAAAGGGAGGCTCAGGGTGTCGCGTCATCTCTCTGGGTGTCACACTACTCATCTATAACCTACGGGGTTCCTATTCAAGAAGTTGATGGTGTCAGCTCACTCCCAACACACGAGCGTTGCATCGGACAAACATCCTATAGACAACTGCCCAAGAGAGACCTGGAGGTCTGTCTGGCCCAGGGCCGTCTAGGTGTTCTCTCCTCCTGACAGTTCCCATCTTCTCTTCTACACCTGCTTCTTTTCTCTGTTCTCTCCCTAGTGCCTTTTTCTCACTGCCTTATTCCTTCCCTTTCCCTCCCTCCCTTTTCTAAATTCTTCTGTGGGCCTAGAATATGACTAGGTGCAGGGAGGCAGAAGAAATAAATAAAACCCACCCACGTTAAAACCCTCAGACTGTTTTGTTTGTGTGACGGCCTCCTGGAGAGGATGGGTGAACGCCAAGGGCCCCTGACCTCCCAGAGATAAGTGTCTGCCTGCCTGGCAGGGTCTTTATTTAGAATTTGTTATTTATGCCTCACCTACTTCCGGAAAGCAGTCATTGGGTGGTGCAAATGGTTCAGCAATTTAGCCAAAAGATTGGCAGTTCGAACCCCCCAGGGGCACCTCAGGAGACAGGTCTGGCCATCTGCTTGAGCTCACAGCCTTGAAAACCCTATGGAGCAGTTCTGCTCTGCGTCCATGGGCTCATCATGAGCCGGAATTGACTGGACGGCAACTAACAGTCGCAACATGACTTCCCAAAAGCCTTGGGAGGTGAGTGAAAGCAAGCTGACATCACCTGCGTAGCCCAGGTGAGAGATGAGAGTGGTTCAGCCCAGGGTGATGACAGTGGAGATGGAGAGAAGTGGTCCAATGCCGCATGGTATTGAAGGTGGCAGTGGTGCATCAGCTGACGGGATGAAAGGAGAAGGCACTGTGGGTAGTGAGTTTCCAGCAGGACGGAGTTGCCGGCTCCTGAGAAAAGGAGAAGGTGATGGGAGGCACGGGTTTCAGGGGCTGGGGGTGGAGCTCAGGGTGCTCAGTTTGGAATGTGCCGAGTTAGAGATGACACTGGTGTTGAGTGGTTGTTTGCGTAAAAATCTTGGTTTGGGGTGAAAAGTCTTGGGTGGAGATGTAAGTGTAGAAGACATTGTCATTCAGGTAACTTTAAAGCTATGAAACCGACTATAATCTGCAAGGAGCAGGGAGAGAGAGGAGAGGCAGGGACTAGGCCCTGGGGCTAATGTACTTTGGAGGAGGACCACCAAAGGGTCCTGAGCAGGAATGGCTAGAGAGGTGGGAGGCCCATGGGGCCAGGGTGGTGGCTGGAAGTGAATGGAGAAAGATAGGGGGCAGTAGGGGGCAGGTTTTGGGGGAGATGGAACGTAAATTTGGATATGTATAGGTTGAAAAGCCTTGTAAACATCCAGTATCAGTATTGACAAGCCGTTGGAGACCAAGTGTGGAGTTAGGGGAGGGCCGCAGCAGTCTGAGGCTCCTGATCGAGGGGACAACAGGCAGAAAGTTTCAGGGTGCTTGGACCCTAGGAGGGTGGCTGGCCACCTTTGGATTTAGGTCACCCTGTTGCCCTCAAAGGAGCTTTAGTAGCATAGGGCCTAAGGTACTTGACTGCTAACCAGAAGGCTGGTGGTTCAAACTCACCAGCCACTCCTTGGAAGGAAGGTTGGGCAATCCTACTTCAGTATTTGCCTCGGAAACCCAAGGAGGGGTCGCTATGAGTTGGGGCCGACTCAATAGCACATAACAACAACAACAACGTTGCCCTCAAAGGTCAGCGACCTCAGCTCTCAAGCTCCCGGGGAGGGTCTAGAGAGTGGGCCCTGAAGTCCTGCAAACTGGGGAGGCCGGGAAGGGGCAGTCCCACTGGCCTTTGTTGGCTAATCCCTAATCCCAGGCGGAAAGGGGGTTTTTCTTTCTGGAGCGACTTGCTTCCGAGCCCCCAGGGTGGGACAGCCTCCTGCCTCCTGCCAAGCCTCTGGGCAAGCTGCGCCCACCGCCCACCGGATGGGACAACCGGGCCTGTGATTAGAGCTTCAGAGGAGTGTGTTGTCTCTCAGGAAGGATTAGGGGAGATTACTTTACTGCCCACTTGAAGCAGGGCCAGGGTTGCAGCTCGTGTAACCACCTGGGTCTTAAGGAACAGACTCCCTGCCAGAGGCCGTTCCAGTAAAACTCTCTCCATGCAGGGGTTTGCTCTGCACCCAGCTCTGGGCACACATCCCTCCTTCTTCCTGCCAGGACCCACTGCAGTCTTCTCCTGGCTGTGCCCCTGGTCCCATCGGCAGAAGGGTGGCAGCCGAAAAATATTTACTGAATCCTTTCTCCGCTGGCATAGTGCCTAAGACATTTGACTGCTAACCAGAAGGCTGGCAGTTCAGACCCACTAGCCACTCCTCGGAAAGAAGGTTGGGCAATCTACTTCCGTAGTGATACTGCCTCAGTAACCCAAGGAGGGGTCACTGTGAGTTGGATCCGACTTGATGGCAGTGAGTGGTTTTTTTTTTTTTTTTGTTTTCTTTACTCCAGGCGCTGGCATTGGGCCATGTCTTTTAATCCTCATGCAACAGTGTGAGCCAGGTTACTGCTCAGTGTTTCCATCTTAAGGGTGTAGACATTGAGGCACAGAGAGAGGAAGGGATCTGCACAAGGTCACACGGCCAGAAAGTGGGGAGCTGGATTTGAACTCAGGACAGAGTGATTTCAAAGTCCCTGCTCTTGCTCACTGCACCCTGCTGAGTGTGTTTATTTCAATGTCCATCTATTCAGCACATTGCATTTTTCCTTGATAGTTACTTTTTCCATATCCATCTCTGCTACCAGATGTAGCAGAGTCAGGTGAATGCAGCAAGTATCTGATTGATCTTTATAACCTTCAAGGCTTTGAATCAGACTTCGACACAAATCCTAATTCCCTTACTCTTTAGGTATCTGACTCTGGAAAGGTTTCTTAACCTCTGTGCAGGTCAGAAAATGACCTAATAAAGAGAGAGAATAAAATGTGATTGTTGGAGGATACAGAGATAGTGCTGTAACGTGGTTGGTAGGAGTGATGGAAATATATTGGGTTTAAGGAGCGACCTGTTTCTGCCCTATTCAGAGACAAAATCAATTGGTGCCATGTACAAAAAGGAATAAAATCTGTGCTTTATTTTTTTGAGGGGGCATCATGGGAAGAGTAATGCCTTTGCTCTTTGGATCCTTGGATTAGTTAGGGAGACAAGTAGATTCATTCATCCATTTCAGTCATTCAACATTGTGGAGTCCCTACTATGTGTTGGCAGTGAACGGAGGGAACGCCTGCCATCATGGGATAGCATAGGCCCTAGCTCACCCCACACTGTGCCGCGAGTTAGGCCTTTCTGGAACACTGGGCCTTGCTGCTCTCTGCTCCCCAGCCTCCCAGCGACCGGCAGATCCTGACTTCCCAACCTTACTCCTCACCCAGGGCCTTTGTGCGTGCTGTTCCCCCTGCTTGGGCACCCTTCCTGCTGAGCCAGATGTGTTTTTCTTGGCCCACATGGTGTGTTGGGAAAATGTGGCATTAGACATCAGCACGTAACAGCTGGGTGATCGCACGGGAGAGTCCGGATTTCCAATCCCTCTTGAAAAGCATGCCATTCCCTTGGATCTCCTTCTCTTCAGCCTTCCCAGGTGGTCGGTTCCGCACAGCCTCCGCCGGCCTGATGCGCTCATTTACGAGAGTCCGAGGTCCATATGTTAAGAGGTGCGCTTCATCTGGCTTTGCACACTGGGTCTTGGCAGTAAGATTTCACATGATTAAAAAGTTTGGCTGCTAAATCCAGAAGGCCCGAGAGAACTGCTTGCCAGGTGGATCCTGTTGAGGCCCAGAGGGGGACAACAAGCTGCCCCAATTTGCCCAGAAAGCTGTGAACCCCACTTGATCTTCAAAAAGGTGGCAAGACCCCACTCAGGGCAGGAACCTTTATCCCAGTTGCTGTCCTCTGGGCTGTCTTCTTCTGCCCCAGCAGCTGCATGAGGCCACTTCCTGTCCCCCCCTGCCTGGCCACAGGGCTGCTGGTCAGTGGCAGAAGTGGCCCCCGGTCAGACAGCTGGTGGGCAGCTGGATGCCAGGTCTCCAGTTTCCGAGAGTGGGCGCCCAGCCTCTGCTCACCTCCCTCAGCAGCTGGCTAAGTTCGCCCCTCTGGTGTTTGGGACTCTGAATTGAACTGAGGGTGGACAGGACCCCGAACAGTCTCTTGCCCACCCAGGGTTCCTGTTCTGTTCTTCCGCACCCCCTCGTTCCCCACCCGGGCTCTCTCTGAATGCCTCAGCACATACCACTACCTACACTCAAGGCAGGTCTCTGCTCAGCCAAAGACTGGGAGCTAAAAATAGCCCTGCCCCCCTCTGGCCATGTAATCGGAGGCGGGACAGCTGCTTTCGATAAGCTGGAGAGCTCTGGGCTCTGGCCAGTTGCCGCCTGCTTACTGAACACAGATTGCCTTGGCGGAAACAGCCCTGTTCTGGGCTCTCCCTTTTCCTGCTGGCTTTGAGTGGGTTGAGTTCCATGCTAAACCAAGAAGCAGCCCCTAACAGATCTGAGGGCCTGCTTGAGCCTCTGCCTCCTGGGGGCAGTCACACTGGAGTCGGAAAAGCCACTTGGTTTCATCTGTCCTGTGAGCACTTCTGCCTCCCCGAGACCTCCCTGCTGACTCTGGGGGAAAAAAAAAAAAAAAACGAAAACCAAACTCACTGCCGTCTAGTCGATTCCGACTCATAGTGAACTCCTTTTGGGTTTCTGCAGCGAATTATCTTTACAGAAGTAGATTGCCCAGTCTTCCTTTCACGGAGTGGCTGATGGGTTTGAACCACCAACTTTCTGGTTAGCAGTCAAATGCCTTAGGCACTATGCCACCAGAGCTCCAGAACACTTCTTCTCATTTGGTGATTCATGCCTTCATTTGTTATTTGATGATTGAGCTCCACTGGGAATTAGACCCTATTCAATCCCTGTTGTTGTTGTTATGTGCTGTTGAGTGGACCCGACTCATAGCGACCCCTCCTTGGGTTTCCAAGGCAGTATCACTACGGAAGTAGATTGCCCCATCTTCCTTCCGAGGAGTGGCTGGTGGGTTTGAACCTCCAGCCTTCTGGTTAGCAGTCAAGTGCCTTAGCCACTATGCTACCAGAGCTCCATTCCCTGGGAGGTGCAAATGGTTAATGCATTCACTGCTAACTGAGAGGTTGTTGGTGGAGACCACCCAGTGACACTCGGAAGAAAGGCCTGAGGATCTGGTTCTGAAAATCAGCCGCTGCAAACGGTTCTGCTTTGTCCCACATGGGGTCCCCATGAGTCGGAGTTGACAGGAGGGCAACTGGGTTTTATGGTTTTAGGAACTGGGCCTGCTGCTGAGAGTAATACAAATAATGCCTGTTCACGGAGCAGTTACCTTCTGGCTGGGGTAGGGCCTAATAAGCACATAAATAAATCCATAAATGAGTTAACTAACTCCAGGCAGTGCTGAGTGCTGAAAAGGCAGTGAGACACACAGATGGGATGGACTGCAGGAGTAGGGGCTGCGCTTGAGAGGTGGTCAGGGAGGGCTTCTCTAAGGAGGTGGCATTGGAGCTGAGACCTGAAGGATGAAAAGGAGTGCCCCACGAAGAGGTGGGGAAGGGCATTTCCAGGCAGAAGGAGCAGCAAGTGCAAAGGCCCTGCAGCAGGCATTTTTGAAGAAGGGAAAGATGGTGGGTGTGGCTAAAGCACAGTAAGGGGAGGGCAAAGGAGATGAAATCAGTGAAGGTTAGGGGACCAGGTCATGCAGGGCCTCATTATCACGTGGGCTGTGCTAAGGAGTTTTTGGACTTCTTTCCTGGGAGCCATGGGGAAGCTGGTTGGAGGGTTTTAAGTTGGAGAATGACATGATCTGATCACCATTAGCTCTCCTGACTCCCCACAACCAACCTTCATGCTAATACGTTCATTTCTGTTGCTGTTCGTTTATTCTTCCCTCTACCCACTCATGCATACAGCCATCCTTCGTCCACTCTCCCATCCATCCACCCAGTTATCCATCTACTTATCATCCTCCTCTCCACCCACCCATCCACCCGTTTCCCATCTACCCAGTCATTTATCTGTCTATAGGTCATCCATCCATCTATCCACCTACCCATCCATCAACTCACTCATTTACCCAGTATCCATCCATCTACCTGCCCACCTGCCAACCAGCTCCCCCCAGCCTCCCCCACCCCACTCCTCCTTCCCTTCCATCGATCTGCTGAGCCTGAGGGGTCCAGGTGCACACCACCTTCCTGCCCCGGTCATAAGGAAAAGCCTGAGGCCTCAGTGTTGGGGTCCGTGGTCCCCAGGGCATGGCTGATGGCTGTGGTGGCCCAAGCCCTGCTTTCCTGCAGGAAATTCCAGCTGTCTTTTCCAGAGGTGGGTAGATGGGGGCCAGGCCAGCTTTGTGTTGGTTGCCCTGGCTTCATGATTGGGGGTGTCCTCTCAACCGTCTCTTGCATTCCTGGCAGTGAGTTTGTTGCCTGGCTCCTGGAAATTGGTGAGATCAGCAAGACAGAAGAAGGGGTCAACTTGGGCCAAGCCTTGCTGGAGAATGGGATTATCCACCATGGTGAGTGGGGTCCGGGACATTCTGGGCATCTGGTACATACAGACGTCCTAGCCCCAAGCTGCAGGTCTCAGCAGGGCCCGGTATAGAGTGGGGTGGGGGGACCTTGTGTCTTTAACTACATAACAGAGAAACAGTAGCACCCCCTCTCTCTGGAGTGTAGGTGGGGAGTTCCGTGACATTGTGCTCGGCACAGAGTCTTGCTGGGTAAATGATGATGATGGGGTGGCGGGCTGTGGGTGGGAAGGGCCTGGGGGCATGCCTAGCCTCACTGGCCCCCTGGGTCCCTCCAGTCTCTGACAAGCACCAGTTTAAGAACGAGCAGGTGATGTACCGCTTCCGCTATGATGACGGCACCTACAAGGCCCGGAGTGAGCTGGAAGACATCATGTCCAAGGTAGGGGCCCCGACTCCACGACCCTGACCAGCCAGCCTTGTTGGGACCACCCAGGGCCGGGCCTGAGCTCCTTCCCGACTGGGGTCCTCACCATCCTGCTCCACGTTAGGAGCATCTATCCCCCAACCACCCGCTGCCGTTGAGTCGATTCTGACTCATACTGACCCTGTAGGACAGAGTACAACTGCCTCATAGGGATTCCAAGGCTGTAAATCTTTATGAAAGCAGATTGCTACATCTGTTTCTTGTGCAGCAGCCAGATAGTTTAACCACTGCACCACCAGACCTCCTTCCATCTGTGCCGGCAGCCTAGATTTGTACCCCTTGGCTGGGGGAGGACCCTGGAGGACTGGCCTGATCCCAGACTCCCCCCTTCATTTCTCTTTCAGGGTGTGAGGCTCTACTGCCGTCTTCACAGCCTATACACCCCTGTGATCAAGTAAGTGGCTCTCTCCAAGCTGCAGTTTCATCTCCATCTCTTCCCAGCTGTGTGGCCTTGGGCTGGTAACTTGAACTTTTGAGCCTCATTCTATTTATCCATCAGATGGGCCAATAATCACATCTCCCCTCTAGGATTGTCATTAGGATTACGCGAGTGGTTCACGTTGTCAGTTCTAGAATCACACAGGCTGAGTTTGAAGTTGAGCTTGCTAGTTACCAGCTGTGTGACCTTAGGCAGAGTGACTTAACCTCTCTATGCTTCAGCTTTTCATCTTTAGAATGGGAATAAATAATAGTATCCACCTCTGGGCCTTGAACTTGCTGTTCCCTCTCCTTGGAGTATTCTCCCTCTATGTAGCTGCATGTTTGCTCTCTTTCTTCCTTCAGAGAGTCGGCGCTCCGTATCCACGTATTCACAGATTCAAACAACTGTGGATCAAAAATATTCAGGGGAAAAAAAGGAGCAATTCAATGGTCAAGCAATCCCTTGAAAGCTAAAAGAGAATGGAATGTAGCATTTACATATCATTTACTTTGTATCAGGCATTGTAAGTAATCTAGAGATGGTTTAAAGCATACAGGAGGATATGCAAATACCAGGCCACTTTCTGTAAGAGACTTGAGCCTCTGCGGATTTGGGTATGCGCAGGGCATCCCTCCTGTACTAGCCTCCCACAGATCGTGAGGGACACCTGCACCCCCAAATCAGAGAGGTCTCTCCTGAGCGCCTTTATGAAGTGTCACCACCCTGGTACTCTCTAGCCTTCCTTAATTCTGCTTTAGTTTTCTTCTTGAAATCTGTCACTGCCGGACACTCTGTATGTTTATTTGTTTACCTGGGCACTCTCTTCCCTATGGGAATGTAGACTTCCCAGGGATGTGGGTTTGTTGTTGGCTGCGTTCCCCACGCCACGAGCAGCACCTATAACAGCACTCAATAGTAGGATGTTCCTTTCCCACAGAAACACTGTATCTGGGCTGTCCGGTGCAGTAGCCGTTAGTCACATGTGGCTTTTGAACACTTTCCCTGAGGAAGGTGATTTCTTTTTGTTAAATAACTTCTTACTGTGATTTGGGTAAAAGTGTGCAGAGCACATTGGTTTTCCATCAGCAGTGCGTACATTTTCATTTGTGACAGTGATTGCATTCCCACAATGCAACAGCACTCTCCACACTTCTTCGCTGTGTGTCCTGCTCCATTCATCCTTCTCTTCTGTCACTCCTCCCTTTGAGCTTTATCCCTGGGCAAGTGCTGCCCTTTTGATTGTTCCAAGGAGTGCATACCTCCCTGGTGTTCTTGTTCACCCTTGGAGGCCTGCCCATCATTGGGCTGAGAGTTGAGCCATGGGAGTGAGTGGAAGATGATTTTTTAGTTTATTTTGTTGGTGAGAATCTACACAGCAGAACTTAGACCAGTTTACCAGTTTCTGCACGTTCAGTTCAGGGGTATGATGACCTTCTTGGGGTTGTGCAGCCATTCCCCCCTTTGCTGAGTTGTTCCTCCTCCAGTAACGTAAACTCATCACCCCCTAACTTGCCTCTTCAGTCTTCTGAGTTGTTGTTGTCAGTTGGATTCCACAGATCTCAATGTCAAAAGAGCACAGTGCTCAAGACAGGCATGCTTTACTCATGAAGCTAAGCTTAGTATCAAGAAGACTTCAGGGGATAGTTTTAGTTTAAGGTTTAAAGATTATGTCAAGGCAATAGTTTCAGGGTCTCTTCCAGCCTCAGTGGCTCCAGAAAATGTGGATTTCATGAATCAGAATTTTAAATTCTGTTCTACACTTCCCCCCTTTTGATCAGGATTCTTCTAGCATTCAGTAATGGTAGCTGGGGAATGTCTAGTTCTTCTGGTCTTATGGCAAAGAAAGGTGTTGTTCATGGAGATGATTAGCCACACAGAAGACTCTGATTTGTAATTTAATTTAGTAATAATTGATTGGAGTTTAAAATGACTGATATTGGGCTGCACAGGCATAAGGCAGAGTAAACAATAAAAAAGCAACAACAAAAAACCCAGCCCCAGTTGCTGTTAAATTGATTCCAACTCCTGGCACCCATGGGTGTCGGAGCAGAGCTGTGCTCCACAGGATTTCAGTGGCTGAGTTTTCAGAAGTAGATCACAAGGCCTTTCTTCAGCAGTGCCCCTGGATGGACTTGAACCTTCAGCCTTCTGATTGGCAGCCATGTGTATTAATCACACGCACCACCCAGGGACTCCTAAGGCAGAGTAACCTGTCATCAGGTTGATTCCAACTCATGCAACTTGGTAGGACAGAGTTGAGCTGCCCCACAGGATTTCCAAGGCTTTAGTCTTTACGGAGATAGATCCCCATATCTTTCTCCTGTGGAGTGGCTGGTGGGTTTGAACTGCTGACCTTTCAGTTAGCAGCAAGTGCTTATCCACGGCACTATCAGGGCCCATTTAGGGAAGAAGTGCAGTCAGTAAATAATTGTTGAGTGAATGTTGGATCCTTTTGCCTCCATTTCTGTAGCTGTTGGGTTGTGAGGATTAAATTCGTGGAATGTGCTTTCAATGTCTCCTGACACTTAAAAAACCAAAACTCACTGCCACTGAGTCCATTCTGACTCATAACGACCCTCACTGGGTTTCCAGGGCAGTAAATCTTTATGGAAGTAGATTGCCCCATCTTCCTTCCACGGAGCAGCTGGGGGGTTTGAACCGCCAACCTTCTGGTTAGCAGTCAAATGCCTTAGGCACTGCGCCATCAGAGCTCCTTTGGCACTTAAAGAGTAAGCTATAGATGTCAGCAAGTGGTCCTTCTCTTTACCACCACTCTTGTAGCTGTGGATGAGAGGACAGGGAGGATGACTAGGTTCTTATCCCAGCTGCAAATTCCTCTGCCTTATGTCTTGATAGCTCTTATCACCTCTCGGGAGGAGAGGGGTGGGGCCTTTGCCTGGCATTTGCTGACCCAGTTGGAGGTCAGGCCCTGGGAACAGCTTTCATCCAGACCTGCCTCCGCCCTCCTCAACTCCTCCAGGATGCTCTTGTACAAACCCAAGAAGGCGGGTGGACCCTGGCTGGGAAGGCCCCTCCACCAACCCCCAGAGAAGGAAGCAGCAGGGGAGGGCAGCAGGTCTCCAGTTACTACCCTGCAGGCTACCGGCCCGACTCCTGAATGACTGGAGAATCCCCCCACTGGACCTTCTTTATCAGCCTTGACACGACTGGCCACAGAAACTCATTTCTGTCGGCTCCAGAGCTGAGAATTTGTTGCCATTTGGG
The DNA here is from genome assembly GCF_000298275.1 of Orycteropus afer afer. Taxonomy (NCBI): domain Eukaryota; kingdom Metazoa; phylum Chordata; class Mammalia; order Tubulidentata; family Orycteropodidae; genus Orycteropus; species Orycteropus afer. The sequence continues at coordinate 7,998,074 of NW_006921636.1, forward strand.
TGCAAGGTCAGCTTAACCCACTGTGCAAGGCTCTGCGGGGATTTAGCTGCCCTGTCGGGTCAGAGTGTTTACTCAGCAGAGAGCCCTGACCCTCACAGGCCCCGCTCTTGGCTCTGTTCTGACCCACCCCCACCAGCAGCCCCCCAAGAGGACTTTCCATGCCAGTCCAGTGTACTACCTTTCAACACACAAACATCAACAGCAAACAGAGGGAAGAAGGAAGGAGTGGGTTTTTTTCTCACGAACCTGCTAGAGTCCACCAGTTTCTCAGCTTCAGCACTATTGATGTTTTGAGTCTGGATGATTCTTTGTAGTGGAGATGTTTAGTGGCATCCCTGGCCTGTGTCCACCAGATGCCAGTAGCGTTGATGCCCCCAAGTTGGAACAACCGATATGTCTCCAGACAGTGCTCCATGTCTCCTGGGAGCCAAAATAGTCCCGGCTGAGAAACCCTGGGCTAGAGAGAGGAGAGGGTCTCTGGACTGGAGCTTTAGAGACGTGCTCTGCTCCATCACCCTATAGGTGGGAATGGAGTCCTGGATTGGTAAGGGACCTGCCTTAGGTCACCCTGCAGTGACATGCAGAATCTCATAGACTCAGGCCACTGTCTTCCTGCGCAGCGCTTTCTTCTGGGCTCTGCCATGTCCACAGAGCCTGGGAGGCCTCGAATTGTGAGTGTGTCTGGCAGGAACATGGGCACCGTTCCCACCACATCCTCCCTCTCACAGTGTACTGCCTCTCCCTGCAGGGACCGAGATTACCACCTGAAGACCTACAAGTCCGTGCTTCCTGGGAGCAAGCTGGTCGACTGGCTGCTGGCACAGGTGAGAACTTTACTCTGAACTGGGGTGACCAGCCGTCTCACTTTGCCCCTGACTGAGGCCTTTCTTGAATGCAGGGCTTCTAGTTTTAGAACTGGACAGTCCTGGGCAAACCAGGACAAGGTGGTCACTCCCTTGGTGCCAGGCTGGAGCCTCCATGTAGCGCTTGCCACATTATTCCTTTTATTTATGTATCTTTTTAAAATTGTAGTAAATACATAGGTAACAAAGCATTTGCCCTTCCAGTAATCTTTGCAGACACTCTTCGATGACATTAAATATCTTCATTCTATTGTTCAACCATCACCATTCCTGAATTTTTCCGTCACTCTTAATGAAGATGTTCTTGGAGGGGCACAGGCTGACTGGGGGCTTGGCAAAGCACTCCTTGGGGCAGTTTTTCTGTACCTTCTCAGAGGCTTGTGTCCCATCTCCACTGCTTGTTTTGGGTGTCCCAGCTGCTCCCGCCTATCTGTCTCCCCTTCATAGCTCTGGTTCACAGGGTACTAATCAGCACTGGCAAAGGGTTGTGTGTTATCTCATCGAGTTCTCCAACCTTTGTTTTAGAGATAGGGAACTAGGGCTCAGAGAGGCCGAGAGCCTGGCCCTAGGGCACACAGCTGCTCACTGGCAAAGCTGGGACTTGAACGGGCTTGTCTTATCCCCTGGTGCTTTGGTTCTGTGAACTTCTCAGGGAACCCAGAAGAATGTTCATTTGCAGTCTGTGATAAGAACATATTGGCTCTGAAAGACGTGGAGAAAAACCGCAAAATCCAAATGGATCAGTGTTTAATTAAACATCTACAGAGCACAGCATTCCATCAGGTTTGTTAATTGTTAAATTCAGCGTCCGGAAAGACTTCATTCCATTGGAGAACAGTCTGTGGCTGGATTTCCTCACGTTGCACCGATTGCTGGTGATGGCTGAGAAGTCACAGCCAGTCTGTGCAGTAAACGCTTCTTGGCACCAAATAACTTCAAGGGCCAGTTTAGAAAAAAAACCTTGAAAAATTCTTTTTTTAAGCCAAAAAAGTAGGCTTAATGTGAGAGGTATACACATTTTAATGTTTGCTATTTTAATATGTTTCCTAAGGCATGGGAGGTCTCGAAAGAACTGTGGATTTGAGTTCAGATTTACAGTGGCTGGGAAGCCCAGGGTTCTAACCACTGCTCTACACCGCCCTCCTCACCCCGTGGGTCACGTGAAACCAGCCCAGAGCATGTGTTTTATTTCTACATTCATGGTGGTTCAGTGGTAGAATCCCTGCCTTCCATGTGGAAGACCCAGGTTCGATTCCTGAGCAGTGCACCTCATGCAGCTACCACCCATCCCCCAGTGGAGGCTCGCGTATTGCTGTGATGCTGAACAGGTTTCAGTGGAGCATCCAGACTGAGACAGACTAGCAAGAAAGGCCATGTGATCTCCTGAAAATCAGCCAGTGAGAGCCCTGTGGGGCACAGTGGGCTGTTCCACAACCAGTCACGGGTAGGGCGCAGGGCCGGGCAACATTTCATTCCATTGACCACTGGGTCTCCATGAGTCAGGGCCGACTCAACAGCGGCTAACAACAACAACAGACCTGGGTTCAAATCCCAGCTTCTTTACTTCCTGGCTGAGTGCCCTTTGGTAAGGTACTTAACCTCTCTGTGCCTCAGGTCCCTCCCCTGAATAATGAAGCTAAAAATACTCCCTTCTTCCTTGGATTGGTTTGAAGATACAATGAGTTAATCATGTCAAGTGTTTGTTGTTGTTGTTGTTATGTGCCGTTGAGTCGAACCGACTCATAGCGAACCCTCCTTGGGTTTCCAAGGCAGTATCACTATGGAAGTAGATTGCCCCATCTTCCTTTTGAGGAGTGGCTGGTGGGTTTGAACCGCCAGGCTTTTGGTTAGCAGTCAAGTGCCTTAGGCACTATGCTACCAGAGCTCCTTGTCAAGTGCTTAGAATGATGTAATTGGTCAGTAGATGCAACGATTATTATAAATCTTTCTCTCCTTCCACAAAGGATTCAGGGTGGTTCAGAATTCCAAGCAGGATGGAATGCTAGAAGGAGCCATAGTGGTGCGGTGGTTAAGCGCTTGACTGCGAATGGAAAGTTGGGCAGTTTGAACCCACGAGAAAGATGTGGCACTCTGTAAAGATGACAGCCTGGAAGACACTATGCAGCAGGTCTGCTTTATCCTATAGGGTCACTGTGAGTCGGAATCGACTCGAAGGCAGTGGGTTTGGTTTTGGTTTGTTTACAGAAGGCTAATGAAATTGCCGTGGGACTTGGAGCACTTTTGCCTTAAGACCAGGGAGTAGGCAGCCAGGGGCCTCCTGAGTAGGCTGACACCAGCTGAGGGGGCACTTGGTGTTTTGTTTTGGGGTTTAGGTGTTTTGGTCCGAGCCCAGCCATCCCCGGTGTCAGGGATCTCAGAAATGCCTGTTTCTCGCCGCCAGGGGTGGGTCTTTCTGTGGTTCGTCTTACCACTCAGCTTCATCGTGTCCAAGGAACTGATTGGTTGGTTTCAAAGCAGACTGTGGATGCAGATGGCGAATCATGGGGTAGAGTGGGACAGGACGTGGTGAGAAGTCATGGATGGAGACATATAGGCATGCCTCCTTTTATTGTGCTTTGTGGATACTATGGTTTGGTTTTTTATTTTTATTTTTATTTTTTTTTACAAATTGAAGCTTTCTGGCAACACCATTTTTCTAGTAACATGTTCTCACTCCCTGTCTCTATGTCACATTGTGGTAATTCTTATGATATTTCCAGCTTTTTCATAAGGTTATTGTACGCTTAATACACTACACCCACCCACTGACATTGAGTTGATTCTGCATCATGGCAACCCTTTAGGACACAATAGAACTGCCACATAGGGTTTCCAGGGCTATAAAACTTTAGGAAAGATTAACCTCATCTTTCTTCCTTGGAGTGGCTGGTGGGTTCAAACCGCTGACCTTTTGGTTAGCAGCCTTGGGCTTTAACTGTAGCACCATCACAGCTCCTTTAAGAGACTGCAGTATACTGCAAACATAACTCTGTGAAACCACAAAACCCATGCGCCTTGCATTACTGCAGTATTCACTTAATTGCGGTGGTCTGGAACCGAACCCGCCACGTCTCTGAGTTCTGCCTTTACTTGGAGACAGAGTGGACTGATTGAGTGACTGAGGGGACAGGGTGGGAGTCAAGGATAAGCCCTGGATTTTGGCTTGGATTTTGGGTGGATGGATAAAAAGACGAGAGAAGAAATCACAGTCTGTGGGGGAAATCACTATTGCTCCTTGGGCATAGGAAGTTGCTCTATTTGGGTTGGATACCATGGGGCTTCCCAGGGTGGGTTGGGGAGGGGTGGGCTTTACTCTCCTGGAGCATCAGGACGCCTGATGCTACTGTTTTACGTTCTGGGGACACAGCAGACAAATTCCTGTTTTCTTGTGTCTTAAGTGCTGGCGGGGGCTGAGGGGTGGGAGAGACACTGAATGAACAAGAAAATGAGTTAAACGTGTTACTTGTTTTTGTGTGTTAGCTGGTGCTGGGGGTGACAGTGGGGGTGGGGCTAGAGTATGTGAGAGCAGGAGGGGGGTTTGCCCCTTTCAGTGGGTGAGGGTTGGCGCAGGTGACGCAGGTTGGTCAGGCTGGGCTTTAATGAGAAGGCACAGTTAGGCCGAGACCCAGAGGAGCTGGGAGTGAGCTAGGGAACATTTGGGACAGAACCTTCCATTCAGGGACAGCAACTCAAAGGCTCTGAGGCTGGAGGGAGCTAACGGAGACCAGTGTGGCAGGAGTGACGGGAGGTCGGGATGGGGGTGGGGACAAGGAGCTGAGGGGAGAGCATGATGGGGGAGCCCAAACCAAACAACTGGTTGTTGGTGTCAGTTTGGTTCCGACCCACTGTGGCCTTGTGTGCTGTAGACTAGAACTGTGCTCCATAAGGTTTTCTCAGCTGTGATGTTTTATGGAAGCAGATTGCAGGTCCTACTGTACCCCTGGGTGGGTTTGAACCACCAACCTTTAGGTTAGTCGTGGAACACAGACTATTTGCACTACCCGGGGACCATTGGGAGAGCTAGCAGGCAGACAGTCACATGGAGCCTTTAGGCCATTGACAGGACTCGACCACTGCAAGCTCCTAACAGAGGATGGCCGATGCCTGGCTGAGGTCCTCAGGGGATCCCTCTGACTGCATGAGGAGGACTGTGGAGGGACTGAGAGGAAGCTGGCATCAGGGAGGCCAGTGAGGAGGCCCTTCAGTCTCCAGGCAGGGGAGGCTGGTAGCTGAGAACAGGCTGTGGTGTAGCAGGTGGAGAGGTGGTTGGATTCTGGGTATATCTCCCAGGTAGTGTGTCTCAGTCTCCCAATGCTGCTATAACACGTATACCACAAGGGGGTGGCTTTAAAGGACAGAAATGTATTTTCTCACAGTTCAGAAGGCTGGGAGTCTGAACTCAGGGCACTGGCTCTAGAGGAAGGCTCTCTGTGGCACTGAGGGAAGGTCCTGTCTCAGCTTCTGTGGCCCCAGTGTCCCTTGGCTCCTTGGCGATCCTCACGTGTGCTCTGTGCCCCTCAGTGTGTGCTTGTTGGCCTCTGTGTTTCTGTGGCTCCTTATCACTCAGGCGATTAGGTTTTAGACACACCCTGCACGTGCCCTAAGTAGCATTACAAAGGAAACCCTATTTCCAAATGGGATTATAGCCACAGGTGTAGGGTTAGGAATCCAGCATATATTTTGGGATGCACATAGTTCAATCCATCACCAGACCTGATGAGATTTACTGATGGATGGATGGTATGTGGGAAGTGAGAGACAGAGGGGTCAGGGACAACTCCAAGGTCTTCATCCAGAGTAACTGGAGAGGGTGGAGTTGCTGTTGATGGAGACAAGGAGGGTGCAGAAGGGAGCAGGTTTGGGGGGAGGCTCAGGGCTGACTGGGGCATGTGGGAGGAGGACCCAGCAGAAGGGATTGCCAGCGGTGGTTGTCTTTGGGAACTAGCATCGGGACAGGGTGGGGGCACCTCGTGGCCAGCGCTGCCAGGGAAGCCTGGTGCTGGCCCAAGGTTCCAGGAGTAGCCTGAATCATTGTCCATGGACCCTGAGTCCCCCCCCTCCCAGCATCCTGCTTCAAGTGGAAGCAGCGTGAGGAAGGGGACCAAACTGTTGCAGCTGACCAGGAAATGCACCATCTGCTTCAGCAGACCTCCTGGGCCTCGGCCTGGCCTGGGGCACAGGGAAGGAGCTGGCAAAGAAGAATGACTCCCATGGGACTGATGGAAAGACATTTGGTATCCATCCGATCTGGGTCAGGGACGGGGGAAGAAGGTGCCCCTGTGTGTATGTGCGTGTGTGCATGCGTGTATATGCGTGTGCATGCGTGTATGTGTGAGATACTGAGGCTGTGACCTTGAAGACTGGTTACAAGAAGACAAGATTTCAGGAGTCATCCCCACCTTATACCTTAGCAGGAAAGCCAAGAAGAAAGCATGTGATTGTTTAGTTCAGGAGGGTTATTTCTCTTTAGATACATCTTCTTTTCTGGCTTCTAGATCATTCTGTACTTGAAAACAAAACGTTGATTGGCTCGGTTAAAAATGCTTTGGCTGCATATAATAGGAAACCTAACACTCAGTGGAGATGTTTTTCTCTCATATAACTAGGCATCCAGAGTTCATGTTTCTAGGGATCAACAATGCGTTACCTCAGCATCTCAAGATGGCTGCCACAGCACAAGGCACCACATCTACAGACTTTGGTCAAAGGCAGGCAGCAGGGCATTGAAGAAAGTTGTCTTACTCTGTTAACTCGGGAGGAGGTCTTCCCACAGATCCCCCAGGGGTCTTTCCTTCAGTTCTCATTGCCAGGTGGGTCCCACAAGTACCCTGAAACCGGACTCTGGGGAAGAGAACAGGGATTGCCAAGAGACGCGTTAGGATTCTCAGGGTGCACGCCCTGAGCCTGGGGAAGGGGTTGCCTCCCCACTGCCCAGAGATTCAGGGTTCTGTGAACTCCCAGGAGATGGTGGGCATTAGCTCTTGGGTAGATGAGCTCTGTCCTGTTCTCTTTTCTCATCAGCTGTGGGTTACCTCCTTTAGTTCTCAGAGCAACCCTGCGGGCAGTTCAGTCATTACTTTGAGAGAGGGAGAGTTTTGGCTTCCAGCACGCCCCTTCCCCCAAGGGCAGCTGAGGCCTGCAGTGTCCTCTGCTGGGGTAGCCAGCCAGCTGGGGTCTCCCCAGGCCACCCTTGGCCACCTCCCATCTCTGGGCCCACCTCCCATGCTCAGGTTCAGTTTCTTTTCCCTAACATGGGCGTGTGACAATGGTGACAGTGGTGACCTGTCAGGGTCTGCTGAGGCACCCAGGAAATGAAAGACAGTGTTATTGTTACTGTCCCTGTCCCAGCCTGGGAGACCTTTCCCTGACTATATAGGGGTAGACTGGCCTCTTCGTCTCCCTAGGCTCACAGTGGTGTATACTGCTCTTAGCCCTGTTGGCGTCCAGGTGAATGCGGTGAGTTCACCTTACGGCCACTACCCGGACAGCCCTCTAGACAGACTTCCTGGCCCTCCAGCTCCATTTCACTGATGAGGACACTAAGACTTAGGGTGGGAGCTCTGGTAGCATAGTGCCTAAGGCACTTGACTGCTAACCAGAAGGCTGGCAGTTCTAACCCACCAGCCATTCCTCGGAAGAAAGATGAGCCAATCTTCTTCTATAGTGATACTGCCTCGGAAACCCAAGGAGGGGTCGTTATGAGTTGGGTCCGACTCGAGGGCACATAAAAACAACAACAAGGCTTAGGGCAGAGTTACTGGGACACTCACTACAGGATGGTGTGTGTGTGCATGGAGTGGGTCCATAGGATGCCTTGAAGACAATGATAATAACAGGAATAATAATCATAATACCTCTGTATTAATGACAGGAGCCTGGGTGGTGCAGTGGTTAAACATTAGGCTGTTAACTGAAAGGTCAGTGCTTTGAACCTCCCAGCTGCTCTGCAGGAGAGAGATATTACAGTTTGCTTCTGTAAACATTTACAGCCTTGGAAACTCAATGGGGCAGTTCTGCTCTGTCCTGTGGGGTCACTGTGAGTCAGAATTGGCCCGATGGCAGAGCTTTGGTTTGGTGCGGGCCCTGATGACAGCTGATCAGGGGCATCACTCGGGGTAGTGATGCCTTGGAGAAGACAGGGCTGAGAAAATAAAGTGCACACAGGAAGTGAAACTAGCAAAATTAGAGAATTGCCCATGGCCACAGCCAGTAAGTGGCAGAGCTAAAATCCGGCCCCAGAGTCACTCTGTGACCTCTCTGCTCTGTGCCCTTATGTCTGAGATGCCTGGACTGGGAAGGAGCCAAGGGGTCAGTGAGCTGGGGCAGGAGACAGCAGGGGACAGGCCAAGGAGCCAGGTGCAGGAGGGCACAGATGGGTAATATGTGGTGCTGGCTTGGCAGAAACATGTCCAGAGTGCTGCCCCGCTGACCCCGGGTGCCCACCCCGGGTGGGTGCTGATGGTGGCAGATTTTCAGCATGGCAGAAAGGGGCCAGGTGGGAGCAAGCAGAGGCCTGGGAGTGTAGGGGACAACAGCTCAAGGTACCACAGAGGAAACAAAGGATAAACAGGAACAGGAGCCCTAGCTGCAACCTGGGACAGCCAGCCTGTCCTCTCCAAGCCTCAGGTTCCCTTTCTGTAACATGGGGATGGGAAGGGCCCTTCATCCCTGAAAGGCCTCCATTCACTGTACACTTGGGCAAGCTGCCAAGCCCCTTGGTGCTTAAATTTCTGTCAATTTGAATTGATCAGAGTGGTTGGCCTCCCAGGGTGATGGTGAAGACTGGATGAGGCTGTGTGATGCCCAGCACATGGTGAGCAAGGGGCCACCATGAGCGTTCCATGGGGTGTCAGAAATGACGGGCCAAGTAGTCTGAGGCACGCTATGTGAAGGAACGCCCCACTGTGTTGCATTTCCCCTCTCCGCTTTGCCTCTGGCACCTCCATCCCTAGGTGGTTTCCTGGCAAGAAGTTAAAGCGAGAAGTGCTCTCTGCGTGCCAGGCACAGGGGTAAGAGTCTCGCCAGGAGCAGCCCACCTGGTCCTCAGAGGCCTCTGAGGGGCGGGTGCGATTGTTCCTGCTTCATTGAGAGCAGGAAACCGAGGCTTAGGGAGACTAAAGTCTCTCTACCCGCGGCTTAGTCCAGAGTCAGTCTGCAAGTCTGGTTTCCCACCTTCACTCACTCATTCAAGTATTTATTGTGTCCCTCCAAGTATAGATGCTGTGTTTCAAGTGGGGACACAGTGAACATGGCAGACACTGCCTGCCACAGGGAGCTGACACTCTAGGAGGGGAGACAGAACTTAAACTAAACAAACGCATGAGTTAGTTTCAGATTGTGACAGACACCATGTGGTTATCACACAGGGTGATGAGAGCATGTGGCTAGATGGGTGTTTGTTGGGGGAATGAGTGGCAGGGAGTTAGGAGCAACACTGGAGTCATTAGGGAAAGGCCTCTCTGAGAAGGTGACACAGACACTGAGACCTGAAGAGCTGGGAGAGGGACATTCCAGGCACCAAGGCCCTGATGTGGGGCCGTGTATGGTGTGGAAGGAGCGGCCAGGAAGCCAGCGTGGCTGGATTGTCACGGTGAGTAGGCCATTGGGGCAGATGCGGCGGGCAGTGTGGCTGGTGAGGTGGCCCGGACGTGTGGGCCCTAGAGCAGTGTCTGTGTGGCCTTCTCAGGGAAGGGAGGGAATGCTGCCTTTGCTGACTTGTGGTTCCCCACAGCTGGCGGGAGTGGTGCGTCCAGGGCCGTGTTTCACTCTGGCAATAGCCCAGGCATGTTAACCTGAGAATCCCCGCTGTTCTAACTTTTGGAGCCTTTCCGTTAGTCCTCCCAGAGCCCTTGGACAGGGAGATTGGGGAGAAAGGCAGGGAGCCCAGGTTATGAGTGCCTCAGAAAGCCAGGTGGGCTCTAGACCCTGCTGGGCCTCCCAGGCCACAGAGTGGGCCTGCTGCCCACTGGGTCCAGCCTCCTTCCCTGCCGGCTCCTCACAGCTGGGGCCGCCTCCCCTGGCAAGATGCCAAGCATGCTGGCCCTCCAGCCACTGGCCTTGTGTCTCAGGAGAGAGATTTGTCCTGCCTTGAGTTAGCTGGTATGGCCCGTGTAGTGAAATACAGCCAACGGCTGCCATAGGCCCTCTAGTCTGGGTCTAAGTGCCAGCCTAGGCAGCTGAGCCCTGCAGCTTCCAAATGGCATTCATTTCTTCTTTATCAGGAAATCCCCTTCTCAACCCCCTGGGCTGCTGAGGAGGAAGGAGGGATAGTCAGGGCCCCTGTCCCGGCTCATGGCAGGTGGGCGCCTCTCAGGACGTCTCACATTTCAAGTCCTTTAAATGAGAGACTGGCTCACCCGGTGGCCCTCCGGACGGAGTTGCTGCTTGTTACCTGGCCACAAGCTCCTGCAGGCTTTGGTCCCTGCTGCAACACCTTCATTCATTCAAGAAATGTTTATTGAGCACCTGCTATAAGGAGCATCTGATGCAATCCGGGGGCATTTGCAATCGCCTCATATGCATGTGAAAGCTGGACAGTGAATAAGGAAGACTGGAGAAGACTGTTGTGTTTGAACTATGGCTTTGTTAGTGAAAAATACTGAATATATTGCAGGCTCCCAGAATGAAGAAATGAGTCTTAGAAGAAATTTTGGATACAGCACCAGCAAAGACCAGCGGCTAGCGAAGAACATCGTGTTTGGTAGTGGGACAGGGAAGACGAGGGAAACCCTTGATGAGGTGGATTAACAAGATGCTGCAACGATGGGCTGCGAGACACCAGTGATTACAAGATGGCACAGGACCAGGCAGCATGCCATTCTGTTACATGTGAGGTCACCATGAGTGGAGCCCACTTGGTGGCAACTACAACTGTGGGCCAGGCCCTGGGGACTCAGCAGTGAACACGGAAGATGGAGGTCCTTGTCCTTGTGGAGCTGACCTCTAGGTCACCTCTCCTGGCCAGCCGTGGTTTCTTCTCTCCCCACCCTACACTTTCGCCTGTGTTGCCCCCATGCCTAACAACACCTCCCCCACAGCTCACACACTTTGCCTGGATGTATTGAGATTATTTGGGTCGCCAGCAACAGAAACAGTCTCTGGCTTATTTAAGAAGAACAATAAGAAGATGACTTATTGGGAGGGTTTGGAGCATTCACAGAGCCCAGGGGAGACCAAGGAGCCAGGCCTTTGAGGGCAGGCTCCCTGAAATGCCAGCTTTTCAGAAGCCAGAACCAGGGAAGCAGGACTTCGGAGCACTGCCACTGGGGAGACTCAGCACCAACTGCTCTCTGTCTTTGAGCTCCTCCACTCAAGCAGATGCTCCTGAGCAGGAAGTGTCCTTTTGGCCTAGCTTAGATCCTGCGTGCATACCTGGCCAGGGAGGGCGGTGAGCTCCGATGGACCGTCCTATAAGACTGCATCTGACATGGGAGCACTGGCCTCAAAGGCAGAACCAACAGAGGCCCACCACACTGACCACTCTGGTTCATTCTTCAGATTTCTGATTGGATGTCACTTCCAACCAGAAGCCCTAACATGCACCATTTTCCCCGGGGTTCATTTGTATCAGCTTGAAACGTTTTTACATGCAAGAGCAGAAATCCCAACTCAACAATGCCTTAAACAGATAACCATACCACATCTTAAGAAGTATGGAAGTAGGTAGTTTCAAGGCTGGTGTATGGACTCAGTGATGTCCTTGAGGACCCAGGAGTCTTGCATTCTTCAGGCCACCATCCTCTGTACCTCAGCAGAGTCAGCCATCTTGGTTATAAGATGGCCACCACAGCCCCACGCCTCACTTCCTGACTTTGCCCCAGGCAGGGAGGGTGGAACTGCTTTTCCTGTTCATCAGGGAGGGACATGTTTTCCAGAAGCCTCTGGTAGGCTTCCCTGGATGCCTCATTGGCTGGAACTGGGTCAGTTATGAATTCAATTTGATTCCTAATATCAGGGACCCAACTACAGAGACGGAAACAAGTTGTTGGGCACCCTCAAGTCGGTTCCTCGATTCCTTCTCATAGTAACTCCATGTAACAGAGTGGAACTGCCCCATAGTGTTTTCTAGACTGTAATCTTTACAGAAGCACATTGCCAGATCTTTTGTCACAGAGCTGTTGGGTAGGTTTGAACCACTGACCTTTTGGTTAGCAGCCAAAAGCTAAAAGCCAAAAGTGCACTCCAGGGCTCCTTTGAAACAGATTAGGTGCTTATGTTTCTCTTACATGATAGAAGCCTCAGAACGGGTAGGGCAGCCCCTTGATATCATCGCAGACCTGACTCCCTCTGCCATTCTTTCAGCTCTGCCATCCTTATCATGTATGTCCCATCCTCACGGTCACATAGTGGTCTAGGATGACTTCAGGAGCTCCAGCCATCACATCTTTGTTCCAGGCAGAAGGAAGAGAAAGGAAGGGCCATGGGCAAAGGGAATTTTGCCAGATCTCAGTACAAATGATTTCTGCTTATATCTGACTGGTCACCTCTGGCTACAAGGGAGTCTGGGAAATGTAGTTTTATAGATAGAGGCTTTGTCTGCAACATTGCCAGATTTTACTGCTGGGGAGGGATGCCCCAGTGGCGGTTTCTAGGCAACCCACAGTGTCTGCCACTTAAAATCTCCATTGTTCCTTTTAGCATTCATCACACATACAACTAAATAGTTTCCTTGTTTGGGTTCTGCTAGTAGTAATCACAAGCACATTTGGGGATAGTACAGTAATCAGAACAGAGAAAAGTCCCCACCCTTGTGGAGCCTGCATCCTGGGTTGTGGGCTTTTCAGATGCTGGTCCATCTAATGCCTTCTTGATTTATTCCAGGGAGACTGCCAGACGCGAGAGGAGGCGGTGGCACTTGGCGTGGGACTGTGTAACAACGGCTTTATGCACCACGGTAATGCACTTGCTTCCCAGACCTGCTTCCCAGGGGCCTCGCCTGCCTGGGATGACCATCCTAGTACAGGAGAGCTGGCAGGGACCCAGGGAAGGGAAACCGAGGCCTGGAGAGAGCAAGTGAGGGGTGGAGGCTGCGCAGCATGCTGGTGGGGAAAGCTGGGCCGGAAGCTGGGTCTGTGGCTCTGGAGACTGTGGAGAATGGGCAGCTCGTGGGTCCCTCCCCTGTTCTGCGTGGATTGAGAGGTCACTTCAGGTGGGGACCAAGATGGTAGAGCATGGATCGGAATTGAGGTCAAATTGGACTTCCTGTGCCCTTCTGCCTGGATTGGACGTGGCCTCTGATGTGGGCAGTAGGGGCCCATGGGTTTCCACGTGGAGTGGGTTGTGAATGCGAGAGGGAGGAAGCCAGGCTAGACCCTTCCTCGGACATTCATTCACTTTTGCTGGCCTTGCCCTCACACGGCGTTGCTATGAGTTGGAATTGACTCAGTGGCACCCAACCCCAACAGCAGCCCCTCAGGTAAATCACTTCTCTCTCATGTGGGCCATGTGGTCTGTGCAGCTGCTCAGCTCCATCGTAGCCCAGAAGCAACTAAAGGCGATGTGTCAATGAATGGGTGTTGCTGTGTTGCAATAAAACTTTATTTACAGAATTAGGTAGGGGCTATAGTGTTTCAGCCCCTAGTCTAACTGCTGGCTGAGAGAGTGGCCTGAAAAGTCGTCAGGTCCATCTCCCTTGTAGCCAACAGATTTGGTTCAGGGCCTGTCCAGCTACTCTTACTAAGGCCAGGCTCCTCTTGGGGCCCCAGCTTCCTCCCTCTTTCCACTGAGGCCCTGCTACTACCTTGTCCTCTGAGCTCAGCCACCTAGTGGTCCTGGAGGTTAGACAGCCCCAGCTGAGGTGGGCAGGGCCAGCTCAGCCGACAGTGACCTTGACCTCCCCACTCTCACCAGAGTCTTAAGGTTCCCAGAAGCTTCTCTGTTCCCCATGGCGCCCCCTCAGTTTGTCCCTCCCACCAGTCAGCTGGGCAGAACCTCTCATTTGTGGGTGACAGTAATGAGAAGTCCACCCAGCTGCTATTCCGGGAAGGCTGCTGGCTGAGAAAATTCCGCAGGGGGCAAGTCCCAAGCAGTGCTGACGCCCTCAGAGCCCCTAGGGGAGAGAAATTGCAGGGTGTGGGCCCTGCACCCCATCCCCTGCCACGAACTCAAAAATTGTCTAAAACAGGAAAGGCTGAAATCCTAGGGTTGGGGCTGCAGCAAAACGCAGGGTAGGGCTGAGGAAGGTGGGGCTGGGTCTCCAGGACCTCCCGCCACACCTCCCACCACGTCCGAGCTGAGCTCAGAGGGCCCCAAGGTGCCCTCACTTTAGCCACATACAGGGAAACTGGAGCTCTGGTAGCATCGTGCCTAAGGCATTTGACTGCTGAAACCAGAAGGTGGTTCAGACCCACCAGCCACTCCTCAGAAGGAAGACTGGGCAATCTACTTCCGTAGAGATACCACCTCGGAAACCCAAGGAAGGGTCCCTATGAGTCAGATCTGACCCGATGGCAGTGAGTTTGTTTTTTTTTTTTTTTTGAGGTTCCCCACTGAATCCTCAAAGCCATCTTGGGAGGTCGGCTTATTATCCCCATAGATGAAACTGCAGCTCACAGAGGCTAAAGGGCATGAAGGTAGTAAGTGGCTGAACTGGGATTTGAACAGGTGTACATCCTACAAAGCCCAAGAGCAGACGACTTGTCGCAAAGATGTGAAAGGTCGGACCTCACCCTGCTGAACTTAGACTTCAGGGAGTCTGTGCTGTTTTCCTCAAACCTTTCAGCCAAAACACAGCGGTGTGCTTCCCACGCCCAGCCCTTGAATCTTTTAACTCATGTTTATGCTGCAAGCGAAGCCCGCGGCCCCTAGAGACCTGGCACCCAGCTCTGGGGAAGGCAGCCATTTCTGTGCTTGTTTTCCCCAAGGAGGTAACTGGGAGGCCTGAGAAAGACACTCAGAGCAGGTGGAGGCCCCTAGGAGATGAAGGGGGAGAAAGAAAGGCCTCAGGCAGCATTTCGTTTAGTCACCAAAGCACTAAAAGGCCTGTCTTCAGGGATTACGGGACAGGTCGCTGCTAAAGCAGCTGATATTCTTCTGTCCGGACTGCTGACCTCAGACGCAGGCTTTACTTCACTGAGCCTCTGTTTCCTCCTTTGGCTGTTATGTTCATCCCTGCTTCTGTCTAACTAGCCAGGCCAGGCAACGGTGAAAAGGAGAAGGCCAGATGAGGGCGGTTCTGCCACCTCCTTCCTGGCTCTGTGACCTTGGGCAGCTTATTTAACCTTTTTGGACCTTGGTCTCCCCATCTGTAAAATAGGTATAGCAAATCCGTCCTTGTCTAAGGAACAAATGAACTTAGCCTTGGGTTCACCCTGTGCCTGGCACTAGTAGGTGTTTAGTTAAATTGGAATCCACAGGGATCAGATAACGTATTGGTTGTTCCAGGTTATTTTCACTCATTTTCCTGGCTTATCCTAGAACAGGGGTTGGCAAACTTTTTCTGTGAAGGACCAGATAGTAAACACTGTGGGCTTTGTGGACCAGACATCTCTGTCACAGCTATTCAGCTCTGTCCTCATGGCACGAAAGCAATCATAGATAATGGGTAAACGAATTAGCATGGCTGTGTTCCAGCAAACTATATTTATGGAAACAGGTCATGGGCTGGATTTGGCTTGAGGGGCCACAGTGTGCCTCTCCGCTAGGCTAGAGCACCTCATTAGGGTCCCTTTTTGATTCTAGGAACTCTGGGTAGAGTAGTTAAGGCATTTGGTCACTAACCAAAAGGTCAAAGTTTTGAACCTGCCAGGCACTCTCTGGGAAGATAAGACAATCTACTTCCGTAAAGTTTTATTATAGCCTTGGAAACCCTGTGGGGCAGTTCTGTCCTGTACTATGGGGTCACTATGAGTCAGAATTGACTTGATGGCAGTGGATTTGGTTTTTGGCTTTGGCTTTTCCATCCTAGGACAAAAGATACTGTCCTGTGTTCTGTGTAATTAGCTTTAGTTTTAACGTTCATATTTAGGTCTTTAATCCATCAGGAGTTTATTGTTGTATATGGTGTGAGATAGGGATACAGTTTTGTTCTTTTCCCCTGAGTGAGCCAGTTTTTCCTGCACCATCTGTGGAGCACTCCATGTGATCATTCATCATCTGTCATGTACTAAGTTCCCATAAGCACATGGGTTATGTGATATTTCCTCTCTCCCACCAGCTGTTTATCTGTTTCTGCTCCAGTTCCCCACTGGTTTTTGTTACTATAGATTTGCAATACAGCTTTATAGCAGGTGGTACAATCTCAGATTTTTCAAGAGAAGTCAGAAAGTCACATGTTTATATGAACTATCCTAATATGTTTGTGTTGGCCCACAATTCCTTTTTTAATAAACCACTGTGCTGGCCAAACCAAACTTGTCTAGGTGCTGGTTCCAGCCCCTGGCTGGCAGTTGGCAAACTACTGAAATGTTCCCATGTGAGCCTGACCTCGTGCTTGTCTGTGTGCGGCTTGCAGTGCTAGAGAAGAGCGAGTTCAAGGATGAGTCCCAGTACTTCCGCTTCCATGCTGACGAGGAGATGGAGGGGACCAGCAACAAGAACAAACAACTTCGCAATGACTTCAAGCTGGTGGAGAACATCCTGGCCAAGCGTCTGCTGGTAGGAGCAAGGCCTCGTTGCTGGGCCCTTCTTCCCACACCCACTTGCAGGCCTGGGAGCTGAGCTGGCTGGCCTTTGGGTTGTAGCCAGAGAAGAGGCTCAGCTTTGGGCACCAAAGAGTATGGGGGATTCTGGAAGATAGGTGGAGACACTGTCAAGAGACCAGGTCTGTTTATCAGCCAGGGATCTTCCCAGGAGTCCTGGTGGTACAACAGTTCAATGCTTGGCTAACCTAAAGGTTGATGGTTCAAACCCACCAGTGGCTCCATGGGAGAAAGACCTGGTTCCCTGCTTCTGTAAAGAAAACCCTATGGGACAGTTCTGCTCTGTCACATGTAGTCACTATGAGTTGGAGTGAACTCGATAGCACACAACAACAGCAGCAACAGCAGCCCTCTTCCTGGAAGAGATTGGGCTTACTGGGCGCCCCTTCCCTGTCCTTTCCATCTCCCCGCTCCCTCCCGCATCCCCAGCTGACACTGTGAAGTCCTGAAATCCCTCAGCCCATGTACCGTGTGACTAAAGTCAGCCTGGCCTCCTGTCCGTGTTCAGTTGCCATACAGTTATTTAGGGTGGAACATTTACCAGCCTGTTCAGATATTTCACCAGTGTAGCCCAACAAACCTGTTCCTATGCTTGCTGACCAGCCCTCATCTTAATGCCTGGCCCACAGTAGCCAATCAAGAGAGAAGCTCAACTTCTCTTAGGTGTTGCAATGCAGAGTCCCTGGGGTTATAAACAAGAGCCCTTCGTGGGTCTTTGAGAATTTGTAGGTAAGTTAGAATAGGTGCATATGGTTCTTATTTAACCTTACTTTCGTGCAAGAAAGGAGCTCTGGTGGTGCAGTGGTTAAATCGCTCAACTACCTGCCACTGTGCTGTGGGGAGGACTCCCTCCCACTCAGCTTCCTTCCTAGACCCACATCCTTGGTGGCTCGGCTCCTTTGGTCCAATTTCATTCATTCATTCAGTCAGTAAATATTTACTGAGCACCTAGTGTAAGGTGTAAAGGAGCTCTGGTGGCATAGTGCCTAATGCATTTGACTGCTAAGCAGAAGCATGGCAGTTCAAACCCATCAGCCACTCCTCAGAAGGAAGACTGGGCAATCTACTTCCGTAGAGATACTCCCTTGGAAACCTGAGGAGGGAGTCACTATGAGTCAGAATCGACTTGATGGCAGTGAGTTTGGTTTTTTTTTTTTTTGGTTCAGTGTATGCCAGTAGGTAGGAAGAGAGACAGTGAAAAGTAAACCAACATGTAATCAGTCATAGGTCATGGTGAGAGCCAGGTGGCATGTCCTCATTTGACAGGCGTGTATTGGGCACTTGCTATGGGCCAGGCACTGTTGGCTTCCCTGTAGGCCCTTCCCTCTCTACCCTTTGGTCGGTCTGAGGCATACAGAGTTGCCAGGGTCACAGTCCGGGGTGGGTATGATGTGGCTGATCCCTCTTGCCTTGGACCTGCAGATCTTGCCTCAGGAAGAGGACTACGGCTTTGAGATCGAGGAGAAGAACAAGGCTGTGGTGGTGAAGTCGGTCGAGAGGGGCTCACTGGCTGAGGTGAGCCTCTAAGGGCAGGGGAATAGAACGCTCCAGCTGGGGCTGCCTGCAGGTGGCAGAGCAGAAGGTCCCTCTCAACATTCCTTGAAGGGTCCTCTTAGGGTCCCGAGGCAGACAGACCAGCTCAGCAAATCCTGGAATGTCAGCTGTTCCCCTTTTCTCCTTCCCCTTGGTGGAGAAACTGAGTCTAGGACCCGCTTGTCTGCAGCTGCAGGGGGAGCTGGGATAGAGCCCCGCTGCTCAGGACTGCTCTCCTAGCGTGTTCCACCAGCTCCCTCTCCTGGGCCCTGTGGGGAGGACAAGCAAAAAAGCAGAAGGCTTCTGAATCAGTTAGGATTTAGGTTCAACTGTGACCAGAAGGCTGGCGGTTCAAACCCACCAGCCACTCCTCGGAAGGAAGGTTGGGCAATCTACTTCGTAGTGATACCGCCTTGGAAACCCATGGAGGGGTTGCTATGAGTTGGATCCAACTCAACAGCAGTGAGTTTGGTTTTGGTTTAGTGGTGATGATAGAAAGGAGCCCTGGTGGCATAGTGCCTAAGGCATTCGACAGCTAACTAGAAGGTTGGTGGTTCAAACCCACCAGCCACTCCATTTAAGGAAGACAGGGCAACTTACCTCCATAAAGATTTACTGCCTTGGGGGTTCCTATGAGTCAACGTCGACTCAATGGTAGCGAGTTTGGTTTTTTGGTTTTGTGATAATGGAATAAAGACCCTGGATGGCACAGTGGTGAAGTACTCAGCTGCTAACCAAAAGGTCAGCTGTTCTAACCCACCAGCCATTCTGTGTGAGAAAATTTGCTCCTGTTGAAATTAAAAAAAAAAAAAAAAAAAACAAACTCGCTGCCATTGAGTCGGTTCTGACTTATAGTGACTATCCCCTCCTTGGGTTCCCAAAAGCTGTATCTCTGTGGAAGTAGATTTCCCAGTCTTCCTTCCAAGGAGTGGCTGGTGGGTTTGAACCTCCAGCTTTCTGGTGAGCAGTCAAGTGCCTTAGGGCACCCTACTGGGCAGTTCTATTCTGTCACATAGCGTTACTATGAGTAGAAATTAACTTGATGGCAACAGGTTTGGATTTGGCTTTTGGTGGTAGAGGAAAACACCAACTAACAGTGGCTTGACTAAGACTGTTGCTCTCGTATGTACACAAGTTGCTCAGGAAAGCCCAGGCAGGTCAGCACCAGGTCCTCTGCCTCATGTCCTCTCAGCATCTCCCAGGAAGGGTGAAGGGAGATGCAGCCACCATGTTGTCCAGGTACAGCTGGCTTCCTTGCAGCAAATAGGAATGCTTTTGGCTGCAAGCAGCCACACACTCACCTCATGGTGGCTGAAACAGTAGAGCTTTATTTTCCTAATGACAAAGTGGTGGCAAAGAAATCTTGGTTCGGGGCTGGTATCGTCTCAGTTTTCATGGCCAACCTCCCATGGTCACAAGATGACTGCCCCAGTTTGATGCTTTGTGTCCTCACACATTAGGCCATACTAGAGAGTTTCTCCTCAAGGAAAAACATCTTTCACATTAGGCCCTCCAGCAGGCTTTGCTTGATAGCTGATTGGCTAGAATTGTGCCTCGCGTGCACCCTTTAACCAGTTAACACACAGGGTCAGGATTGTCATGGTGGGCCTACCCTGGTCATGCTTGCTCCCTGTGTTGCGTCATGCTGCCTGAATATATTCGAGGTTTCCTAGTGAGGAAGAAAGGAAGTTAGTAACTTGGTGTGCATGTTTCTCCAATGCCACCCACCAAGATGGCGGGCCTGCACGTGGGGAGGAAGGTCTACTCCATCAACGAGGACCTGGTGTTCCTGCGGCCCTTCTCAGAGGTGGAGTCCATCCTCAACCAGTCTTTCTGCTCCCGCCGCCCACTGCGCCTCCTAGTGGCCACCAAGGCCAAAGAGTAAGTGTCCCCAGGGGCAGGTGGCTGGCCAAACTTCCTCTCACTGAAGAGTTGCCAGAGGCCTGGGGATGGTAGTGGTGGTGGTGGTGGTGGGACACAGACTGTCCTAGTTCCCTGTAGATAGGACCTGCTGCTGGCAGCTTGTTGCAAAATGCTGGGTTCCTTCATTCATTCCACAGATATTTGATGAGTACCCACTGTGTGCTGAGTGGTGTTTCAGGCTCTGAGGATAGAGTAGTATTGGGATGGATACCATTTCTACCTTCTTAGATCTCAGGGTCTAGTTGGGGATGGAGGAGACAGATAATATGTTTCATATTAACATATTAACAGATGAAGAAGTGAAATACACAAGAACCAGTTGGTGTAAGTGTGAAGCAAAAATGTCAAGCTGGGACAGGGCATGAGGCATGTGGAAGGATGGTCGTTAGGGAAGGCTCCACTGAGAATTGAGGTGAAGACTTGGGGGAGTGAGGGAGGAAGTCAAGGTGTTATCTGGAGGAAGAGCACTCTAGGCCAAGGGGGGACAGCAAGGTCCTGAGGTGGAACCATGTCTAGGAACATGAGGAACATTGAGGAAGCCAGTGTGGCTAGGACACAGTGAGCAGGAAGGGTAGACGATAAGTTTGCCTAAGCAGTGGGGCCCCAGGTCCCACCCAACCTTGTGTCCACTGGGAGGACCCATGGAGAGGCACTGGAAGTTTCTGAGCAGAAGTGAGGTTCTGACAGACTCCCCATGGCTGCGTGTGGAGATTGGATGCTGGGGCAAAGGTCAAAGTAAGGAGGCCCAGCTGGGGAGCAGAGGGGGTGGTGAGACGTGGTTGGACAGTGGATGTAGGTACAGCGGAGACATTTTCTATTTTAAATACTATGCTTCTCCCTTCCAGTTGAGGCAAATGCTACCTGTTTTCTGTTGACAGGTGTGATGGCAAGTTTTGAATGTGATTACCTCAGTAAAAAGGCAAGCCAATTTAGGGAAAACGATCGATTGTTTGGTTGGCATGTGGAGAGGACAAAAATCACAGAGATGGAACATGCATGTAGAAAGTTGCAGAAACACTTGAGGTTTGAGAACAGCCTCCTGGGATGGATGGCTTTATCTGGCAGGTGGGGAAGGGAGGGACGTCTTGCAGCACAGTGTGGGGGACACGCCTGGACCGGGGCTCAGGGCAGCTGCATTTGCCTCAGGATTAGCGGCACCACTGCTCAACCCAGGCAGTGCCTGTCCTCCCTTCTTTACCCTTCTACATATTGAATGGCTGAGACTTGGGCTTTCAACCTTGCTCCCTAGGACACCTCTGTGGGTCTTTCAGGGTCAGCACCAAGAGGTACTGGGCCATCTCTTGACCTCCCATCTGTGACTTTTTTTTTTTTTTTTTAGTAGTTTATCGTAACCTTGGAGAAAATCGACATAGCAAATTAGGCTCTCGTGTAACAATTTCTATGCATATTATTCAGTGACATTGGTCATGCTTTTCACAATGTGTCTGCATTCTTACTATTTCCATTCTGGTTGTGCTGCTTCCATTAATCTAGCTTCCTTGTCCCCCTTACCATCTCATCATTGGTCTAGGTGTTGGCCTTAGGTCTTATTTAGATAATTGCTTAGAGGAGCACAGTATTTGTAGGCGATATTAGTTATGTTATGAGCCTTTCTGTCTTTTGATGGATAGGTGACCCCTGGGAGTAGTTTGAGTTCTAAGTTGAAAGGTTTGCTTGGGTGATAAGTCTCTGGGGCTCCTGTGGTCTCTCCCGGTCCATTAAGTCTGGCCATTTTTTAGCAATTTGAGTTTCTATATTTTCTTCCTATTCTGTATTGGACCATGACTTGTGTCCTTGGTTGGGATGGTCAGTAGTAGTTGCCAGGTACCATCTAGTACTTCTGGTCTCAAAGTAGGGGAGGCTGTGGTTCGTGTGGAATACTGGTCCTGTAAACTAGCTTCTCCTTTGGTTTCCTTCTTTCTATTTTGTTCCAGATGCATAGATACCAGATACCAGTAGTAGTATCTTAGATGACCACTGCAAGTTTTAAGACCCCTGATGGTACTTAACAAACTGCGACGTAGAACATTGCCTTTATGAAGTGTGTGATGCTAGTTGACTGAGCTGCTTTGTGAGACTATGGTCCTAGGGCCTCAAAGCCGGTAACCCAGTCCTGTGAGCTGTTTGGCTCTGTCCATAACTGTGCTGCCATGTGCTTTATTTTATATATGAATATATATGCTGCACATCCAAACATATGTAACATAAGCCTACAGAAAGTGAGGATGACTTGAAGCATTTACTGATGAAGATTAAAGACTACAGTCTGCAGTACAGATTACACCTCAACATAAAAGAAAATGAAAATCCTCACAACTGAAACAATAAGCAGCATCATGATAAATGGAGAAAAGATTGAAGTGTTCTAGAATTTTCATTTGTGACAACGTTATCCATAATTTGGTGTGATCCACACAGTCAAATGCTTTTGTATAGTCAGTAAAGCACAGGTAAACATCTTTCTGGTATTCTCTGCTTTCAGCCAAGATCCATCTGACATTAGCAATGATATCCCTCATTCCACATCCTCCTCTGAATCCAACTTGACTCTCTGGCAGTTCCCTGTCAATGTGCACCTACAACTGGTTTTGAATTATTTTTCAGGAGAATTTTACCTGTATATGATAGTAATGATATTGTTCCAATTTGGTTGGATACCCTTTATTTCCCTTTCTTTTCTTATTGCTCTAAGACTTCCAGTACAATATTGAATAAAAGTGGTGATGGTGGGCATCATTGTCTTGAACCTGTTTTCAAGGGGAAGACAAAGCCAATAATGTTGGCTTTTGATTTTCTAATTATGCTCTTAAATATATTAAGAAATTTTTCTTCTCTTCCTAGTTTTCTGGGAGTTTTTATCAGAAAAGGATGTTGGATTTTATCAGATGCCTTTTCTGCATCAATTGAGGTGATCATGGGATTCTTAAGTTTTATTTATGTGTTGAATTACATTAATTGATTTTCTTATGTTGCACTATCTTTGCATTTGTGGTATGAATCCCACCTAACCATGGTGTATGATTTGTTTGATATGCTGTTAAATTTGGCAGGCTAGAGAGCTCTGGTAGCATAGTGCCTGAGGTGCTTGACTGCTAACCAGA